>NC_045794.1:3304075-3607105 GCF_009873245.2 Balaenoptera musculus | reverse complement strand
CCCAGATGAGGCGGGCGTGGCTGGTCCAGGGATCCCACCAGTAACCAGCAGGCGCTTGGGTCCTGGGACATGGCTGCTCGTGTTTGGAACCAGCATCCGCCACTTCCTTGCTCTGTGACTCGGGGACATTCACTGCATCTTTCTGAGTCGCAGTTCTCTCTCTCGCAAGCCAGGGACATTATTAGCATCTACTCTCAGGATTATTTAAGAATGAAATTAGATTATCTATGGAAAGAGATTGGGAAGATGCTTGGGGCAGAGTAAGTGCTGGGTGAACACCATCAAGTATTTCTGTTCGTACGAGCAGCTTCGCGGAAGCCCCCGGTGCTGGTAAGATGACCCCACGGTGACCTCTATGTGTCAGGGGTCAAGAAGAGAGAAGTTACTGGAGCCCAGAGGTGGTGAGGGCTGCGTGAGAGGCTACGTGGAAGCCTCGGTTTAGGGGAAGAGTGGACGGTGGACCCTACGGGGAAGGAGCTGGAGGAATAGCTGTTCTGAGCTCACGCCCCTCCCTGCTCTGATCTGCGGATGCTCCCGTTGGCGGCCCCCCAGCTCACAGCAGCCCACCGTGGAACCCTGCCCGCCAGCAGCCTGGGGGAGCTGGGGTGGGACGGGAGCCTGTTGATCCAGTCCACGCCGTTCAGCTTTCTGGGGCTGAGAGCAGGCTGGAGAAGGATGGAGAGCACATGAGGGGAGCAGAGGTAAGACCCCAGCACGCTTGCACATCGTTTCATGCATACCCCTCCCCCTGGGGCAGGGTGACCCCCGAATCCAGCCATGTTGGGCATCCCCAGTGAAAGAGCTGGGGGAATCGGAAAGGCTCCAAGGCTCTGGGTGAGCAACTCCTCTCCAAACCACATCCTGCGGCCAGAAATACCAGCCATACCCCAGCACGGATCTGGTCCCCGGCACGGGATCCCAGCAAGGTGAGCGGGAGGGTCCTGGTTCCAGCCCCGGCCAGGGCTCTGGCACGGAGCCATCCAGGCACCTACCTCGAAGGAAACTGAGCTCTTTGGCTTTCTGTGGGGGGACAAGAGACCACCTTGCAGGAAGCAGAGGAGAGAGGATGGATTTAGCCGAGACTGGGAAATAGACACAGCAACCTGCCACATGGGACAGTCAGGGCTCAGAGCCCAGCTTTGGCCCTGAAGTCAACTCTCTGACCTTGACAGCGGACCTCTCCTCGGAGCCCCCCTCTCCAAAGGACAGTCGCTATCACTCCTGCCTGCTTCTCTGCCCAGCCCCTCCTTGTCCTTCAGGATTTGGGGCCTAGAAAAGGATTCCCAGATGTGTTAAGTCACACTAGGCTCCTTGGATGAAATCACTAGAGCCGTATCTAGCCACAGTCATGGATATGACTGTGACTATTCATTATCTAAAATTGGACGGGATAAAGTACTGCAAAATAATACGCTGTAGGGAATGGTTCTGCCGAGGCAACGGACTGAATTAAAACCGTCGCTATTAAACATTTCCCACTGGTGACTTGTGGTGTTCTCTTTACTCATATGCTGGGTACCACACACTTCCCTGATACTGACGGGAAAGTGACGCGCAAGAGGCAAGTGGCCGGCTTTCCAAAAAGGTCCAGGCACAGTGAGGTGTAGACAGACACTGTGACAGGGAGATTACCTTGGAGAGAGAAGAGGGTATGCACCCTGTCACGGGCACAATTCATGCGCTGAACACTGCGACGGGAAGAGCAGAGTCCGCGCCGGAAACCTGAAGGGTATCTCAGTGACTCACTGGTCCTGTCCCCTGGCTTCAGGTAAGATGTGATCAACCAGCCCAAAGGGTCCAAGGGACTCCCTGGGGGTCACTCAGCCAGCCCCTCAACCTGAATACAATATCCCCACTCACCCCAAAACATAAGGAAACTTAAATAAGAATTATCTGCTCAATAGGCACTTGCCCTATTTGGGTTAGTAAATCAGAGCTCTGCAGAGAGGCTTCTGGAACCCCCAAGACCCAGCCCATTTTGTCACGACGGCAAGGGGAAGAAGGACAGCCTGGAAGCCCCCCATTAGCACTTTCTGGGAGTGTGGGGTGATGCCGGGTGGATTGAACGACGTTTCACATAAGGAACGACCAGAGCACCTCTCCTTACGGATTCAGCCACCTCTCCAGGTTCACGCCCTGTCATAATCTTTGTCCTTCTTCCTCCTAAAGGATAAGGCTCCTTGGTAAAAACGCACAGCAGCCGAGAACCTCAAGCTCCCTGATTTTGATTTTTGCTGTGCTCTCAGGGTCAAAGACAGCTCAGAAAAGACATGTCCCCTAGTAAGCAAGCTGCAGAGTTTGGACTGTCACCCAGGTCTCCTGAACCCCATGAGCTCAAACGTAAAGCTCTTTAATACCCAAGCATCTCCACCAGGGCCAGAAGAGAAGGAGAACGGTGACCCTGACGTTAACTCACAACGTCCAGCAGCTGCAGAACAAACACCCGCCTTTGCTCCTCTGAGCAAAGCGTCTCTACCCATAACTCATGCACTCGCTCAGCCGGCATCCACTGAGGCCACCTGGAGTGCAGGCATCACGCTGTCACGAAGAGGACGACCTGGCAAGGGCAGGGACAGAAGCGGGGCAGCGGCTGCCGTGATCCAGACAAAGGATAATGATGGTCTGATTGGAGGCAGCGGGATAAGGAGAAAGAGATGCAAGTAAAGGATGCGAAGAAGGTAGATTTGGCAGGATTCTCTTGCAAATTCTCTGGGGTTGGGGGCGGGAAAGTGAGTGTAGGGAGGCCCCTGGTATGACTGCTGACTAGTGCCCTTCAAGGAGGCAGGAGCCCGGGGCAGGAACAGATGCACAAGCTCGGAGGAAAGGTAGGGAGCTCGGTTTGGGTCGGGGTGGACTTGAAGTGCCTGCCGCACACTGAGGAAGAGAAACCCAGCCAGGAGTGCAGGTCTGGACGTCACAAGACGTGCAGGAGGATGAGGTCATCCAGGGACGGGAAGCCGGGGTCAGCGTCACTACGGGGGGGAAGGGAGAAGGGTCCACGGGAGGGCTGGAGAGAGAACAGTCACAGGTGCGGGAGAGATGGGAGGAAGGAGGACGCAGGACCCCAAAGAGGAGAGGGAATCGGGAAAAACAAAACACAAACAGCGTCTGATGCCGTCGATTGACCAGGTGAGATTAGAGGCCGTTGCAGTCAGTAACAAGGGGGCTCCAAGGCCTGGGGCGAGAAGATGTCAGAGGACGGTGATTGCAGGGGTGGCCGTGGCATCACCCCTCCTCTGGGTCCCTGGCATGGCGCTCGGCTGCTGGCACCAGCCATGGTACCAAAGGAATACAACATCCTGGCTCGGCCTGGATCCTGGGAGACATGCCAGGTCCCAGTACTTTAGAAATAATAGTCCAGCAGCGCACACTGGGGAAGACAAGGAAGTATGGCGCTAACAGGTTTGAAACTCAAACCTTCCTTTTCATTCCCTCTACCCCGTACACGTTCGGAACAGGCGAGACCCATGGCACATCAAGTGTCTGGTCATGCGGGGGTTAAAGGAACCACTGCCCAAGACGGGAGCCTCTCCCAGATGCAGGGCCCTAGAGCCCGGAGCCAAGAAGCTGAGGCTGCCTGCCCCGCCAGCTGAACGGCGAGCCCTGCACGGCTCTCCTGCCTGAAAAGGAAAGAGCCATCACTCTCAGCAGCACAGAGGGCCCAGCCTGGGGAAGGGAGAGCCCGAGCCAGCAGGCAGGCGGAGAGCAGAAGCGCAGGCAGAGGTTTCTGGAGGGAGGTTCGTTCTCCCGGACAAACACCTGCCTGCCAGCTTCCTCCCCTTCCGCCCTTGTTCAAGTCAGGACCCTAGAAGAGGTCAGCTCCCCGCCAAACCCAGACTGACGGCACCTCTTTGCTTTTCCCCAAACCTCCACTTTCTACACCATTTGCCACCTCGAGGGGAAAGCATCTCGCGTGCTCAACAGCACAAGTTTAGCACACGTGGGCAAGGCTGGAAGGGGAAGCCATGGGGAGGATGGTGATAGCTGTCTCCATCCCCGCTGGCAGCTCGATAAGGGGAAACAGGCACAAGGTTGGCCTGGAAGGCACCTGCAGCAAGCAGCAGGGGAGTCACAGCAAAGCTTAAGACTTGCACAAAGCCTCCCCGCTTTCCAAAGGTCCTCATGCCCTGGCCTCCGTCTAGTTCAGGGCCGCCCTATCAGGTGGGATAGACAAGGACCGACTCAGGCGTTTCTCACACGGGTGACTGAGAGGCAGGGGGCAGACGGCAACAGAGTCCGGGCCGCGGGTTCTGCCTCAAGCTTCTCGGCTCTTCCCAGGCTACCTGGCATCCGCCGAGGGCCCGAGGAACCAGAGTGAATAATCCAGGGAGGCCGAGGCCGAGCCGCCTTGGTGCTCAGGATGGAACCCGGCTGCCTTGACTAGGGCGTGTGCAGTACCCTCCGGGGCGGGGGCGGGGCTGAGATCTCTGGTCTCTGATGCTGACGCAGAGCTGGAAGAAGAAGGGGAGGTGGGCACAGGCTTGGCCGAGCTTCAGTGACGCCTCCAGGAAAAGCCACCAGAGCTGGCCGTGTGGACAGAATCCCAGGGCCCTGCTGTACCGGCAGCCCAAGCCGCTGGTTTGCTTTTCTCTCCCTCCTGGAATATGGAGCATCTTATTTTTAACTTTATAAATAGAAGAGTGAATGACAGTGCCGGCCTAAGACAGCCGTGAATAAAGAACGCTCAGGAGCAGCTGGGCCCGAAGTCGCATCCTCCTGCAGAGCGCGGGCCCCGGCGCAGGAGCCTGGGGCCCCCGAGAGCCTGCAGCTAGGAGCCGGAGCCTCAGGGCTGTTCAGACCCCTTGTCTGGACATATCTGCCTCCCCCACCCCACCATGGCCCCTGCTCACATCAGCCGATGATGAAGCATCAGGCCTAGTGGGAAGAAAATACATTGTCTGATACAAACCCCGAGACTGCCCTGCTTCGAGTGAGGTTTTGCAGGGCTATCTCCACGGTCTCTCTGCCCCCTCTTCCCACCGCAGAAGTGCAGGGAATTCCCCCCACGGCCCAGGCATAGCCCTGACCGCCCCCTTCCGCCCTTTCTGAGACTTAAGGCTTGCCTGTTCAGGAGGGTACGAAACGTATGTCCTTGTTTGTCTGAAAATCTCCTCTTACCCCGTTTGCACTGAGTGTCACCATTCTCTCTGCAGTCCTGCCCTTGTCACGCAGCGGTGAACATCTGTCTGGGGCAGCTTACCTGCAGCCTTGCTTTGGGTTGGCAGATGATGGCTGTGACCTCAGAGACTTCCTCTTTAGGGGACGCTGGGTGACTGACAGTCCCAACCAGCGTAGAAGGAAGGGAGCCATAGATAAAGATTTACACGCCAGCATCCACAGAACACTTTCAGTGCAGGAAAGGTATATGTCACAATGGTCACTCGTAGAACAAAAGGTTTTTAACCTCTAACAGGTACCAGGCGCTGTGCTAGGTGCTGGGATCCGATGGTGAACAGCACGGACGGAGCCCCTTCCCTCACAGAGTTTACAGTGGACTTGTAGACAAGGAAGTCAGCCAGTGGGTACAAAGCGACGCGCACCATGACAGAGGATGCACAGGTACTGTAGGACCACATGGCGGGAGAGCTAAGCCTGACTTAGATGAGGGGGGTGGAGCCAGGGAAGGCTTCCTGGAAGAGGTGACATCTAAGCTGAGACCTGAAGGAAGAGTAGGAGGTGATGAGGGGAGGGAAGGAGGTGAGTGTAGCTGGAGCGGAAGGGAAGGACTTCAGAGAACAGCATTCAGGGGCATGAGCTTGCAGAGCCAGCTAAGCCACGGCAAGGAGGTGGGTCCTTCTCCGATGATAACGGAAAAGCCACTGAACGCGTCTGAGGAGGGGAGAAGCACAGTCAGGTCGCCACTTCAGAAGGCATGTTCGTGCTGCTGTGAGGACAGACCAGAGCCAGGCGCGGCTGTGTGGGGGGCATCCAGGAGGTGATGCAGAGATCCAGGCAAGGGATGGGGGGGCGTGTCCAGGACGGCCAAAGTGGGACCCGAAAGAGGAGGACAAACTCAGGGCAAAGGACAAGCCGATGAGATGCAGAATCACCAGAACAGCCATGGAGACGGGGCAGAGGAGCCGGGGCCTGTGCCTTAGGTAACTTCACACTCAGCAAGATGAGGACCAGCAGGAGGGGGCAGAGGTGGGGGAAAGCAGTGACACCAGGAGGGGCCTTGAGGAGTCTGAGGTCCCTGTGTGGCCCCTGAGCGGAGGTGTCCTGCGGGCAGCCAGACATACAGTCCAAGCTCGGGGGCCGGGTCTGGGCTTCGGCTGGGAATCATCAGCACATCAGAGAGGAGGCGTGAGATGGCCTGGGGAGAGCGTGTAACGCCAGAGAGGGTGGCCACCCAGCCCCCACCCGAGGAAAACAGCACCCGAGCTACGTAACAAAGGTTGTACATCAGCTGCAAAGCCAGGGCTGCTACCCTTCCTGACCCTGACCCTCAGATCCGCTCTACAAAATTCCCACCCAGGGCCTCACTCCCTGCCCCCCCGCCCCCAGGTGCCCCCCCATACAACACACCCCACCACACTGAGTCATCAGTCCCTGGGTCAACCCCAGAGGTCCAGGCTAGTGGTTAAATGTGCACCTCATTGTGTGTTACCTGCTGTGAACTGCAAACCACGCGTGACAAGTACATAAGCGCGTGAGCACGTGCTTCTGCGTGACGGCCCCGCAGACTCACGTGCGTGTCCACACCTCCACGCATAAACACACCTGCCGCCCCGCAGCCTGCATGAGGTCGTCTACATCCACCCGCGCTGAAATCCGAAAGGACTCTTCCCACTTTGCACTGCAAATTTTCCCCCAAAAGCAAAACAAAAGCTAAGCAAATAAACGCAAAGTTACAACAGGAGGAAAAAGGTGAAAACATGTGTCGAGTTTCTTTTTTTCTGTCTTCTCCTGTGATTGTATTTAATCTTCATGGATTATAAAAATGGGTGTTAATCCCAGAGGGATGAGGATGAGACTCAAACTCAGGTCTGCCTCCAAATCCCTCCCCGACTGTACACTGGGAACCGCAGCTTTCACTCTGGAGAGCTGGGAGTAGACAGACTCTGTAACAAAAGGAAGTTGGCTGGTGTACGTGTGATGTGCAAGTTTGTTTCCTTTATCCATTCAATAAATATTCATCACTCCCCTGCTAGGTACCTGAAGGCAAGAATTGCACTGATGCACGTTAATAGAGAACATCCCACTGATGCACGTTAATAGAGAACATCCCTTAATTAGGATCCCATTTACCCTTGTGATGGGCTGCAATCATTTTTGTGGGATTCTCTGATTGCGTCTCCTTAGAGAAGTGCTGTCATAACTGCCTGTCAGGGCGAGACGAAGCCCTTGGATGTAATGCGTCTGGGGGAATTGCAGCCTCTCATTTTCTGGCAGCCCCAGCTGTTAAAGGCCACCCCTTTCCTTCCCTTCAGCTAACAACAGATGATCCTTCACAATAGAGCTACAGATGGGGACCTGAAGGAGGGATTTGCTAATCGCCGTTCCCTTTATAGTGGTTTGGTCTCAGCTGTACCACCCTCTGGTTGGGCCTCACCCCCGGTGAATGTCCTTTACTGGATTCATGGCCAAGAGGACAGGGTGTTTAACTCGGTAATTAACACCCGATTTGCGGCGCCTGCCTGGGCGACACTTCTGCCCTCCTCCCCTCCCGCCAGGACTTGTTCTCCCGCCGTGGGAACGTGGGGAACATCAATCCAGTTATCGAGCAGTAGGAGTGGCTCTTGTCCCAGCAGCAGGGCTTGGGGGCGCCCGGAGAAGGCCAAGAGGTCTGAAGCGGTGGGTGCCCATCTGCCACTTCTCTCCATCCCTAGGGGCTCTGTGAGGTTTTGTTTTCCTGCTGTGGACACTGTGAACACCGGAGCCCTGGAGCCCAACACTGAGTGTGCGTGTGGAGTGGGGCAGGCCAGCCCGCGGGGCGTGGAAAACCCTGTCCCTCCTGAGAACGTGTGGATCAGTGAGTCCATCACGTCACCAGTGGAGGCCCTTTATCCATCTGTGCGCCCCCGCGCCCCTTTGAGACACCACCGGCTAAGCCCGGATGATAAATCATAGCTCATCTTGAGCATCTGCCATGTACCTATGTGAGCTTCACACGAAGTCGCTCATTTAACCCTCATAATAGCTCCGCGGGATAAGGTGCTACCACCACGACACAGATGATGAAACCGGGCACAGATGATGGTGTAACGCGTGCACGCCAGGACCCAGCCCGGCTGAGGTCTGCACCCAGGCACGAGCCCCAGGGCCTGCGCCCCGAACCTCTGCACAAAACTGCCTCAGGCCCAGAAGCCAGTGACCCACGTGGCTTAACTGGAAGGTGCCGAGAAAGTCCTTACCGCTCCCGTCCTCCAGAATAGCCCTCCACGGAAGCTAGGAATGGGCTCCCAATGCTACCACTACAATAATTCTCTGGCAACGATGGAAAGCAAATCCCCCGGGAGGACAAGGGGATTGAACACACGGAGCCGGGTACAGGCTGGCAGGCTCCTGGCAGGCTCCAGACAGCTCCACCCTCTCCCACACGGAGACGTTTACCAGTTCCTTCCAGCCCCCAAGAGGCTCTCAGTGGGCGGGACCTGGCGTGGGCAAAAGCGAGGACGAGCTTCCCGCTGGGGATGTGAATAAAAGAGGGGGAAGAGGCCCCGGTCGGCAGCAGGACTGTAGTATGGGACTACGTACTGGTCCTATAATCTTCATCAAGACAACCAACCACTGTGAGTTTCCACTTCTTCAACTACAAAATGGGAATAAGAAGAGTTGCTTTGTAATGTTGCGTAAATTAAATAAGGCAATGCCTACGAAGCACTGAACAGCGGGCCCAACACAAAACAGGGACATGAAAATGGCAGCTCTTGTTATAATTTTGCTGCAACTCAAGGAAAGGGGGCCTGACCAAGGTTCTGCGGAAACAGTGGGCAAGGTGGACACTGGGCGAGCTGCAGGAGAGAGACTTAAAGGAGAGAGACAGGGCTTCCCTGGTGGCGCAGTGGTTGAGAATCTGCCTGCCAGTGCAGGGGACACGGGTTCGAGCCCTGGTCTGGGAAGATCCCACATGCCGCGGAGCAGCTGGGCCCGTGAGCCACAACTACTGAGCCTGCGCGTCTGGAGCCCGTGCTCCGCAACAAGAGAGGCCGCGATAGTGAGAGGCCCGCGCACCGCGAGGAAGAGTGGCCCCCACTCGCCGCAACTAGAGAAAGCCCTCGCACAGAAACGAAGACCCAACACAGCCATAAATAAATAAATAAATAAATAAAAATTTAAAAAATAAAAAAAGGAGAGAGACAACCTTCACTGACTCTGCAACTATTCTGAGCCCTCTTTACAGATTTGTTGCCATCTGCCAGCCACTCTCTACTCTCTACTACGTGTGGGCACCATGTTGGGTGACGTTATGAGTTGAATCAAGTCCCCCCAAAAGATGTATTGAAGCCCTAACCCCTGTTACCTGTGAATTTGACCTCATTTGTAAACAAGGGCCTCGCTGATGTAATCAGATTAAGATGAGGCCATACTGGACAGAGTGGGCACTGATTCAATACGACTAGTGTCCTTAGAAGAAGAAGAGATACAGACACACGTAGGAGAAAAGGCCACGTGAAGACGGAGGCAGAGAGGCAGTGCTGTCTCTACCAGCCAGAGCATAGCTGACAAGCACCAGAAGCAGGGAAAGAGTCAGGGAACAGATTTCCCCCTAAGAACCTCCAGCAGGAGCCCACCCTGCTGACGTCTGGATTCAGACATCTGGCCTTCAGAACTGTGAGAGAATAAATGTCAGTTATTTAAGCCCCCAGTTTGTGGTACTTTGTTGCACGAGCCCTAGACAATGAAATAAAACTACAAAGATAAATTTAAAAAACCAAGTTCCTGTCCTGAAGTCTCTGCTATTCATTTCATCCCACGCAAGAAGCTGGATGAGAGTTCATGGTGGCCTCGGTCCAGCTTCCAAAAAGGTACAATTTGTTAGTCAAGAGTTTTGCCTGGCCCACCAGCTAGGACTCCCGGACCCAGGGACATCCGGGAGGAACGAAGACTGTCCTGGCCACAAGTTATACTGGGTCCCCGCCACCCACGGGGCATAGCAGTGAGAACTGAAAGCAGGAGAGGAAAGCCGGGGCTGGTGTCTTTTCCTCGGTTTCTTCCCAATCCACCATTCTTTGTTTCTCCTGTTAATTTCTCCATTCTTTCTCTTTGTATTTTAAGTGTCTACTCTGTTCCTTCTGCTGTCTTCACAGCCTGGCGGACTGGGAAAAGCAGAGGTCTCAGTGGCTAGAAAACCAGACTTTGAGTTCCATCATTTACTAGCTGTGGGATCTTGGGCAAGTAACACTAACTTTCCGTGCTTTGGTTTCTTCATCTGTACGATGGCAATAGTATGTAACTTGCCATGTTATGTATGGTGTACAGGATGTAACATATGTGTGTATGTATGAAATGTATGATGGCACCCATTAAACAAGACGATATATGCCGAAGCATTTTATGTGTTGTACGAAAAGGAGAGAGATCTTGCTATGCACAATTCCTAGATCTTACGTAGGGAAACACTGGTTTTCGATATTACATATCAGGATATACCAGAAAATTAGCACCAAATGTAAAAACAGTCAAGCCAGTGCTAAAGGAGGTAGAAATGGCATTGACCTAAGAGGAAACATGGACCCGACACCAACACCGAAGCACTCTGATATTGGGAATGTTTTCCCGTCTCTTAATTTGAATGATCTGAAGTTCCCATCCGGCTCTAAGATTCTATGACTTTATGAAAATGTATACATCGAGCTGTTTGCTCTTATAAAATTATACTTTAAAAAGAGATCTTTGCTTATGGGTCACCCACTACAAATCTGGAGAAAGCCGTGATGCCTGAGGGACTTCTAATAACAAGTGAAGGAGAAAAGCCATTTGATGTGTGAAATATCCAGCGGGCCGGGGACCACCGGAGGGGCATGTCTTCCCAAACACGCCTCTCCTGGCTAATCCAGAATTTCAGAGGAAGGGGTTGGAATCACTCCGAACAGAGGCTGGTAAAGAGGGTGAGACATCCCTCCTGCAGCCCAAAATGCAAAGGCAGCCAGACGATTTTTAATCTCCTTTTAGAATAACATAAACCAAGGTGACTCCAATTGCAATGGAAGAGATGGAGCTCAGACCTAAGGCAGAACTAACTTCCTGACTCTTGAGATGCACAAGGGGTTTGGGGAAGTTGCCTCCTGTGAAGCTCTGTAACAAGCAACCAAGGGGCCAATTGCATCGTGCGTGCAGGAAGTGGGCTCAGGGCTGGAAGCGCGGACAGAGTGACCTTCCGGAGGGCCCTTCCCGCCGGCGCTTCCCCTCCTCTCGCCAAGTCGGTGCGCGATGGGACAACACGCCTGTCACATAACAACACGATCCCACTTCCAGTTACCTTGGCAGCTCACATCTCGCCACATTGCCCATTTTCTCGTGCTGGCACCGTAGACTCCAAGGTGTAAATGCTGTTTTTACAGATTTTTGCATGTTCCACGCTGGAATGTGATCATCACTTCACATCGCAGTTTGCGCCGAGGAGGAAATGAAACCCACTCCCGAGTCAGAGACGGGAGTGTGGTTTCACCCTCTTTGACAGCCAAAAGCCAACGGAGGGCTCTCTGAAGAGCCAAGTCTCTCGGGGGCGGGGGGGGGGGAGGGCGCGCAAAAGACACGTGGGCATCTTCTTAATTCTCCTGAGCTCAGCTCAGGGCTGAAATCCGTGTTTGCTGAGGGATGTAGACTGTGGTTTGGCGATCGCTTCAGCTGGAGAAATAAGGAAGTAGGAGAGTTCATCCAGCTGGCACTTTTCTGGCGTGACTCCTAAAAGCTGACAGGTTGACGATCCTGCAGGCCTTGGGAGCTCACCATGCTCTAAACCCTTTGCACGAATTAATTCATTCAATCATCGCAACAGCCGTACAAGGCCCAGAGGGGTTCGGGGACTTGTTCATCATAACAACACGTCCACTGAGTTCAGTGTAAAGCCAGGCAGTCTGGCTCCAGAGCCCCACGCACGTCGGAAAGAGACACGATGCAGACCCCAGAGAAGTGGGCCTGGGTCCAGCCTCCTCTTGCCCTCTTTCCTCTCCTCCCCTCACCTTTGTGCTATAGGACCACACGCTTGAGCCGAAAACCCTGAGAAGAGGGAACCATGAGCCAAAACCACCAATGTACACCACGTCGGAATTCAGCCCAGCTCTCCCCATAACTCACAAGGCAGCACCCATTGGTACCCTAACCCCACTGTCCTATTGCAGGAATTTTCCCAGCCCATAATTATTCTCTCTCCCCAGGCCAGTAAGTCAATAGCACATTCAAAAACCAGTCTCCAAAATGACTCCTTTGCTAAAACTGTTTTCTCACCCCTGGGGGTTCTCCTTTGAGGTGCGAAAACCCCAATCAGGGAGTCGCACCGTACATAATGCATCAGGCTTTCACCAAGAACCAGTAAAGCAAGCAGAAGCTCAGAAGGGTCCATCATCCCCCAGGGTTCATAATTGGACATTGTGATTAATCCATTTATCTGCTATTCAGACAAACACCCCACGGGAAGAGTCAGTAATAACAGACTATTAAGCACGTACACAGGTAACCAAAGTGTACCCATGCTTTGAGCTTTGCAGCACCTCGATTCCCAGAAACTCTACTCATTTTTTGAGTTTTCAGGGTCCACAGTAACCTAAGCACAGGAGTGGGAGATGGGAAGCCCAATTTTCAGAAAGCCGTGAGTGATTAACACCCAGAAGGCTCACAAGCTTGTTCATAATCCCCTGAATCAGTCAACACTTGTTAGCATTTTTCATTTACTCTGTGTCAGGCACAGTGTTAAGACCAGGGTAGACACCCTCCCCCAAAAAAGTTCATTATCCAACTGAAGAAATAGACATATAAAAAGCCAATGGGAGATCAGCTCGGTGCTTTGTGACCACTTAGAGGGGTGGGATAGGGAGGGTGGGAAGGAGATGCAAGAGGGAGGGGATATGGGGATATATGTATACGTATAGCTGATTCACTTTGTTATAAAGCAGAAACTAACACACCACTGTAAAGCAATTATACTTCAATAAAGATGTTTAAAAAAAAAGCCAATTATCGTGTAATAGGAAAAGTGAGAGACAGGTGTTAGGAGCACAGAAGAAGGAGAAGGAAAACTCACTCACCATGGGATGGAGGATAAATGGCCGATCTGGGAAGGGTGCTCAGAGGAAGAGACCTTTGAACTGGGTCTTGCTGGTTGAGGAAGATCTTTTGTTTCCAGAGAGGCGGGGTGGGGTGGGGGGTCGGTGTAGAGTAGCCCAGGTAGAGGAACCAGGAAGCACAAAGGCATTCAGACATGAAGTCAGTGTTTGCAGAGAACTGCACGGGGCAGGTACTGAAGGGCTAAGGAAATGGGCTTTATCCTGTGTCTTAAAGGCAACAGGGCGACATGGTAAGTTTTGAAAGCAATGTCTGATCATGAGCAGGTTTGTGCTTCTGAAAGCCCATCGAGGGCTGGATTAGAGAAGAGGACGACAGGAGAGAGGCTGTTGCCTTAGTGAGGGCAGAGTGAGGGCGGTGGCCTCTGCAGACAGCGGGCTGGGAAGGAGACCAGACAGTAGAAGGTTTCTAATGACACATGCGGAGCAGGGGATGATGCCCTCGGCTGAGGAGGAGAAGCGCATCTGAGGGACAGAGCCAGAAAAAGCGGACACGGAACTCACCATGCCCACCCAGCCTGCACTCTGGATGCTCCCTGCCTCAGCTCCAAACTTCACTGGTCAAGGGAGGCTCTGCTCACAAGCAGGTAGTTTTGTTCCCCACTTTCTCCTTCCTGCCTAAGGATTAGAACATCTCTCCCTAAAAACCTCGTGAGAAGTCACCTTCTCCCTGTCACCCTTGCCTGTCCCAACACCGCATCTCTCCCTTCCCAAACATCCTCTCTCCCTATCCCTCTGTCCTGCTGCCATCCAAACGTGGCATCTTTTTAGAAGTCACGTAGGGACCTCCCTGGCGGTCCAGTGGGTAAGAATCATTGCGTCCACTGCAGGGGGAATGGGTTCGATCCCTGGTCGGGGAACTAAGATACCACATGCTGCACAGTGTGGCCAAAATAATAATAATAATAATAATAGAATAGAAGTAGCAATGTAGGGCAAAGGGCAGTGAATCAGAAGTGGGGGCAGTCTGTGCTCCAAGGCTGTCTGTCCTAGCTGACCAGCTAACTTTCAGAACTTGCCGGACCTCTCAGCCTCGGCATCCTCACCTGTAAAATGGGGCTAAGAAATGAAAACTAATCTTTGCTTATCTCACAGGATTATGGTGAGGATGAAATGAGATAAAGTGCTTGTAAACCACACCAAGGAAAGGCAGGAAAAGGTGCTACCGAACTACCTGGATCATCCGGCACTACAGTCCACCAGACTGTGAGTTCCTTGAGGGCAGGGGCCTGGTGTCTTCATCTTTGGATCTCGAGAGCCTAATCATTCCTGGCACAGAGTCAGTGTTCGATAAAGATGTGTTGAATTAAAAAACAAGGAGCGCTACCACCATAGACACAACACACACACACACACACACACACACACACACACACACACACATACACACACACACACATACACACACACACCCCACAGAGGCATCCTTGCCTCCCTCTCTCTCACCATAAATGCAGGCAGACCCACAACACCTCACTTTTGGAAGTACTGCTCTAGTCCTGGCTCATTCCAAAAACAGCCAGTTCCTGGAAGAAAACCAAGTGATTGTCACGCTGCCTGGATGCCTCCAGTGGGCACGTTTGACCAAGTCTGAATTCTTCCCCTTCTCAGGGGAAGCTGTGAAGAACTGAACCCCAGACTCACTCCCCTTCCCGGAGCCCCAGCTGGATCTGCCCCTCCCCCTTTGTGCCAGGCGTTCGACGTGGGGTTTTTTTTGTGTTTTCCTCTTTTTTTCTTTTTTTGCTCTCAGGAGCTCGGCCGCCTATACTGCTGTTTTCATTGATGCCTTGAGCAGAGCTGGCATGTGCAACTGCCGAGAAGGGGGAGCGCGGAGCTGCGGGGGCTGCATGTAAAAATAGCCTGGCGCGCGTCGTTCTGCCTGCTCCGGACTCCTTGAACCCGGGCCGAGGTGGGGAAGCTCACATCGCCGTGCACACTGCGGAACCTGGCCGGGGTCTGCACCCAGACTCGGCGCAACAACCGGAGTACCGGGGGGCTAGAGACCTGGGAAAACTTTTTTTTTTTTTAGAAGCCGAGCGGTAGGGGGATGGGCAGAGAGAAGCTGTTTCTTGCTTCTAGCGCTCCAGCCACACGGCTGCAGGGACTGCTACGTGCCCGCTGGTCCAACAGATTACAGAAGTGCAGCCTGGACTCTGGGCTAGTTTTAGAAACCCATTCTGCAGGTGGGCGATGGGAGGGAGGAGGGCGAGGGGATTGGTAAGTCTAGCTCTCTGCCTTGCACTACACATCATTCTGAGTGTCTGCTCGCCTGGGCGGGGGGGCGGGGGGGGGGGAAGAGGAAGTGGCGAGGGGACAGCAGGCGCGCATGCTTTGCCCTAACTCAAGGCGACAGCATTAGCTCCCGAACACCCCACTGTTCTCCCCCAGAGAGTGTTTGTTTCGAAATCGACAGTTGCCAGATGCATGCTGCTTCTAGTTTCTCAGAGAACTGGGATTTTAAAAGCTTTGCTGCCTACGCGGTGGGGTTAGGGGGTAGCTGCAGTTCAGAACTCGAGGGAAGAAGATCGGGAAGGGTCTCTGCCCCTTTCTGCAACCCAGCAAGACAGAGGGACAATCCCCGTGCCACACCTCCATCCCGCCCCACGCTGCATATGGGTAACCATATGTGAAGTGCACGGCAGCCCCACCAGACACCCGGCTATTAATAGAGCCCGGGAATTTGCTCTCTGCCTTTTTCCTGCCACCGAGTAAGGGATGATCTTCACACACATACCCCACTCCGCCCCCCCCCTCGGCGCACCGTTCCTCCACGAAGGTAAGGGGGCTGCCCACGCGGATCCCCTTCGTGACTACAGGTGCCCAGAGCCTACGGGCTAACCCAGTTGTAATGACAGCAGGGTCAGAGCGAGGCCAAGGAACGCAGCCTCCAGTCGCCGGACGCAAATCCCAGCAGGGCTCTTTGCGGCTCCGAGCCAACTCCAGAGTACAGAAAGGGCAGCCGCTGGGCTGCCGGAGGCGGGGGACGAGAGCGCAATTTGCGGAGCTAGAGCGACCTCCTGGGAACTGCTGCGGGACGAGCGGCTGCGGACCCATTTCCCGCTGCAGCGCGGCGCGCAGGCCCCACGGCCCGCGTGGGCTCGGCTGCGGCAGGCGCGGGCGCTGTCCCTGGTCCTTAAGGTGGACGCGGCCCGAGCTCCCTCCCCGGGGTTAGCGTCCCAGAGGCGGCTCGTAGGTGCTGGAGGGCAGACCTCTCCCCGGCCCGTGTCTGGGCGCGAGGGTCTGGTGGTGGTGCCCAAGTGCCATCCCGGCGCGGCGCGGCGGGGCCCCCTTCCCCGACCCCCATCCCCGCGGCCAGGAGCTCTCCGCGGTGCTGCGGGGACCGAGAGCTCGAGCTTGAAGGCTAACGCCAAGGCAGCGGCCGGCCGGAGACGGTCAAGGCGCCGCAGGGAGCAGACCTGGCCCCCGGATCACCCATCCCGATCCGGCAGAAACCGGCACTCTGGAGCCCTAACGGAGCCCAGAGGGGAGGGCAGGGGAGCGCGGCCGCCCAGGGTTTGGGACTTGGTTGGGGTGGTGGTGGTGGAAAGCGAGCAGCGGGGGGCAGGAGAGGGAGCTGGGGTGAGAGCGACTCTTTTGCATTTTCAAGAGGGAGGGGGCCTGAGACAGGCACTGTCTTTCCCGCACCCAGCGCGCACACACACAGACACACACACACACACGCACACACGCGCACACGGCCGGCAGAAGCAAGCGGGATGGAGCTGGGAAAGTTTGGCACCAGGTGCGGAGCGGCGGCGGCGGCGGCGGCGGCGGCGGCGCGCGGCGCGGGGGTCCCGGCGGGCTGCGGGGTCTCCGAGCCCGGCCTCTCGCCTCCTTACCTCGGTGTTCTCGGCCGCGTTCTCCGCCATTTTCCTCCTTAGGAGCAGGCAGCGGGAGGAGTGTTTCATGCCCATAAGAGCCAGCAAGGGTTTGGTGATACAGAGATAGTGCAGAAAGAGAGAGCTGGTGTAGCTTTAAAAGAGAGAGAGAAAGAGAAAATGGGAGGAAAAATAAAATAAAATAAAAGCCCAACCCAGCCCCTCTGCTGGAGCATCAGCCGGTACCATCAACCACGGTGGAGTCTTTCCTGCAGTCTCCACTTTGTTTTATTTTCCTCCCTTCTCATCGGCTTCGGATTCCTTCACACAGTTTCGAGTTCCTGTCGCGCCCGCGACCCCCTCCCCGCCTCTCTCCACCCGCGCTGCGGGCCAGGCAGGAGGGAGGGAGCCCCGAAGGCTCCGCGGAGGCGGCGGCGGCGGCGGCGGCGGCTCCTCGCCGGCTGCTCGCAAAGTCCGGCCGGCCGAGGCAGCCGACAACTCCTCTCAACTTCTGCCGATCAGCGGGCGAAGCAACACGCTTCCTGCGCGTCCCTCCCGGGGGCTGAGCCGGTGAGTGGGGGCGGGGAGGAGGTTGGGCCGGGCGGGAGGCTGCTGCTGGGCGCAGACCGAGGGCCCCCGCGCCCCGGGCCGCCCCCTCGCCCGGGCTCCGGGGGTCTCTGGGCCGCCTCCACTCCCGGGCGCCGTGGACAACTTGCTGGGGGGGGGGGTGGTGGTGGCGGGGAGGCGGGGGGCGAGGGCTGCGCGGACGCAGCCGGGCCACGCGTGAGGCTCAGAGAAGGCAGGCGCCGGGGCTGGGCTCCGGCAGGTCCTCGGACCCGGTGTGCGTCCTCCCACCGAGGACGGGCCCTGAGCAAGGCTGGGCCACGGTCACCTCGCCCCCATCCCAGCCCTCCCCCCCACCCAGCTCTCCCGCTCCGCTGCCAATTCCTGCATCCTCCCTCCGCGTTTGGGGTTTGGGGAGCCAAGGGGTGGATGCCTGGATGAGGGAGGGTCCTCAACTCCTTCAACTCTAGGGCTACGTGTGGCATCATGACCCCTTTTTTCTCCCACTCTCCCTCTCCGACGGCCTGGGGCTCCAAGCCTCGCCCAGGCCGAGAGGGTGGGACCAAGGTTCAGCCAGAGGTAGCCTGGGAAAGAGGGTGGGAGAAAGTCAGATGCGTGAGCCTTCCGCCGCGCTCCCCCTGCCCCGGTCTTCCCTGGCAGCCCCCTGCCCACACATCTCTCTTCTCCCTCCTCACCCCTCCCCCAGCATCACCAGATTTTGAAGTCCCTTTTATGGGAGAGAAGGAGGATGTCACGTACCCATTAGGATTCTCTTGATCCTTTTTTAAGGGAGTTTGGGCGGCAGCAGGGGGTGTGAATTTTTATACAATGCATTCCTGTCTTCACTTTGAGAGCTTCTTTTTCTCAGTCTTACTGGCCATCTGTCAGGCGGGTGGGGAATAAAACGGGGGGGGCGCTCTGTGTCCTCCATTACAACAGGCCTCTGGGGCTGACTCCTTCGAAGACAGCTGCACTTTCAAGCTTTCAGTTCACAAGTCAAGGGCAGGGACCTAAAAGGGGCTCCTTGGGCATCCTGGCTCTCTTCACTTCACCCCTGTGCTTACCTAGGCAGAGCAGTCCTGCATGCATGCCCTATTTGTTATTTAACGTCACCTTTGACAGCCAGGAGGTGTGAGCCTGATTGTCCTCAACTAACCCCAGAGTCCATTGACGAAATGGGCCAGGATCTAAAGACATTTCCATCACCTGGTCCTCGGGAAAGAGAGGATACGTTGCAATAAGTGGAGGAGGGAGAGGAGAGGAGGGGATGGAGAGTGGGCAAGAGGCTTGAGTTAATGTGTGAGTGTGTATGTGAGTGTGTGTGTGAGTGTGTGAGTGTGTGTGTGTGTGTGTGAGTGTGTGTGTTGAGGAAGGAGTACATTTAAATGAAAGAATGACCTTAACCTCCTTAACCTTTTCCTCTCTCAGACCACAAACCTGGATGCGTGTTCAGGGTGAGCGAGCAGAGTCTGGCAACACTTGGTCATTCTCCTTCCCTTTCACATCCTGCCAACGCGCAGAAGGTGGTGGGGGGCAAATGAGCTGAATCTAAGGAGTGACCTTTACCCTCTTGAACCCCATTTTCTCTAAGCATCCTTCTCAGAGACAAAAGATCTTGAGACATCTGATCTCCTACCAAGAGAGGCTCAGTACTTGTACAATCAACGGAAACCAGAAAGGATCTTCCCAGTTCTTCAGTCCTATCCTCTCATTTGACGGAGAAGGACCCCGAGATCAGAGAGAGGACACGTGTCTGTGATCCATCAGCTAGCTGACGGAGCATCTCAGAGCAGCTCCCCAGCCCCCTGGCTTCCAGCCCAGCGCTCTCCCCCCACCCTACCCCACCTCACACTGCTGCAGCCTGTGCGGTGCATCCATTCTGTGACTAACCGGGGCGGGGAGGGAAGCTCAGACAAGCTCCCACCGAAATAGGCTGCTGCCTGTGCGTGATTATGTTGCTATGAGAACCTCAGTGGGTGTGTTTCCTCCATTCTCTGTTGAAATCTTTTGCTTGGCTTGGCTTCTCCCCAAGCACGGCTCCCCTTGGAATGGGGAGTGGAGAGGCTGAGATGGAGAGCTGTATTCTCATAGCAAAGAGTTTTGTAGTCCAACCCATCCAAACCCGAGCCAGCCCGGGGCTGTGCCTGAGGAGGCTGGGCCACCAGGGTGGCTCCAGGGTGGCTGGAGGACAAGCCTGAGCAGTCCTGAAAGGGGACACTCCTGTCCTCTGCAGAGCTACCTTGGAGCAGGGAGGAGTTGCCCCTTCTACGCTCCCACCTCTTTATAAATTCCCAAGCAAAATAACTGTTACTTTTAAGAGACTAAGTTTGGGGGTAATTTGCTACACAGCAAAAGATTACCTGGATACCCATCTCCTGGAGTTGTGAAAATTCATGATGCATAAAAAGTGCCTAGCACATAGTGGGCATTTTGCGGTAGCATTTTCTCACCATCCCCACTGTTCACAAGAATTCGGTCTTTCTCCTTCTCTTTTGCATAGGTATGTCACATAGTCTTTTGCAAGATTTAGTCATTCCACGAAGAACTTACTGGGCATCACTTATATATCTAGCTCATGAATAGGCCCTGGGCTTAGCAATAGGCAACAAAAGATACTGGAATGACCATTGAACAGGTCTTAATTTAATCACCCTGGAGGCTTTGACATAGAGAGAACTTTTGTAGAAGAGCTTTGGAAAGGACTCTGCTGGGAGGCAAAAGGACGTATGACAAGGAGTACAGGAAGTTCTCCAGGATGTTAGTTAAATGAGTCGTTTGGACAGTAGGTCCTACTGGGTAAAGAGGTCCCGAAGACACATTTTGCTTATGTCATTTTTCTTACGCTAGATCTTCAGTGCAACAAAATGTATTGAATAGTACATGTAAAATGCTTAAAACAATGCCTGGCTTATGGTCAGACCACACGGACATTGTGCTAACATTTGCTAGGCACTGTGCTAGGCTCTGAGTTAAACTTGATAGGGCCCTTATGTGCTGGAGACTTTCCCAGATGTGTCCTCATGAAGTTCTTTCGACAACTCTTTGAGGTGGAGAGATGCTGTCACTGTCCTCATGTCATAACAGATGACACAAAAACACAGAGAACTGCCCCAGTGGTAGAGTCGACAGGCGAATCCAGGATGCCGGCATGATCTTCAAGAGGTTACCCAGGTTCCAGGAACAAGGGAGTGGCTCTCAACCTTGTTGAGAATCATCTGGGGACTTTTAGAAATGCCAGTGCTCTGGTTCCACCCCCAGAGACTACGATCTAGTGAGGGCTAGGCATCCGGATTTTTTTTTTTAAGTCCCTGGGTGATGCTAACAGGTAGTCATGGTTGAGGATAGTTGGATAAGGATATTTGGAGGAGATAAAAAGACCCGCAGAGAAAGATCCCCAAGTCAGAGGCAAGTCCCCCCAAAACTACAACAACCCCCACGTTATCCAGCCCTCACACGGAGGTTCTTGAGGAGCAGGAGGTGCTTGAGAGCGTGAAGCTGTGCGGTGGTTGGTTGAGCATGCAGAGGTTGTTACGAAACCTTGGCGGAGGGCTATAACTGGACAAGTTATCCCGCTGTATGAGATGCCGCAGAGAAATTTAGTCTCCTGTCACTAGAAGGTTTCAGTTGGACTAATGATTTGGTGTAGCTGTTGTAGCAGAGCTGCAAACCCTGGAAGGTTGAGCAAGGCCTCTGAAGTTCCATCCACCCCAAGCTGCAACACCATAATCATCTCCTCCCAGGCCTCCGGAAGGTGAAGACTGTGTGTAGTAGCTCTACTCCAGAAGCCAACCAACCGTTCCTCTGCTGCCTCCCAGAATCCAGTGCCTGGGGGCCAGGATGCCGTTTCTCCGACCTGCAGACCATACTGCCTGGGAAAGCCCAGATTCTAGCTTGTTCAAGTGTGGTTGCTTCAATAAAAGGGGCTGTGTAAGAAATATCGTGTGTCTTCCCCCTCTTCCTCCTCAGGGAACCTCACACGTGGCCAGGGCTCACATATGGCCGAGACACGCTGCAGTGAATCCATGGCTCCTCAAGAATCAGGCCACAGCCGTTATCCATCACCACCTCCCAGCAGCGAACCCAGCGGTGTGCTTCGTGTCTTCTGGGAGATGGGAGACAAGCCAAGGCTGCAGCAGCCGACTACCTGGCTGAGGCTCCAGACAGCCCCACACCTGGGAAGTTCTCCTGCACAAGAGCCTCTGCAGTCCTAATCCTCCCCAGCCCAAGGCTGAATTATTTCTTAAATTGTGTTCTGAAAAACAACTTGTAAGAGTGCCACCAACGCCTGCAAAGTAATTTGGGTTTCTTCCCTTTTTTTTTTTTTTTTCTTGCCATTAAAACCAGAATGTTATTTCTTCCTTGCTCGGATAATGTCTGACTGAATCAACTCATTGTGGTTTTGTGCTGGATGTGATACTGTTTGGTTTGACTATTTATTCTCACTATATTTGGGAGGCATTTTCTTAGTAGTTCTGCATTCAGAGCTTAATCCTTGGTGTTTTAGGCCCCGGAAAAGCTAGACTATTTTTACCTGCCTTTCTCTCAGGGTGAAAAGGACTCAAAAGACATCCAGACATTTTCTCAGTGGCCTACGATGGAACCCAAACTTCTCTGGAGAAAGCAGAAGAGGGACACAGTAGCAGAGCCCTTAAAGATACTAAAATATTCTTTCTAAAATGCTATCACAACAAAAATCAGCTTTTTCTTCTTGGTGGAAGTTGTACACCGCCACTCCTTTCCTCTTTTTCAAGTCTTTCATAAAGGCTTGCCTTTTTCTGGAAAATCTCTCCTGAGTCCCCCCAAAGCCAGCTAGAAATCAACTCAGTCTATCTGGTGCAGTAACTTAACACACATTTTCTTCCATTAGCCCTTATACAACAACTACTACAGTAGCCAAGCACTGTGCCAGGCATTCTGGACTAAAAGATGAAAAGACAGCCCTACCCTGATGACCTATCTTCCAGGAGGAGTTGGTTATGGATTCAGGTACTATCAGAGGTCATATGGATTGGTTCTTATAGGTTAAATACAGCTATAATAAATGGCTTATAATCAGGATGGCCCTGCAAGAGCTATCTATTGATACGGACAGGGAGACCCTGGAGGCTTTAAGGCCTGGACCAGAAGCATAGTAGCCTCCATTCAGGTAAGGCTGGGGACACCTTCTTTATCAAGATACCAAAGTTCTTGTGTGCTTCCAAAACTTGTATGGATGGGAAGTTTCGCAGCCTTGGCCCCCCAAAAGCATTAAGTACTGGTGCCTCTTGGGGCATATAACACACTGTGACCTGCCCTAGTGCAGGGCTGATCTCTGGAGTTTCAGGGGTGGCCCTACCTGAAGGTGCACAGAGAATGGAGGCGGCAAAGAAAGCTGTGCTTGATTCCACCTGTTTCCTTTCTGGACCACTTAACCACCCTGATCTATTTCTTCCATTCCCAAAGGGTTTTTTCTTTAATATAAACCTCTGCTAGATTTTTTTAAAATGTAAAATATTACCCCTCTACGGTGATACTAACATTTTGCTGTGTATCCTCCATTCGTTTCTCATGCAAACGTATGAATAGATCTTCCCTGACTGACAATGGGGTTACCTCCTGATAAAACCCTCCCAGATGGAAAATATCGTAAGTCGAAAATGTGCTTAATACACTTAACCCTCCCAAACATCACAGCTTAGCTCGGCCTACCTTGAACATGCTCAGAACACTTACATTAGCCTACGGTTGGGCAAAATCATCTCACCCAAGGCCTATTTTATAATAAAGTGTCAAATACACCATGTAATGTATTGCATACTGAACTGAAAGTGAAACACAGAACGGCTGTCTGAGTACAGAACGGTTATAAGTATGTCGGTTGTTTACTGTGATCTCGGGGCTGACGGGGAGACCTGGTCGCTGCCACTGCCCAGCATCATGAGGGAGGGTTTCCCTGCCTATCGCTAGCCCGGGAAAGGATCAAAACTCAACATTCAAAGTATGGTTCCTACTGAATGCGCATCACTTTCATACCACGGTGAAGTCGTAAAATCATAAATTGAAAGTCTGTATATGTGTTGTATAGACGTGGAGTAATAGGCGTGGCTCAGCAACTTGGTTTCTTTGTTACACAGTGTATGATAGACTCCTTTCCATGTTGTTACATGTAAATCCAAGTTATTATTGTTAAAAGCTGTAAAATGTCTCACCGTGTGGATAAGCCATGCTGTCGTAAACCAGCACCCTACTGATGGATTTTCAAGTCATTCTAAGTATCTTGAATGTCACTCTAAGCAATTTTGCAATAAATGTTCTTTTACATACACCCTTATGAACAGGAGATTTGCTTCCATACGATAGTTTCCCAAAAGTGATATCATTTTAATATATATTGCCAGATCCTTTCCAAAATTTGATTCCTCAGAGTGTAGCCTGAACCCTTGGAAGGTGCACATCCAGCCTTCCTTCCCCTCTGCTATTCCAATGTCAAGTACAAAAATATTTACTGCATTCAAAGCCCTGGATTAAGCACTTGAGGGGGAAGATCCATGAGATAAAAGACACGATCCTTGTTTAAAAGGCATTTCTACACCAAGAGCTCTACAGCCTGGCAAAGTGTTCACGAGATGGGCTGAGACATGGGGTATTTTTCCCTAGAGGGAAACCAGATTCCAAGTCTAGGCAGCCGGGCATGAATTGGATGTTACCAAGAGGCTCTATAGTCTGAAAAATAATAAAGACAAAAAAAAAAAAAGTAGGCATCAATTACCTGCCACGTGGGTGCAATGGCCACAGAAGATACTCAGGCCTTCGGGGCCACCTTCATTTCCTGTTCCTTCCAGAAGGCTGTGCCAGAAGGAGAGCCTGGCTTGGAGGCAGGATGCCACTGCCACTTTTCAGGGGGCCTGACAGAAACCCGCCACCTGGAAAACCACAACCTCCACTTCCCAGAGGAGTCCTGTTTGGTCCCTTTTGAGATAACATTTGTCGTGTTCAGACTTGCCCATAAGATGTGACCCACCCGTGACCCCTTAACCCAAGGAAACCTTACACCACTTAAAACCTCCCATTTCAGGCTATCAGAGGATGCCTGAAAGTGTGAGAGAGGCCAAGGGAAGAAGAAGCAAAAGGAAGAAGAGACCTTTGGCCAGAGCCTGGGAGAAAGGGCCTGGGCTTTGTGGTCTTACAGACCAGTAGGTAGCCTCTCCCTCGGTGTAAAAGTGGCTTCCTGGTGATGGCTCTCTGGCAGATGCATTGGGAGAATAAAATGAACCAATGTAGATAAAGCATTAAGCACATTTCCTAGGAAATAGCGTTCTAAGAAAAGTGAGTTTCCTTCCCAGCATCTCTGCAGAGAAGACCATGTCTGTCCACGTGGGACAGTAACGGCGTGATGCGGAGGAAAAGCATCACTGCCGGGGGCCATCGGATCTGTGCTCTCGTCCCAGCTCTGTCGTTTCAATAGCTGGGTGGCTTTGAGGAAGTCACTTTCCCTCTCTGAGCCCCCTGCCTCTTCTTTAAAAGAAGGGATTTGCATGAGACAAGCCCCACATCCCCTTTCTGCTTTGTCCTTTTCATGTCTGGCATGAATTATGCTTCTAACCACACCCACATAACAACGAAGGCCGGTCACATGCATCTCAAACCAAAACTCAACTCTGATGACCAAAACAAAGGCTGAGGAGTGGGACACCCTCTCCCCCGACGTGTCAGAGTGATCAAATGGAAGGTCTATTCCTGTCCAGTCGGAGATTTACAAAGGGGGCCTGCAGCTAATGTTCATTACAATGGTCACTCCAGCACTGGGCCAGGATTAGGGCTTTCCAGAGATCAAAGGGCAGATTCCACTTTTTTAAACCGTCCTGTTTGACTTTAGCGGTCTCAAAGTCATCACCAAGCAGTCATTATAATCAGTCATCACTTGATTTCCCAGACGCTTACCAAGGAGCAGAGCTCAATGGGAAAACCAGTGAATTTCTTGACAGCCCAGGCTGCGGCGCTCTGGTCAATTACAACCCTGTCAGGTCTCAGTGATCCGTATCAATGCATGAATCGTGCAAATTGGCAGATTACCCAAAAATCGCTTGTCTGCCTCATTTTATGTTTCCAGGTACGTGCAAATAGAATTTATACCTGTCTCATGAGTCTTGGCTTCAAAATTTATTCAGATTAATGTGTTGTCCCCAGCACACAACGTTGGCCATGGGCGATGGTCCAGACAGCGGCCAGCTGGGCTGCTGGCGAGGCCGGCCAGAGTTCTCATCCTATCAGGGGCGGTCCACTCTGGGGCTGATTCGCCTGTGGGGAAAACAAAAATCAGTTATCATTCTCACATATCTCTCAGGGTTATTCCATGGGAAAAACTGCATAAAGGTTGGGTGACATTTAAAAATCACACAGCAAGGAAAGAGTGGCTTCGGTTCCATGGACCGTCCAGGTATCCGTTTAATTCAAATGCAGCTGTGGCTTCCGGAGGGAAGGGCTTCCCTCTCCTGCGATGGAAATATGCTGGAAAAGCTAAGGGCCTCTCCCGTGGACATGCCGCTTCTCTCCTAGGGCCTCACGGGAGGAGGGGGAGCCTGGGGACCTCAGAGCAGTGACTGCAGGCCAAGCAGTGCCAGGCCAGGCACTGAGTCCACACCAAGCCCAGAGGCGAGCACGCTCCTAGTGGGGGGACTGAACACAGCCTAGAGCCCATGCCTCCCCACAACTCCACCAGGAGGAAGAGCACAGACCTGGTTTTACATCCAGATTCTGATACTTTCCTCTGTGACTTTGGGCACATCGCTCCACTTCTCTGAGCCCCGAAATCCCCACCTGCAAAAAGAGGTGGGCCGAATCGGCACATGAAAAGATGCTCAGCGCCACTAATTATTAGAGAAACGTAAATCAAAACTACAGTGAGGTAGCACCTCATGCCGGTCAGAATGGCCATCGTTTAAAAGTCTGCAAATAACAAATGCTGGAGAGGGTGTGGAGGAAAGGGAACGCTCCTACACTGGTGGTGGGAATGTAAGTTGGTGCAGCCTCTATGGAGAACATCATGGAGGTTCCTCCGAAAACTAAAAATAGAATTAGCATATGACCCAGCAATCCCACTACTGGGCATATACCCTGAGAAAACCATAATTCAAAAAGACACATGCACCCCAATATTCATTGCGGCACTATTTACAATAGCTAAGACACGGAAGCAACCTAAATGTCCATCAACAGATGAACGGATAAAGAAGATGTGGTACATATATACAATGGAATACTACTCAGCCATAAAAAAAGAATGAAATAATGCCATTTGCAGCAACATGGACGGATTTAGAGATGATCATACTAAGTGAAGAAAGTCAGACAGAAAGACAAATACCATATGATATCACTTATATGTAGAATCTAAAATATGACCCAAATGAACCTACCTAAAAAACAGAAATAGACTCACAGACATAGAGAACAGACCTGTTGTTGCCAAGGGGGAGGGGGAGGAGGGCAGGACGGAGTGGGAAGTTGGGATTAGCAGATGAAAACCATTACATATAAAGTAGATAAACAACAAGGTCTTACTGTAGAGCACAGGGAACTATATTTAATATCCTGTGATAAACCATAATGAAAAGAATTTTAAAAAGAAAAAATATATACACAACTGAATCACTTTGCTATAGAGCAGAAATTAACACAACATTGTAAATCAACTCTACTTCAATTAAAAAAAAACTAACGTGGGTCAGGTTGGTGCAGCGGGCCTGACCCAGAGCCAGGCTCGTCGCACACCTCAGTAAACGGGTGCGACGGTGTGCTGGGTGTGGATGTGACCAACTTCACTCTGTAAAACTGCATCCGCTGTTCTGTTCGACTCTCCGAACAGAACACCCCCAGAGGCCCAGTATCTGTCAACCGGGCAATGGCTCGAGACAGGGCCACTCCATCTAAATGGCGCCTATCAAACCGTATTCTTGCTGCAGCTCTTTCTGTCACATCTGCTTAGTAACTGCTCTGAGTGGTGTCACCCTGGGTCACATACCATACTGGCAGGTATGGAGGACATTGCCCTTTTCCCTTAACTTCTGGAAAACTCAGCTTATGCAAGTGGCCAAATCTGCCACTCAACAGCTTCAGGACTCAGTGAATGCATCCTGAACAAACCAGGATTAATCACAGGCAGGAAGGAAGGAGTCGGCACTTTGGCAGGTGGATGGCGGAGGAAGAGGGGGAGAATGACATCAGAACAACTTTGCTTATACACCCTGACTCTTCTGCAGCCTGCGAAGATGGCCTTTTCTTTTTGAAACAAATCTCCACCTGTATCTTTCCCCGCTGTCCCATAAACCAGCCCTGGAAGGTTCAGGTCACGGTTTCCGGCTGGGAGGCTCTGAGCAAATCTCATCCCCCTCCTTCCGCCTCATTTTACCCTCAAGTTCATAAGACAAGGATAGGCTTCCCCCTTTCTTCTCCTGATTGGATAATGCAGTCCCTGAAAACTCTGCCCTTTCCCAAGCCGAGTTTGGGACAAAGTTTCCAGTCCTGTAGAATCATGGCCTTGACTTGGGTGGGGAAGAAGGAGATTGCACCCATGAACTACTGGACTTTGTCTAAGCAAGACCAAGGGCTCCTTTCCTGTCCTGGGATCAGAGGCATTTTTGTCTATCAGCATCTCAGGCAGGGTTCGGCTGGTGTAAGAGGAACTCCAGTATAACCAGGCCACTCCACCCTGTGTCACAACTAAGCAACAATGGTCCAAAGTTCCTCTTCTTGAAACTTCATGTGACAGAGAATCCCTTATAGTGCCCTAACCCCCCGAAGACCCTACTAGGAGTCTCTAGGAGACCCTGCAGGACCACACTGCACGCACTCACACTGAGTCTTCTTCGTCTCTGCTCCCCTTGGTCAACGTCCAGTAACCTTGAACTTGCTTCCCGGAGCCTTGCCGTGGCCCACGTTGTCAATGTCCCTCAGGAGGATGCTGATGGCCGTGGAGGCTGCTGTCTCCCTGTGCACCTGGCAATTCCCGATGTCGTGCAGAAGCTGGGGCAGATCTGCCGAGCCCCCAAGCTCACGTCTCGTGCTCTGAGTCTCACTGAGCCTTCTGGGGAAACGGCCCTTTCCATTTCTGACCCTAACCCTTCCATTCATCTGCCAGGACACAAGGCCCCGTGCCAGGGTGGAACACAGATCACACACACCATCCCCTCTGCTGCCTCGGTCTCTTCGCCTGTCTTCCAATCACAAAATAACAGCACAAGCACCTCTGTTCTTCAGCCATGGATGAAAGCGCCCATGCTGGTCAATCCATGCAAACGATAGCCTGGGGGAGCAGAGGGGACCTGCCCCAGTGTCGATCGCTCGGGCTGGGCGTACTCAGAGGGCAGGTGGGTGGGCAGCCCTGTCTTTCCCTTTCAGTTTCCAAACATTTGCTCATGCCTCGGTGACAAGAATTTCCCACCAGTGTATCTGGTCATGTTCTGTCCTACATGTAGTGGGCAGGTGGGTGGTAGCATGTATGGAAAGTCCACAACAGGGAGGACCCGTTCTCACACCAGCCCCAGCTCTGTCCTCCTGCTTCAGCGAGTTTCATATCTTTCTGCCCCGCCTTCGCCTCCACCCCTACCACCATCAGCTATCACCTCTCCTGGAGAAACAGCCCAAGAGGGTTGCTAGCTGTCAGCCATGGGTGGCCTTCCCAGGGGTACGTAAATTTCAGGAGGAGACTCTGGAAGCCGGCCTCACCTCCAAGTGACAAAGGAATGAATCTCTAATGGTGGAAGGTCAAGCATCAGTTCCATGCTGACGGGAGCATTGTTCTGGGGTGGAAGTTCACCCCGCACTCTTCCCAGCCAGCTTACACCGGGGTTTCATTCTCCTGCCTGATGGTATAAGCTGTGCCCTGGCCGGCAGGCTGCAGACAAAGCATGGAGCTCTGGGGAGGGGGGTTGGGAAAAAGCACTGAACTGAAATCAGGAGTCTCAAACTGTAATCCCAGCTCTGCCACAAGTTGCTGAAGACCCTGGGGAGGGAGTTATCAAGAGAGAAGTGGGAGGGGGTTATCAAGAGAGAAGTGGGAGGGGGTGACTAAGGTCTGTCCCAGCCCTTCGAGTCCCTGGTGCTCCTGGTCACCCTTCTTCCTCTGTAGAGTTTCGACGAGCTGAATCCGTGGGTCACGCTCAACTCTCCATTCTGTTGTTGGGAACCCGTGGTGGCATCCAGAGGAGAGATGCTTCCCCAGCTCCAAACAAATGAGGAAGGGAAAGAAAAAGTACCGGGAAAGCTTGTGCTCCAAGGGCTCCAGCACGTGGGCCACAAGAACACCCAACCCTACCTATCTGCAAAGTGGTTTTTCTGTTTAAAAAAAAAAGAAAGCTTAAATGCCACCTCTTCCCCCTGAGGATCTCAAATGCTCATGGTCTCCTGGTAGGAATCATCTGTTCTAAAATACTGCATCCAAGTGAGGCTTGCAGAGAGGGTCTCTCTAGCTGGGAATTTATGGAGAAATATGCCAGCCAGGGTTCCGCATTCTCCGTGCCCACGCAAAGCATCCGCGGACTGGGACCGCCGGGCGTCTATTTGCAAGGCAGCCACAAACGACTTCCTGTTCCTCTCCCATCTTCTCCACCACCACTGCCTCTTCCTCTCTGCCCTCACTTCCACAGTGTCCTCCACTTCCCTTGAGATGCTTTTAAATGAGTGGATAGTGCCTGAAGCATGAATAAAGAAACTGGAGGGCCGAACCCGACACTAACAGGTAACATGTAAAAACATGTAATATGTAGCATACACAGCAGGTTCAAGAACCAAGATGCCTCCTCATTCCGGGGCAAAGATGGCACGAGGCCATGTGTGTCCAGCGTTCCTCGGGGGTGGGGAGAGCCCTCAGGCTGGTCCTTCCCCTGAGCCCAGTGGGCTTGCACAGGAGTGATTTAACCTTTCTTGGCCATCAGCAAGTGAAAAGCAGGAAAGCCTTTTCAAGAGATGTCAGGTAGCTGTGTCTTTGGAGGTTTTTTTTTTTTTTTAAACAATGAAGACAGTTATCTAAGGAAAACGGTTTAAATCTAGTGATGCCTGGAGCCAGGGGGCAGGACATAGGGCTTCAAGGGCCCCCCACTAGATTGCACAGTCTAGGACTATAATAAAAACACTAGCCGAGTTCCTGGGGCCCTTCTGAAGACAGCCGATTGGGCACGGCTGGTTCCCAGCCTCCCCCAACCTGGAGAGCCAAGGAGAACCCGGGCCAAGGCCCATGTGGGTGAAGGAGGCTTGGGACCAGCTCTGGCCCACAGGGAACCAGGCCCAGCCACGAACAGCGGCCACCAGGGAAGCACAAACTCACGCCTGGAACATTAACCCCGCTTGGTTTTCTCAGACACAATTATGCAGAGGAGAGAAATTGGAGGGAGAAGTTTACTTTAATAGCATGAATTTTTAAAGAGCTTCCGAGCCTTTCTCTGTGGAGAGGCCTGCCAGGGGATCCAGACCACTTACCAGCCAGGACCGGCTCTGCCAGCTCAGACTCCGGGGACCTTGGGGCAGCCCCTCACGCCTCCTCTCCCACCCGCCAGGTGTCCTAAAGCAGCACCCTGTGACTTCGCCTGGACCTCTAGTACCTGTAACCTCCTACAACAGTTTTTATTTCCTTCCTTTGTTCCTCCCCAAAGACATCAGGGCCACTTCCTGATGGATCTTCACCCTCCATCCAGCACAGTTGTCAGTCTCTCAAACTGGCCAGGCCACTGGGCAGACCTCCCAGTCAGGCATATGCCTGATGTTCTTAGCAACCTAAGTCTGTCATCGCACTGCTTCCAATGGGTAAAGGTCACACAGGTGTGTCTACTGCCACCCAGAGCATCAGGCTGGGAGAGAGAGACTCTCCCAGCCTCATCCCCTCTGAACACTCATGGGATGGATTTGAGAATTAAGAGACAGCAAACACTTCATGGGATGCTGGCAGCCCCAGCCAGGTAGCCATGCCTCTTTAGGCTCCAGAGACAAAAGCAAGGGCTCTGATGGGGGTTGAGAGGAGATCGCCAGCATTAGGTCCACTGCACACTTTACCAGGGTGACCGCGCAAAGGCAGCCAAAGACCTTCTATAGTGGCAGTTGCTTCTGTTCAGCCAGCTGTCCTGGGGAGATGATGGGTGAGTCCACTCATCCCCAGCCAGGAGCAAACTGACTGTCTCTTTCTGAGACAGAAGTGTGTGCAGTTGGCCAAAAGGAGGTTCTTCACTCCCACTTTTATCCTGCCTTTTGTGATCAGTTTTAATTTTTTTAGAGGGAGACAGTGGATGGTAAACTCTTTGAATCCCTAATGTCCAAAACGACTCTTTTCCCCTACACACTTGAAGGAGAGTTTTACTGGGGACAGATTCCTGGCTCACTGTCTTCCCCACCCCTGAGGGTTCATGCCCGTGGTTCCACTGCCTTTTTGCCTCTAGTGTAGCCAGTGAGAGGTCTGTTGTCCTCTTCATCTTTCTTCTGTTTAGATCATCTTTTTTTCCCCCCCTCTTTCTCTCTGGAAGTTGTTAAGTTTTTGTTTCTGTTTTTTCTAGTAGTCTTCCTCTGACTTTGTGGTTGTGCTGTAACTAGTTATAGGTGTTTGTCATTCTCCCTACTTGGCACTTGGTCATCCTATTTAATCTTGGGCTTTTGTCTTAAATGGTTTCTTTTCTATCTCCTGGTAGATTTTCTAGCAGTGTTTCTTTTCTATTTTATTCTTTCCATTCCAGCCTTTCCTTCCTTTGGAAACTTCTTGTGGACAGAATGTGCCCTCCGCATCTCAGTGTTTCTTTCCGTAGCTCCATCTCGTGGTCCTTTAGACCACATGCTGCAGAGAACTCCTTCAGTGCACGAATTTCTCTTCAGTTACATCCACTCTGCTGGTCCAGCCCATTTGTTGATTTTTACATGTGTCGTTGTGAACACTTTTAGTTTCCAAGGTCTCTGGCTGACTTTTTACAGATCCGATAGCTGTACTTATTCCAAAGGCTCTGGAAAAGTCCTATTCTGCTTACACGGTCAGCATTTCCTTGAGTGTGAACTTTTGTTTGCTGCAATCCGTACCTTTTGCACATCTTTTTGGCGAATCCTGGAGGCACGCTCATTTTTTTGTATCAGAAAGTCCATGTGGGCCTGGTCAGCAGAGGGAAGGACCTGGATATATGGTGGGGCAGGTTTTACCCCAGCCTTTCCAACATAAGCAAGGGAAAGTGCCTGTTCCTGGGAGAGTGAGTGAGCAGGGAGTGTAGAAGTGGACATCTTCTTCCTGGGTTGTGTCAGCCACCCAGAACACTGCTCTGCCTCTCTAACCCAAGCATCCAAGCAAGCTCTATTGCCCACAGCCTGCCCCATGGGGATCAGATATGGAGGTGTGGAGGGATTCACCTGCCCGCCTGATCCTCCTGGTAACCCCAGCTGCTCACCCTCTCACGTACGCTTGCCTTCCCTCTGCCCTACGTCTGCCACTTCCAGCCCCAGAGCCCATTTCTTAGTAATCCTTCTGTAGGGACATTTGGAGCCGTGAGTTCCTTCATCAATCTGATCTTGACTACTTTCCATCCTTCAGGAATTCGTCCATTTCTGATGTACCAGGGACATCCTTTTATGATTTCTGGTACTGCTTATATTTTTTTAAAGTATATATTCTGTCATTTCAGGGAGTTTGGGATGGAAGGGTGAGGTTGCCAATTTCGCTGAAACCTCATCTTTTTTTTTTTTTTTTAAGTTCTTTTTAAATTTCTTTATTTATTTTTGGCTGTGTTGGGTCTTCGTTTCTGTGCGAGGGCTTTCTCTAGTTGCGGCGAGCGGGGGTCACTCTTCATCGCGGTGCGCGGGCCTCTCACTATTGCAGCCTCTCTTGTTGCGGAGCACAGGCTCCAGACGTGCAGGCTCAGTAGTTGTGGCTCACGGGCCCAGTTGCTCTGCGGCACGTGGGATCTTCCCAGACCAGGGCTCGAACCCGTGTCCCCTGCATTGGCAGGCAGATTCTCAACCACTGCGCCACCAGGGAAGCCCTGAAACCCTCATCTTGAACCAAAGAAGTGATATGCTCTCAATAAAGGGTGGTTAGATGAATGAATGGATTCTAATGCCTCACTCTACATTTTATTTTAAATTTTCCTGCGTTTGAAAAATAGTTGTTGATTCATTGACAGTGACTGATTTCAACAAGCTCCCCCTCCCATTTTAAGTGGATGGACAACCGGCCATCTGTTGGAAGGGTCTTAGGCCCAGTTGAATGGTTGTTGTTTTTTTGTTTTGTTTTTTTTGCTTTTGCCTATTATTCTGGATTTCCCAAGGATTTATACATTGAAAAAAGACCCTCACGTTTTTCGTTAATAACAGGTGCGCACATGAGCTAATACCCACTGGTGGCTCCTGATTTCAAGTGCAACTTTGTCATCCTTCTGAAACATTAGGGAAAGTTGGATTCTAGAGAAGGGGATGGGCCTTTGACAGCACAAGGAGATGAAACCAGCCCTCTTCCTCCTCTGCCTTTGAAGCACACATGGAAGCTCAGTGATGCTGTCCCATTTTTTGTCATTGGAGTCAAAGCCGGGGGAACAAGTTTCCGTCCTGTGATTCACACTCACAATCCAGGCAGCACCCATGGCCAGCAAATGTGCCACTGGTTCCTGTGGAACGCGGAGGGGCCCAGGTTCTATAGGATAAATTCCTGCGTGGGCTGCGGGGTGGAGGATGTGGCATCACACAGAGCCTCATGAAGAGTTATGTGTACATATCATGAAGATGTCCTGGTTCCATTGGAGAGTTCAGTCTACCCCTTCTCAATAATGTGGCCGCCTCCCCTCGACTCACAAAGGCCCCGTTCCATTCCCAAGGTCTAGCTAACTTTCCGTTCCATAAAACGTTTCCTGTGGCCTCCCAGCCCCAGGGGAATCTTTTTTTTTTTCTTTAAACTCTCAGAGTATTATACACCATGTCACTCACCTGGACACAGCATCTTACAGAGTTTTGTCCTACTTTAGTCAAAAGTTACATCCAGTCACTGTGAGTCTGCAGAACACAGCTTAAGGCAAGGAAAACGCTCTCAGAAGAGTACAAGAACAGTCATCGCACTGTCCCTGCAACACCCCAATCACCAAGCCAAAGCTGATTACCCTCAGGTTGAATACGAGGCTCAGCTTGCTCATTAAACAAAATCGATTCTGTCCTTCCTCCAGTCGGTCCTCGATTGGTAAGGGTTACGGCCGATTAGGGTACCGCAGCGGCAAAGCAAGAACAGGCTGGGGGACAGTCAAGGGAAGGGAAGGTTAGGACCAAACCATTAAAAAGAGATGAAGTTGTGTTCCATGGGTTCTGTTTCCTAAGGCAGAGGGTGGTGTCCTTTTAAAGATCTCCATCAAAAGTGCTCAGATGGGCTTCCCTGGTGGCACAGTGGTTGAGAATCTGCCTGCCAATGCAGGGGACACGGGTTCGAGCCCTGGTCTGGGGAGATCCCACGTGCCACGGAGCAACTAGGCCCGTGAACCACAACTACTGAGCCTGCGCGTCTGGAGCCTGTGCTCCGCAACAAGAGAGGCCGCGACAGTGAGAGGCCCGCGCACCACGATGAAGAGTGACCCCCGCTCGCCACAACTAAAGAAAGCCCTCGCACAGAAACAAAGACCCAACACAGCCAAAAATAAATAAATAAATTAATTAAAAAAAAAAAAAAGCCTGAGGTTTAAAAAAAAAGTGCTCAGATGAAATGTTTCCAAACTCAAAGGCCATAGGAATATCCACCACAGGGAAATCCAGGTACCCGGGGCACCCCACGTCCCCCCTCTCCAGTCCAAGATGAACAAAGTGCAGCCACCTCCCAGTCTCGTGCTGCACGGGGGCTCCGCCGCGTCCTGGCCATGCCTCTTGTTTTCCCCATTGTGAGCCCCAAGGGCACGGAGCCAGACCTGCTGTGTGTCTCCCTCTCCGTGCCTGGCCCCGCTCTCTGCTGAGCACACAGAAGGTGCTTATGCACACTAGCTGAATGAATGAATGAGTGAGTGAGTGAATGAATCAATGGACACATCCCGGTTCTCAGCCTTTCCCCGTAACCCTTATTTTCAGGCTCACTGCCTTTCATTTTTCTGGAGCAAGATTAGGAAGCAGATTTTTAAAAATAATTTTTGTACAACCAGGTAGCCTTGTAAATAGACCCCTGCAGCCCCACAGCCCTCGCGACCCCCTTTCCCCATCCTCCTCACATCCAGCACCACCGGAGGAAAATTGGTTCCCACCGACAGCCAATCACACTCCAGGCGGACCCTACAAATGCAAGTTCCTGCAAATATACATACACATACAGGATGCTGATTCGCTCAAGATGCTGCCTGTTTTCTCCAAGACACGGGCCTGGCCAGCCCAGTTCCTGAGGGCCCCTCCTCCCTCCACCGTCCACAAATGACCAGATTCCAAGCCCTGGCCCTATTCGGCTCACAGCCCTGCTGCATGCTTGGATGCTCACGTCCAGAACCTGCAAACAGCTGCAGACCTTCTGTCAGGCAGAAAAGAGAAAGAGGGTAAGAGGTGGCCTTCAGAGCTCTAGGGCGACCGTCCTGACGAACCCAGCCGGGAGGGCTCCACCGGAGAAGGCTGTTTTGCAGGGACTCATCCAATCTGCTTCTTCTCCTGACCTGTCTGCACAGCCCTGAGCAAGAAGCCTGCCCCAAGAGAGAGAGGGGAGAGGGAGGGAGAACACATGTCTGCGGCCGAACCAGGGCTGGGGCTCGACGGGAGTCCTCCAGGGCCTGTAAATGCAGACGCGCTCGCCGGCGCTCGCCTGTTCACTGTTTATATACCTGCCAATAGCAGAACCTCTTTCATGCGGAGAATCAGACTTGAAAGAAGACGTCTGCCTGAGACCAGCTGCCTTAATTTCCCCCCCCCCCCCCACCTCACCTGACAGGCTCACGTTTCTGTCACTGCACGTGGAGGAGGGCTTGTCCCCTTCCAAAGACTTCTGGAGGCGAGGCCACAGGCTCCCTCATTCCTAGACACCCAGCTCCTAGCAAGAAGGGCTGCTGTGTGCCTGGCCTGACCCACCCCCACTGCCGGCTGAAGCTCCCCTCAAAGTTGCTTGGCTCCCAACGGGGCCAGAAAACATTTGGGCCTCTGCTCTGGAAACTCCAGTCTTGGGAGGGCAGATAAAGGAATTTTTATTAAAATCGGTCTTAGAACCAGTGACCCAGATGAGGTCTTCCCGCTACCAACATGCCTAGATTTTTAGTAGACAAAGCGCATGACTCCTGAAGCTCGGCTGAGTACCCAGCCCAGCCCCATTTTTGGCAAATTATCAGAAAACCACCTTTAAAAGCTCTGACGTGGGAAAATATGTCTAAAACACAGAACTAGAGGCACGAAGTTCATCACCCTTCAGAGCCCCGTCCTCCACGCACACCGCACACCCACAGGACAGGGAAGAGGGCGATCGTAACAAACAAGAGTGTTCCGGGGCACGGGGCTCTCCCAGGACTTGCGCACAGCAGCTGCCTGTGCCTCCCCACCCCAGGATCAGCCTCCTGGGACCCCAGCGCTGGGACCCCTGGCCAGGGGGAAGAGGCAAGCTCATCTTCCCAGGGAGGCCGGGGGGGACAGCTGCTGCTCGCTGTGGCAGGACCACACTTAGGGAGGTCTGTGCAGAGTGCCTGCCCGCATTCCACCTCCACCTCTGCTAGAGACCAGAGCACTGCGTACCCCAGGAGTGTAACAACTCGGGAGGCGGTGGCAGGTTGCAGAGCCAAGGAGGACCTGGCGGGCAGGGGGCTGGCAGCTCAGCCCAGGTCATCAGGCGGAAGAAACCCCCAGGGATCCCTCGCAACACAAACAGGCAAGTCACTCGTTCAGCTGGTGGCAAGTGACATTCAGAGATGCTCTGACCGGCCTGAAGCTGATTTTAAAACAAAAGCTGAAACCGTTTGGGTGGGAAAGGTCAGTCCTTGGCTGACGGTCCCCGGGTCCAATGTCCGGCGCCCTCCCAGGCAACCAGGCCTTGGCTCTGCACACCCCCCAAATGTGCTCGGTCCCATACCACCACTGCCACCTCTCATGAGCCGGTGCCTCGGGGACAGCCCTGGACCCTCCACGCCACTGCGTTTGCGCTGCACAAAGTGGGAGAAGGACCCAGTCTCCCCACGTGACATTTCCCACCTCTCCGAGGCCGGCAGTCGGCAGTACTGATGAGGGTCACCTGTGTGCTGACTGCACCACTCAGACAGCGACCCTGCCCTTAGGGAGCTTACAATCTGATGGACTGACAGCCCCCACTCCCCGGAGGAGCAGAAACAAACAAGAAGGGGAGCATTATAAACAGATAAATAATGAAAGTGAGGATTCCAATACCGCCCGGAGACAATTCCAAGTTTAAGCTGTCCATGCAACAAAGGTTTACGGACAGCCCGAGGTGCCAGGCTGGGCACTAGGGATATAAAGATAAGTAAGACATGATTCCTACCCTCCGGGGCTGCCTCGCTGAGCCAAGAGCCCTCGAGAGAGACGGGAGGTGAGGGCCTCGACGGGACGATGGAAAGACTCTGTGGAAACATTTGGGAGCAGCAACTAGTCTAGGTGTGTGCAGGAGAAATTTCGAGCCGGTGCTTCCCGAGAAGAACCCTAAACAGTGGTGAGGAGTTAAGCAAATAGAAGTGGAAGGCGCCGGGCCCCGGCGGGGGCTGCAGACAGTGGCAGTGGCGTGGAAACAAGGACAGGATTGGATAGGGGCAGCTTCTGGGGAGGACACAGCTCAGGAGCCAGCGCTGGGGCACCGGGCGACTGTCGGGGGGATAAGCTGATGGGCCAGAGACAGAGCAGGCGCTGGTCCAGGGCAGGAAACAGTGGGCCCCACTGGCTGCACACTTGCCCTAAGACAGAAGTCAGTAGACAGGTACAGAAACAGACTCAGCCCCCAAAGAGCAGGTGTCGCCTGCCCCGCCGCCAACAGCTGGACACAGAAGAACACAGAGGCTCATAGAGGTTAAGTAACTTACTCAAAGTCACACAGCAAAAGTGCTGCCGGGACTTGAGCACCAGTCTCCGGGTCCCACTCGCCACGCTCATCAAGACCACGGGACGTGGGGGGCCTTGGACACCCTGCTAAGGAGTTTGGACTTTATCCCGAAGGCACTGGGGAAGCCGTGAAGAATTTTAAGTGGGAGGACGCAGTGTCGCATTTGTAGACGCTCATCCTGGCAGCTGCGTGGAGAATGAATGGGAGGGGGCACGGGCGGGGGACGGAGGCTGCAGAAACCCCAGCAAGAGATGTCAGGGGTCTGGAGGACACCGTGGCAGCCGAGATGAAGGATGAACTCCACCGACAGGGTGAGGGCTGGGTTTGGGTGCAGAGCGGAAGGAACCACCGCGCAGAGCAGGCACCCGGGTGGGCTGAGCCACAGCTGGGTCTCGTGCAGTGGTTGATCTGGCCAGCGGGTGGCTGGAGACAACATTTACCCAGATAGGGAACCAAGGAGGAGCAGGCTGGGCCTAAGGGAGGGAATTCAGTTTGGGGGTAGCTAGGAGGAGGTCCCGTTGACAGGAGGTCCTCAGGAAAGACCTCTGGCCGGGCACCCACGCCAGGTGGCAGTCATCAGCGCTACGATAACATCCGAACTGAAGCAGAACGTGATAGTTGGGAACGGCAGAAGGGCAGACACGGAATTCTGGAAGACCCCGATCTTTAAGTGGGGTGAGCGGAGGAAGAGGATCTCAGCAAGGAGACTGAGAAAGACGGGCTCGAGAGACAGAAGGAAGACCAGGAGACAGCACAGTCAGGGAAGTCAGGGCAGGAGGGCATCTCGGGGGAGGCGAGGTCAACGGCAACCCTCGGAGGAGCCTTGGAGGTATGGGGGACCTGGGAGGGGTGTCCACTGGGCTTTATAATCGGAGGTCAGCAGTGATTTCAGCTGAGTGGTCGCACAGCATCTTCGAGAGTGGAGGTGGGCAGTCTATGACAGCCGGATGGTGAGGGTTGGCAGGTGAACAGGAGGGGATGCCGGTAGAGACAGTAAACGCAGACGGTACTTTCAAGCACGTTGAACTGTCAAGAGAAGCGGCGGCAGGGCCCTAGTTTCAGAGGGACCTGGGGTTGAAAGAGGGTTTTGTCGTAAATTGTATTGAAAGAGCCAGGAGCGAGTTCAAACACCAAGGGAAAGGAGCTGGCGGTGAGGAAAAGATTCAGGCAGGGAGAGAACCACCAGACACGGAATAAGCCCCCCAGGCAACAGGGAGGGGATGGGACTCAGAGCCGAGGCGCGGGGAGCAAGCGCCCTCCACCAGTGCAGTGGGACGAGGGGCTGCCAGGAGGAGTGGGCAGAAGGGTCCTCCCACGTACTGAACTTCACTTTCACCTTGAAGTACGAGGTGAGGTTGCCGGGAGCTGGGGCTGGGGAGGGGAAGTTAGCAGGAAACAGAGCTCAGGGAGACAGCTGAGGGTTTGGGATGGCACTTGCGGGGACCAGGGATGAGGGTGTGCGGGACCTTGGGGCCTCAGCAGGGACTGAGCACAGCTGGGAAGCCCCGTGCTGGCCTGAAGCCGGGAGCGCGTGTGACCTTCAGCCGCTCGCAGCCAGCCCGAGCAGGAGCAGAGCAGCCACCCAGCAAGACTGAGCCCAGGTGGCCCCCACAGCGGTGGCTCAACTGGGCAGAGGAGGAGGCCGAGGAGGTGACATACTTATCGCGGGAGTGGTTGACACGGTGGGTCATGGAGAAGCACTTGACGACGCGGGGGACTTACTAGGGGTCTTGGGAGGAAGACTCCCAGGCCCTTGATGCTGGGGGACCGAGGGATGAGAAGTCGGGTTGCAAGAGGCGCGGGCAGGTGGGCCCGTGACGGAGGAGACCCGCTGGGTCGGGGGCGGGGAACGGTGACGGGGAGACAGCTTGCCTCCACCAATGCACGAGCGCACCGCGGCACCGGCAGCGAGGGGTCCCCGCTGGGGCTTCGCTGGGCACCTAGTGCCTTTCCCCGCCCAGACCCTCCCCTCCCCTCTCTCCGGTCCGCACTGCATCACAGACTCAGACTGTAAGAGCCTGCTTGGCATCAGGCTGGCGCTCGGCGGACTGAAGGGGCAGACAAAAAGGAGGCGCTCCCGGCCTCTGATCAGAGGTCACCCTCCCGGCAGCCGGTGTCTCCCCCCAGCCCCCAGCCCCGGGGCTTCCTGTTCTCTGATCCTGCTGGCTCTCGGCTTTTCGATTTGCCCACCCCCCCCCCCACATTGACCCATGGCAATGGGTCTCTGGCCTCTAAGCCTTCATGGACCCCATGGCACCAGTGGTGGTGTCACCCCTACGTTGGATCCTGCTCTTGCCTGGCTGGGACACGGCCCGCCTGCCACACTGCTAGCCTAGCCCTGGTTGGAAGTGGACCGCAGTCCTGGCAGCCTTACTAACTCCCTGGGGGTGAGGAGGGTTCAAGCGGCTTGGGACTGGGCCTGGCCTTCCCTCCCCGTCCACAGACACGGTCGGGCGGCTGATTTCCTGGTGGGCTCGCGCCCCTGCCCGCCAGCCCCCTGGAGCCAGCCTGGTCATTGCACTTCTCAGAACACGAGCACCTCGCCTCGGGCCCTGTGCTGGGAACTCTATGGTCACGGCGGTGCCCCAAGCGCTTAGCCGTGGGCATAATCCTCACCTTACAGGTGAGGAAAGGCAGGCTCAGAGAACTTAAGTAATCTGTCCCGACGTCACATAGCCGGCAAGGGGCAGAGCCAGGATTCAAAGCGAGGCCTTTCTTCAACCAAAGTCGGACGCCTCAACTCCCTCCCAGCCAGCCCTCTTCGAGGGGCTGATGGCTTTCATTCATTCGTCCATTCATTCATTTACCAAACATTTAAGGACTCACTAGGCTCCAAATACTACTTTGGAATTCAGAAACGTTCAGTTTGGCGTAAAAAGGAACAGGTTCGGATGGGCTGAGGTGTCAGGTAAGCAGGGGCAGAGTGAAGCCCGTTCCTTAGGGCAATCAGAATTATCTCCTGTAGCCAGAAAGAGCTCTGCAAACCTTCCAGTCGCCTCTTCTTGTTCTCACTTACAGGACCCAAAAAAGGGAGAGAGAGAGAGTTGGGAACGAGACGGCACTTCCCAGCCTCGCTCGGGGAGACCTGACTCTGGGAGAAAGAGCTCTGCGGGCAGGGCTGTCTCCCGTGTGCACTAGCTTCGTATTTTTTATTGCTGGAACAAAGTTCAGACAGGCCAAGTCTTAGGAGACCCGCTACTCCCTCATTCGACACGCCCCGCACACACACCCATCCCACCACCAACACAAACAGTCTGCATCCACCTAGGACACCCGGCTGTCAGCTGCGACTCTGTCATCCAAGCTACAGCCGACGGGACCGGTGGACATCTCACTTCACGATGGCCTGTGTATCATTCCCGGAGGTGGCCTCCCGTGGAAGTGGCGACTGACAGGGGCCACGGTGACAATGGTCTAATCGAACTCTTTCCAGAGATTTGAGTTCGAGAGAAAAGGCAGCTGGTAGTGTGACTAGAGCTAAAAGGCCCAGAGAGAGAAGCGCAAGTGAGCTTCTCGGGGCCGAGAATAAGCAGAAGCACAGCTGGCTGACAGCAGCAGGGTCGGGGCCGGGGGCCCGAGCACCAGGGGGCGTGGTCCTGGGGTTCCATCTTGCCGGAAAGCCCGGATAAGCAAGATCCCTGGAGCTGCTCGAGATCCAGAATCCTGTTCCAAACTCCTGGAAGCCAATCCGCCCTCAGTGTTTATGGAATCTTTCCAATTTCCAGAAATATCCTTACAATAAATCCCCATTACTGAAGGTCACCCCAGAGGGCCTCTGTGCCCCTGAGAGAGTCTGACTGACCCCCGAGCTCCTTAAACCTGGGGGGGGGGTCACGGGGAGAGGACGGAAGAGGGCTGGGGGCTTGGGTGAGTCTCCACACTCAGACTCCTGCTGCCTTTCACCCCATCCTGCCCTCCCGACTCCTGCCCAAAGCCCAGCAAGCGGCAGGAGCCCAGGTGAAGCCCCGGGCCTCCACGCAATCTCCGACGGTCAGTCACTGAAACCCTCCCCAGGCACCTCCACGGCCACTACTTCCTTCTCTGTGAAGAAACCACCTTTCCTTCTGCCCCCCAGCTCAGCTTGGTTCTAGTCCCCCAAGACATGGGTCCCCAGCTCGTGGTTTTTCAGCCCCTGGACTCCATCAAGTGTGGAAAGCCTCGACGTCAAAGCCAGGGCGGGGTCGGCCGGGGGGAGTCTTCCCTTTAAACGTATCGTTTCCAGGGGCAGGTTTGAGCTCAAGGCTTTGAAAACTCCTAAATGTTTATTTGGAAAAGCAAGCCCTGTGTCCCAAAGCCTGTGGCAAAGTCAGAAGCTAGGGTCCCTGGCAGTGGCCTGAGTACCGAAATGACGATTTCGAGCAAAGGACCCCCATGTCCCAGGCTGATGTTTTGCCGAAAGAGGCCTCCACTCCCCTCTCCCTCTGCCTCCACGGTCCCCTCTTAAGCCACCCTGGCCGCAGCTGTCCGCCTGAGGCAGTGATTTACAGCAGTGCGTGGTCCTTCCTTCTGAGAGATACCAGTCCCAGGTGGGCCCTCACGTTGCACCTCCCCCTGGAAAACCCTGGAGGTAAAGGCACACACGGATCTCCACTCGCTGAGCAAAACTGATGACGTAGAGCCTGGAGAACGGGGTGGGGGGGAGTTTAATCAGGCCTCCCCTGAGCGGCCCCCCAAACACAGCCCCCCATTTCCTGGGTCCCCTTTCCCTCCACTACAGCTTTCTGTGTTCTTGGCCCTCTGAGTGAGAGGCACACAGAGACTTTTGGCAAAATAACGAAAGTTAGTACAACAGGGGCAGCCGTTGTGAGATCCCAGACGCAGGAGGCTGGCGGATTCGCAATACACGGGAATCACCCGCTGTCCGGGGTTACAGAGGTCTGTGGGGACGTCTGCCTTTCCGCAGACACAGCGAGCATCCCGCTTCTCTGGGAAACGAGCCATTCCTCATGCCTTATCTTTCTAGCTCACTGACGTTGGACGCCAGAAGTTTTCATATTTCTTGAAAAGGCTGCTGGTTTTGAAAGAAATTATTTTTTTACAAATTTATTACCGATGACCTGCTCCTCTGCCTTCTTAAACTAAACATTTTGGAAATAAGGCAACTTTCTCTTGAGGGGGTCATCAGTATGGATGCCCACTGCTGTGTGTGAGGTGTCACCCCTCCAGAGCACAGGGACCATGTCTTAGTCATCTTTCTATCCCCTGGCGCCCAGGTCCACACGTGACCAACAGGGACATGGTGTCCATTTGTGGGGTGGCCTTGGTGAAGCCGGCAGAGGCTGCAGGCAGAGCTTGGGGCTCTAGGTGGCTCTGCCTTCTGAGTAAAGATCTCCTTCGTGTCTGAATCCTCTCTTGCTATCACGTTACCAGGCTGCCAGATCTTCTTCATTATAACATTTTTTTTTAATTGAAATATAGATTACCTATCACAAAATGCACCCTTTTAAGGCGGTTTTTAGTATATTCACAAAGTTGCGCAACCATCATCACTATCTAATTCCAAATATTTTCTTTCCCCCATGCCAAAGAAATCCCATACCCATTTAATTGTCATTCCCCATTTCCCTCCCCTCAGCCCTGGAAACCGTTACTCTCCCTTCTGTCCTTCTGGATTTGCCTCTTCTGGACATTTCTGTAGAAATGCAGTCCTGAGTATCTGGCTTCTTTCATCAGCATTATGTCTTCAGGGCCTACCCACGTCTGACCGTTCCCGTCCCTACCCCCTTGCATTTCTAACCTACTGTGAGCATGATAACGAAACTAGTTAGAATGTGTGCCAGACAGAACAGATCGATTTTGCGTAAAACCCTGTGCTCCTGTAAAAATGCGGGGCGTTGGGGGACTTATTTCAGGTGCTCAGAAGCATGGCCGGCTTGCTTCCAATCTCTTGGCTATTTTCTCAGTGGCCAAGGCTTCTGCGTAAGCGACTCCCAGATAAGGAAAGTATCAACGTAAGAATTGTTCATTTCCCTCATGCTGTTTATTTTTACACATCCTTCCGCAGTCCTCTGTTTTGAGTCTCCCAGCCATACTGAAGAATTGGTCTCTGTGACAAAGAGAAACGCAGCCCCAGACCTTCAGGAACTGCCCTGTTGCCCACAGCTCGGCCTCGGTTTGTCAGGAGTAGGGGCGGGCGCTGGACCAGGGTGTTCTGTTGGACATAATCTCCCAGGACACCAACGTCAGACACAGTCACCGACCACAAGGAAGACAAAAAACAAGACTACTTCATGATCTGGTCTAAGCAGACGCACAAAGGTCAGGCGGTCAGGCGTCTCCCCATCCTAGGTATATGTCCAAGCGTCTCAACTTCTAGGTGACAATTATTAAGATCCACAGTCAGAACCTCCCACCTGCTTCCTGATTAATATTCAACCCAGAGAGAGACTCCGCCATCCTGAACTACACCCTCCCCAGAATCACCCAACACAAGCCCAAACCCCAAAGTTTCTTCTGACACCCCCTCCACAGGTGAGCGTTCTTCCTTCTTGTAACAAGTCAAAAAAACCCATTTTTGTTCAACTGCAGGCATGTTCTGGGTGGGTTTTGACTGGAGGCAATTGGCAGAAACGGAGGGTCCCCTGCCGCGTGAGCTTAGTCACAGCCTAGAAGCCTCGTTTCCTGGAACCCAGAGACTCTGTTCTCTGCTGTGGACCTCACATCCGACGCCTCCAGGCCTCCCACCAGCTGGCCCATGGCTGGAGGGGAGCTCAGCCCAAACTGAGTTCCAGGATCACCTTGAGGCCCTTTGGCTCTGAGCTCATTCTGTTCTCCTAGGAATGAGATGCTGTGCGAATTCTTGGTTGTCTGGTCAGACTTGGGTTGCTCCCTGGGGAAACTGTTGTCTAGCATTCTAACTGCTGCTCCTATGTCTGTCTGTCTGTCTAATGTCTTAAGTGCTGTTTGTGGAAAAGCCGACAGGAAGAGCACAGACACGGTATCAAGTAGTCTGTCCTGGCACTGGTCTCTGGGATGCAGGAGTTCAGGAGATCTCCTCAGACTGGCATCCTTTGGGACCAACTTTACCCCAGGTCACCGTTTCGAAAGCTTACAAAGGCCCCTTCCCCAATCTTGTCTTTGTGTTGTTCTGGGGAGCTGCCTTCTTTAAAGTTCCATCTGCCTGGAACCTGGAGGATTTGGGTCAGCCCCTGACCGCTGACGACCAGCCGTTGGCCTCTGACCATGGTCCCAAGACACACAGCCTTGTTCCTGAGTCTTCTGGTTTTCTCGGGGTCTTTCTTCTCAACCTAAAATGACACTCTTCTTGGCCTCACACCTGCTGCTTTCACGTTCTCTGTTGTCTTAACCCATTTCTCAGTTCTCTAACACAACGTGAGAGACAATTTGGAATTGCAATGGCCACTTGGGGGAATTTTGGCAAGAACAAGATGGTTCATTTGAGAGGAAACTGCATGAAGATCTGTCTTGTCTAAGACAGAGATTATTTCATTTAATACAGGAGACACAACCCCCCACCTTGGTTTCCATACTTTGGGGATAAATAAGTGCTGGCTTTTTACCATACAGCTCGATACAACTGTCAAGGGCCCATGCTATTGTCTAAAACAGTGTGAAGCCACTCTTTCGAGTGCATATGTCAAATTCTGCTTTTCTATATCTAACCTTCCTTAGCTCTCCATGCAGAATAGACTTTGTTAGCCTTATAATGATAATTTCATATTATTGGAAAACAGTTTCCTCTAATTTTTTGGTCTCCTTCCCACTATTTTTCCCTCTCTTGGAAAACTAAAGATAACTGATCAAAAATATCCATCAGTAGTTGTGTGTACATTCCAGGAATATCTAGAGCCCAGATGAACAGTCAAAAATGTCTGAAAGGGAAGTTATTCAATTGTGTTTCTTTGCGTGGACACTGAAAAGTATACTTACATAATAGTCTTTTTATTTTTACTACATTGTTGAGATACTTAGAAAAGGCTTTAGCTCCGAGGTAGTCTTGGGCTTGATTCAGGTTCCTCAAAAATAAGTTGCCCTATACAAATAATGTCAGCACAATATTTTGCTTTCAAATTCTCATGATTCAACCTTCCTAAGTTTTCTATACTGGTTTCATGATGTAAGTAAGTTCTGCCATTTCCATAACTTGTTTAAAAAGAAAAATTGTATATATGCACATATTATATTCAACTAAATAGAATAGTGATAATGGCTCATGTAGGGGGTGTGCAAAGCCCTTGAGATGCTCTTTCATGTGCGTGTCATCTACTGCTTATCCCTGTGCTTTGCTCTCTTTTCTCAGCACGAGCTCCCTTACCTTCCTCCTCCTGCTATTTGACTCCCTATGTTCTTCTGCCACTTGGGAAAAACCAAAACTCTTGTGTTTTTCTTCAAACTTAGCTCTTGCTCTGAATTTAACTGATTTTTGACAAACTCCAATAACACTTCTTTAAACACTTAAGAAGGTGGATTTCCTTCTGTGGGCCCTTCTGGCTCTTAAGTTTCTCTCACATTATTAATTCCAAACTTGAGTCTTTAAAAATTGAAATTTGCCTGCACTTCAACAAGATGTTTCTGCTGAGGTTATTACAACCCTATTGGCAAAACCTAGCCCACCAGGAAGGGGAACTAATACTGCGGCTCTTCCAGCTACAAGAGTCCATCTGTTCTTGCTTTGCAGGAACTATTTGAATCCACTCAAGGAATCTGTCCACCTTGAGGGACAAAGAGTTGACTCACCCCTATGGTGCTAAACAATATTCTCCTAGTACAGTATGTGCCCCACAAGGGGATTACTTCTCCTGTGGACATCATGCTTACACCCACCTGCCAACACACTAACGTACTCTATCTCTTCAGGATAGCTAGTGGAGACTTTCAGGTGCTTCAAATTACCAGCCCTCCAAGTTTCCCTGAAGAGTATACTCAGAGACCTCCAAAAGAGGCAAGCACAGAGCACATCACGGGCTCTGAGAGCCACAGTTCCCACGGGAGGGATTAACACGACTGAGAAAGGTGGTCCAAACTTGTCTCTGACCCTAACAGACATCATAAAAAACAGCGCCCTCTGCCCTAGAAATCCAGCAGGTCAGTTCAAACGTCATTAGCCAGAGTTAGCTCATGCTGGATAATCACAGACCTCTCAGTTTCTTCTTAGGTAGTCAAAGAGAAACCGATGTTACAGCAAACAGGTCTTGCTATCCCTATATGTCAATACGTCAGGACAAGCAGGATGGTATCTGACCAGGTACAAGAAAAAGCCACCTGGCTCTCTAAAGCAGACCCAGATGGATTCTGGGACATGTTTTCATTGTCTGAGTTTTATCTAGGCCCCCTGGCTTTGAGACCGGTCACAAGAGCTAAACATCCTTTTGTTTCCAATGGTCGCCTGTGTTGCAGTTGGTTGATATATTCTGTCCAGGATCTTTGATGCTATTCTGCAGCCATTAGCAAGTCACAGGAGCCAACAACTCACCTTGCAGCAAAGGAACCAGAAGAAGATTGACCCCCTAGGCCAACTATACACACTTTGGTCTCTGGACCCCCTCCTGATCTTGACCAGCAAAAATTCAGCAATGGGCAAGATCTGGATGTCAGAGATGAATGTCATACAGCTTGGCTCTATCTCCTTTGGCCAAAAGGAAGAGTCTTTGGCTGGAGGACATGGATACATGAATTTACCCATTTTTTTAGAAAAGGAAACAGAGATCAAGTGACTTGCCCAAGTTCACACTGCTGACAGATAGCAAGGCCAGAACTTGAACTCAGGTTGTAAGACCTGGCCGGGGATCTGGGGGAAAGCACACCCTGCTGAGTTGTCTTCCTCAGCACCAAAGAGGGGGAAGAGACACTTGGGGACCACATGCCATGCCAGAGGGACCGCAGCCTCGCTCAGTTCCATGACCCACAGAATGTCAGAGCTCAAAGGAACTTTAGAGACCATCCAGTCTAACCTCTCAGTTTACAGATGAGGAGACTCAGGCCCAGAGAAGAAAAGCAACTTGTTCAAGGTCACACAGCAGATTAGTGGCAACGCTCAGACTTGAGCCGAGATCACCAGAGCTTGGCGCCCCCAGCATCCCTCCCCTCCCTCATCAACATGCATTCATCCTGGTCACCAGAGCCTGTTATCATGTCTGGCTTCTGTGCCCCCCCTCTTAGGAAGAGACATCTCCCGCCTGGGGTAACCAGTTCCTCCCATTCAGCATTTCAGACACGTCCTCTAGGTTTCTCAATTGTCTATCTCGGCCACAGAGTGAATTACAAAAGAATCCAGCTCTCCTTGGTACACGTGCCTAGTTCTCCATGCCAAATAAACAGAAGCAGCAAGTATGACATTAGTGGGCGGGCAACCCCAAACTGCTGTTCCCTTTCAAACATTCTCAAGTCACCTTAAATCCACCCGTGCAATTATCTTCTAGGTTCATTCTCAAAATTGAGATTCCAAATTTCAGGTTCTATTTATAGCCAGACCATCCTGCTACTCCCCTACTCAAAAAATTTGTTACACCCTGTGCCTTAAACATTAAGTCACAAAGCCTTAACCCATCATCCAAGGCCACCTGTGATCTGGTTTAAGCCTACCTCTAGTGCTAATGCCCACTATCTCCCCATCAGGCACTCAATCTACCCCTAGAAGCTCAGATATACTAGAAATAACTGCTCCTCTTTCTGACCCCCAAACCTCTTACCTCTCTCTTGACAAATCAAAGAGAGATGTTAGGGTGTATGTCTTTTCTTCCCGAAGGGCAGGGTTTAGTTTATTTTTGTTAATCCCCACCTAGGAGAGAGCTCGGGAGGTGACAGGTCTTAATAGTGAGTAAATGAATGAGTGTGTTCTTAGAAAAATTACATTTATCCTCCCCCTCCACGCCTGGGAAAAATCAACTGCTACTTTAGAGAAAACATATAATGTCTTGAGATTTTCTCAACAGAATATAAACAGAAAGCTCAAATGAGATAGCAAGTTGGAGAAAGTGTGACGCTGCTTTATTTTCAGGGTATTTTTTTCTTTCTTAAAGAAGTACACGGAAGAAACACATTGCATTAGGAGTTGAGGAGACGGTATCGGCTATCTTTGTGGTTTGTGTGCACTTTTTAACCAGAATTCATGGCTGGGGAAACAAAAGAGCCTCTTTGCCTGTGTAATTGCGCTCCCTTCCTTTATTGCTTTAAATAGGCAAGATGTGGTTTGCATTCTTTCACCGCTAATGTTTGCTTTGTGTTCCTGAACAAAAATAACTTGCCTGTTCAGATGGCTCTCAAAGGCTGTTAACTATCCCCTCCCCCTTGTACATGCCACTCATTTGTAACCAAGGTCTTGAGTATTGCTAATGGAGGCTTTCCCAGCCCCACGTCTTCTGGGATAAAGCAGTAGGTGGTAGGGCCCGGTGTGTTAAACCCCAGGTAACAGCAGCATACTTTAACCTGACTATGAGAATCGTCAAGCTGGAAGGATCATCTTGCACGTACAACTGCTCTAGGCGAGAACGTGCGCCAACATCCCAGGGGTATAAAGATCATCACCATCACCACTGTAAGGTGATGACAGCTCTTTACAGTTTACATATCTTTTTCCTGGTTGTACTCCCTCTTGATCGTTAACAGCATCCTGCAAGATAGCTGTTACTCTCTAGAACACTGCCAAAAATGGTAAATGGCTTGTCCTAGAGCACACAGCTTGGCAGGGGCAAGATTCAAATTTAAATCCAGTGCTTTTCCCTCTATGCAGCTGCAAACCTCCACTAGAGTTTATGAAAGTCCAACTTCTTGGAGACAAGGAGAAAAAGCAACTATAACCTTCCTTGATATTCTAACCTAGCTAACAATCTTCAGCCAGAGAAAACCTTCCAAAAGTCCAAGACAGATAGGTACACGTGTATACCTGTAGGTGTATACATTCACCCACCAGCCATAATCTTACATCTGAAACCAGAAACTAGAAATTCTCAGGATAACATTGTTTCAGTCATAAATCTCACATTCAAGGCCAGTTATGATTCGGGTTTCTAGCTCCATCCTTCCAGATGTCTCTGATTTTACCATAAGCAAACCCTGAATCCTAGGGCCTTTCTTCTGCTAATTTCACTCCTTCTACACACACTCCTGTGACCTCCACCACTCACCACTCTCCAATAGGTACTGACCCCTACACTCATGCAGTGATGCATGCTTTGCATGTCTTTTCCATCTGCCTGTATCTATGCTACAAGATCTCAGGGGAAAGGACCAGTCAGATCTTTCTAACAGATACATTTCTGTGACCTCACTGGCTTCGACCAGTTCAGCCCAAAGTGACCATGCTTTTTGATGTTGATTGCAGTCAAGGGACCGCTGACCCTCCTCAAGCACTTTAATTCCCTGGCACACCTTCTCCTTGGCTTGTCTTTGGCCCTGCCAGCAGTTCTCCCTAGGACCAGTCCTGACACTCATATGTGAGCACAAAATGGGCTTCGTCGTGAGGATAAATAAGAGGCCCAATTCCCTTCTCTGTCGGCAACGTGGACTGCACGTGAGAGCACTTCCTGCTCCAAGACAGGAGGGAGGCTGTCTCAGAAGAAAGAGAAACTCATGTCCGCTGAGGACGTGATTCTGTCCAGTGAGGTCAGGGCAGGGCTGCTGGCAGCTTCCGTTAATTCCGTTGGGGCAGGTGAGTGGCAGCCGGCAGTTAGTTCTGAGGTTGCGCTGAGGATGCTGGGATGGATTTTTAAGTGAACAGTTGGCCCTTATAATCAGGAGCCTAGCTTAAGCGCCCAAGGAAGTGGAATAGCAGGGAGAAGGGATATTCACAAATAATGCCAAAGCCTCTTGTTAGCCTTTGGCTTCCATATCTTTCCCAAAACCTTGAGCTCAGGCGCTAAGCAGGTCAACATCTCCATCTCTTCCCCCTTCCTTCACCGTAGAGGGTCCTGCTGGTGAAGCACTGGCTGAGAAGTGGGAAGTATAAAAGGGTTATAAAAAATTGCCCTGGAGAATCTACAGAAAGCTTTGCTGGAATTAGCTTATGAATTTCTGAATCTGAGCTAGGTTTGTCGGTCAGTGACTTTGCTAATTTATTGGCTCAAGAATTGACAGGAGGTGTTTAACGAATGCTTGTTGGATGGATAAATAAACAGCTAAATGAATTTTTATCTGAGCCTGAAAAGTGCTTTTACCAGTGCAAACGTAAAGCCCCAGCATCCTCAGGCCATACTTGCTGGAAAAATTGCGGTCTATCAGCCCCAGGAAAAAGTGGGCAAGAAGAAGCAAGTCCTGAGCATGGCGAATCCAGGGAATTTCTGTCCTCCTTTTCCTGCCCTCACTTCCACTGTGGTCCTAAAAATCCCACCAAGACCAGTCATCAAAACAGCAAGAGCAGGATATAAAAGAAACATTCTTTGCTCTGGCCGTTGAGAAGTTTCCTGGAAAGCTGGTTTTCTCCCTCCACCATGGCCCCATAAACATGGTGGGGACAAGCTTGAGCTCTGAAATCAGGAAGCCCCAAATCTGAGTCATGGCTCCTCTTACTTACTAGATGTGAGACTTTGGGCAACTTACTTAACCTCTCTAAACCTCTATTTCCTCCATCTGTAAAATGGGGATAATATTGGGTAAAGCACTAAGCATAACGTCAGGAATATAGTTAGTGCTCAATAAATGTTTATTTTCATTACTCCTGCACCCCATTCTGCCATTTCCTTCTTTATCTTCCTCTCCATAACTTCTAACTACATCATTGCCTAGAAGCAGCCAGAAAGTAGAGTGATCAGGAAAAGTAGGTCGCTTTGGAAAGCCCAGAAATTATTGGCAAGTCTAAGAAAAACCATGGCAGCCCGACCTACTGCTTGGTCTTTGGAAAAGCACAATTAGAAGCTGGTGATGTCCACAGCCCATGAAGACTCCAAAGAGTGACAGAGGTGTGTCTTCATTCGTAAAGTTAACTGTTGACCCTTTAAAAGAAGTCAAGTATTTTTTGTCCCCAGGATATCTCAAATGGTCCCTGGATTGCCAAGAGCCTGCTGTTCAATCATTAATGTCACCCAGAGAGGTGTATGAGTGGCAGATTAAGAGTCTAGGTCTGTGAACAGAGGTAAAGCCCTTTACTTGTGTCTTAGTCCTCTCGTGTGTCAAACAAAGGGGCCGCACCAGATATTCACTGAAGTGCCTGCAAGTTTTAAGACTTACAGTTTAAATGGTTTTCTGGTAGTCAGTAGGGGTCCTGGAAAAGTAAAATACCCAAAGCTTAACCTCCCAGAGGGGCAACAGAAATGTTTTCATTGGAAGTTAACTATAAAGCAGTAGAGATGAATGTAAATGTAATGGCATGGGGAGGTCGGAGGGCTCCGGCCCTCTCTAACGCTTTCTCAGCACCAGATGTGGCACCTGGAACTGTCCCAGGAGAGGCCTACAGATTCTGTCCCCATCCGGCTCTGAAGACACCACCATTAGTGAGAAAGAGACAGGGAGCCCCCAGCTCTGTCCACCCCTTCACTGGCCAACCCCCCCCCCCCGAGTTGCAAGGCAGTTGAGGAGGAGACCCCAAGGTCTCCCATTGCTCCTGTGCCCCCAGCCGCCAACAGTGCCACGCTAGGTGTTAGGTGCCAGCTGCACTCCACGTGCAAAAGGTTTTCCTTTGGCAGTGTTTGTCACAAACTTCTGCATGTTGTTTGCATACATTTGCAGGTAGGGTTCAAGAGGTCCCGGTTCCAGTTATGCAAGAGAAAACACAATGACTGCGTCTGCAGTCAAACAAGGCTTTCAGGAGAGCACAGCTGGTTTGCCACGGGGGAAGGGAGAGGCGACCGCCACTGTGTTAGACTGGGATGCCCATATAGTAGCTCCCACGTCCGCCCTCCCCATACACTGGGTCCACAGAATGCGAACTCTTTCAACGTTGGCTTGAAGTCATGCCTAAGAGGGGGAAAAAAAAAACAAAAAAAAAAACTTTGCCCAGACATGTGGGAAGAATGGGGAGGGGGAGAGGTGGGCGGGCCCATCTATTCCATCAAAGAGGAAGTACTGAAGGGCCCCCGAGAACCCCAGTCCAGAGCTGGTCGCCAAAGAGTGAATATTCGGTAACTGCACCCAGAAGTTCTTGTATTTCTAGTCAATCAAATCAGGCTCTGATTTCCAAAACAAGTGTCCCCAGAAGAGTTGAGGAACTAAAAGGTATCTGACCGAAAGGTGAAAGTTGGAATAGTGGCCCCTGCCGTCAGGTCCTCGGGCCACCTTGACACACATAAACTATCACGCCCCTACATCCTCTACACACACATAACTGAAGAAAAGAAAACTTCCCACCTAGAAAAGCAAGTGGGTGAGGAGCAACCCAATGGGGCCAATCATTTTCGAGCGGAGGCCCTCTGAGCAAGTTGGCAAATAAACCAGGCCTTGACCTTCTCCCCGGAGACTCGGCAAAACCTCCCCCGCCCCGTGATGAGCGCACACAAAGAGGGATGCAGGTGACAACCTCGAGAGGGAGTAGCTAGCCACTGACTGCAGACGTGAGTGGCGTGAGACCCAGAGAACGGGAAAACTCCACAAAGGCCACCCAAGCCGTGGAAAGCAGACACGGAGTTTATTACTTGACAAACAAGGGGAGGGTCCCATCGCGTTAAGAAAGGTCAGGAAGGCCCTACAAATGGAAGGGGCATGGGACAGAGAGAGTGTGCACCAGAGGAAGTGTTGTCCAAATTTCTGATTGGCTCAAAAAGCAAATTGTAAACTCTGTCTTGGGGATTGACTGCTGTTCCGACTTTGTGTCACGGAGGCCAGGGCACGGGTCCGGACGGATCCCAGATGGATCTGTGGTGCCTGGTCCTAGCAGGCTGGTGTGGATGTACCTGCTCTCAAGTCAGGGAACACGTACTTTCGTGAAGAGTTAGGAGCCCCAAGCTTCCCTCACTCGGCTGCTGCGCGGCTTTAAAAGAGGCCGTTACTCCAACTGTCTTTATCTTCGCTGCCCGTAATGATGGGCACGCCTCTCGCCTGGCCAAACAGATGTGATCACAACGGCAAAGCAGTTGGCTAATTTTGTTAGCAGGTAGCTATATTTTCTAGACAGGAAATCTGAGACACAGGGCCCCAGCCCCAGCAAGCTGGCGACTCTGTGATTTAAATTCTGCTGAATTGGGGTGGGGTGGGGTGAGGCCGACGGGAAAGATCTAATCAAAGGTCAACAAGTGCTCAGATCTGGGTGGTGGGATTGCAGGTGATTTTTCTTTTCTTCTTTTCTGTATTGGTTTTCTATATTATTCTTGCCTGTATTGGTGCTCTATATTCTCCAAATTTTCTACTATGTATGGTTTTCAGATCATGTTTTTTGGAAAAAAAAACACGTTGATGCAGTAAGGATGAACTCAAGGTCAAGGTGGCTGTGGAGTCAATGGTGTGCGTGCTCAGCATGGCGGGGAGGCTCCCCCCGACCCCCACCACCCCGCACAGGAGTTGAGAATACAGAACCTGCGGCTGACTCTGGCGCCCCAATGCCGGCCAGAGCCTGGGGCCTCAGGGAAGCCAGAGAGGGCTGTCTGCGCTTCCCCACAGACAGGGTGGCTGCGTGAGTCTGGGCTCCAGCCCTTGCGGACCTCACTCGGATCCTGGTGGAGCAGAAACTCCAAAGAGCATCTCGTCCTTATGAGACGCCTTCTCTGCAAAAGATGGACAGAGCCTCCGGCAGGGGGCCCCTTGGTGCTCTCTGAACCACCGTGGCACCGTCCCCCCGGGGCGCTATTTCTCTGGCCTTAGTGTCTCCACGGCTGGGATAGTCAGCGCGCCAGGCCCCCCAGTCCTGGCCGCACCAAGAATCCTTTGAGTTAAGAGAGCTCACAGCTTCTGTTCTGTTGTTCACCTACTTTCCCTGCTAGAGGGTTTCAATTCTTTCTGTCTGGTAACATTCCCCTCCCCTCCCTGGCCTTTTTTTTTTTTCCTCTCTTGTTCAATCCTTAGTCAAGAGGGAAGAGATGGTGGCCACCACCAGTGTTTCAGCCCCTTGTCCTTTGGTCCTCACTGCTATGTGTCCTCCAGGCACAAACGACTCAATCCTGGACGGCTCCCCCTCCAGGGTCACCTTCCTGATCACCCACGCTCACTCCTTGACTTCTTATTCCTACCCCATTGGGTAGATTCGGAAGGATGGTCCTGGCCACTTCACAAGGAAAAGACTGCGAACTGGGGGACAGTTGGGCCACACAGCAAGTCACTCACAATGCTCAATTTATGCTCATGTGTCTTGGCTTTCCATCTGGCAAAAGAGTTTTGCAGGTGGCTACGGAGATTCTGGGAGTCCCCTGAAATTCTATAGAAAATGGTGTGGGTGGATGTGTGGGTATTGGGGTTTTTCCCCCACCCCCTTGGGAGGGGAATCCATAGCTTTCATTAGATTCTCAAAGAGGTCTGTGATCCAGAAAAATGTCGAGAACATTTCATCTAATGGCCCTGTCCCCCAGGTTGGACAGAGAGTCATCGTCCCAGCAAATACTGTCGCTTGGGCCGCAGCGGATGGTGAATCAGCAAGGAGGTGGCCATCTTCTGGGGGTGGCGTGGTGTGGCTGCCCTAGGATACTTTGATGTGGCTGCCAGGACTTGTGGTTCCGAGAAGGAAGGGAGGCGACCTTTATGGAGCACGTGGTCATGGCCGGGAGCTGGGCTAAACAGTTCATGGACGCGTCCTTGCTTGATCCCCACATTTCCTCAGCGAGGTGGGACGTATTATCCTCATTTCACAGATGAGGAACTAGGCTCAGAGAAGTTAAGGAACCTCCCCTGTGTCACACAGCTAGCAAGAGGCAGAACTGGATGTAAAGCCGGGACTGCATGCTCATGGTCAGCGCTCTTTTCACTGCATTCTGCAGCCCTGTCCCCTCTCTGTGTCCCTGATGGGGTGGGGGGAGGACAGAGACATGTCACCTGACCTCCTGGGCATTCAGGCTCTCATTTCTGCAAAATGGCCTTCCGCTCCCCACCTGTCTGGCCGTCTGTGGAAGGGAGGTGGGAGGACTTAGCCAGCCATCTTTAGTTTAACAGGTTCAACTCCACCGTCCCTCCCCCGGCCTCCGCCACCAGCGGCGGGGTTGGAGGTCAAGGCCATTGGCCGGATGTGCCCTCAGCCAGGGCAGAGCCCAGAGAGCGGGCTCTGTCTCTGCGTCCTGTCTGTCGCCTGGGGTGGCAGTTCAGACACGATTGAGGAGAGAACCCCTGGTGGCCAGGTGGGGCTGCTGCCCGAAACCCCCCACCGAGCAGCTCCCACCTGGCGCGCATGGAAGCACCCACACCTCAGTGAATGGCCCTGTCTTTGTTGGGGGTGCGGGAGGATTTGGTCCAATTTCGGGAGGGGGCACAGAAGCAGAAGTAAGGGCGGCGCCCCACCCCTCCTCCAGCTCCCCCACTCCCCCGTCCCGTCTCAGGGTCCTGGTCCTCCCGCTCTACGCCTCCACCCCCAGGCTCGGAGACCCCTGCCCACCCCCACCCCGGCTCTCCCCTGCCAACCTGCCGGCGGCAAAGGCAAAGGCGAGTGGGTGAATCATGGTCGGGTTTGGGTGAGGGACTGGGACCCAGCTTTCCCTGGCCCTGGCCTACGCCTCCTCGGATGCTAAGCCGTGAACGACTTCCTTTGCAGTGGCTTCCCTTCCTTTCCAGCCCCCATCACCCCTCCTCTAAAGAGCTTTCGCATAATGTGGTCTTTCATCAAGATTGGTGATTCACTTCCCATCAAACTGTAAATACTCCCCTCGAAAATGAGTAATCCTGGCTCTGAAAGGAGCAGCCTGGTCCCTATCTGGTTCCTGCTGCCGCCTGCCTTTCCCATATAAGGCCCGGGGGGGCAGGTGGGAGACGCCTTGGTGCCCGGGGAGGGGAGGGGCCTGAGGCAGGCGGGGGTCCAGGAGACTCAGCACCTGAGCTGGAGGCGAGGCGGCTGCTGCACTGGGGCCCCCGACAGTCCTTTCCCATCCCACCTCTTAGGGGTCTATGAAGGGCCTTTGGTGGGCACGTATGAGGACCTCTAATAACGTGGGGAAGTGTCCCTGAGGCTCTACCCGCGCTGCCCGGGGTCTTTGACCCCAGCTCGCAGCTCTCTCCTCACCCCAGGCCCCGCCACGGGCTCCCCTCAAGCATGTGCCCAGATCTCAAGAGGGCATCCATAAGCCACACCTTGCATGTGGGTCACCATGCTTTGTACCCTGTGACACCACCACCCCGGCCGCAAATGTTGGACGTGGGATTAGTGCCGGAGCCAACAGCGGCCACCTTGAGGCCAACCAGCGGCCCAGGACGTGGGCTTGCTGGACCTTGAGGCCAACCAGCGGCCCAGGACGTGGGCTTGCTGGGGCCCCAGCCCCGAGAGCCCAGCCATGTCCTCCCTCTTAAGGACGTAGAGGAAACTTAAGGAGAAACTGACAGAAGGACAGAGAAGCCAGAGCCTCCGGGGGGCAGGCGGTGGCCGCAGGAGCTGAGAGAGATGCAAATGAAATGCCGGAAGCAGGAAGCCGTCTCCAGGCGAGATCGGGTGCTGGGCCCCCGTCACCGTCCAGGGCTCCACGCGGCTGAGAGCCAGAGGTCGCCCGCCTTGGCCATGTCCTCATGTAGCCTTACAATAAGCCCCCATTACCTGAAGTGACCTGAGCCTATCACTGCTTCTTGAAACCTGAAAGAGCCCGTCGTAAACTTTCCGCGAGAGTCACGGGCGACCCCGTCGTCCCAGCCCTGAAGACCGTCGTGCTCCACCAGAGGCCGGAGGCCCCTCCCCACCAGGAGCCAGGCTTGGGGGCTGGGCCTGAGAAGGGGGTTTCAATGAACGAGAGCACCAGGGTACCACCCGAGCTGAGCCACATCAGGACCTGGTCACGGGGGGCCTGATGTGAGCCAGCCGGGGGCTGGAGGCCTGACCTCAGGACTGGGTGCAGCGCCCTCGGGGTGGGCTGCTTTAGGCCGGTCCTCTCCAGCTGTGCAGGGAGCTCGCTTCTAAGGATGCCCCCTGACTTTGTGCCCCCCGCCCCCAGTCGTTGAGCCAGACACATCACCCCCAGGCCCACCTCGAGGTCACCTCGGCGTGGAGAGTGTAGCCTCTGGCCTTTCGCAACAGAAAGCAAGGTTTCTGAAGTCAGGGGCCACGTCCTGCGCCGCACCTGTTGATCGTCACCCAAGAACACGTGCCGACCACCACCCTCAGGACGCAGCACCAGGCCTGTGGTCCCGCCCGCTGAGGCCTGAGGCCCCAGGAGTCCTGGAGGGGCTCTCTGATCACAGGAAAACATGACCCCATCCAGTTCTTACTTGTCTCCCCGATCAGGTTGTAAGCTCTGGACAGGCTGGAATGTCTTTTGTTTGATTTTTTTCTCTTGAAATGCCAACCAAGCTGCGCTCTGCCCACTGATACATAGGGCTTGCCGAGCAGTCCTCTGATTGGCCCCTCTTGTACCCTCCTCGTGCCCCACCACGTCTTAGAGATTCTTACCTCTCGGGTCTTCAGATGTTTCTACGTCAGCCTTTGGCCGGGGGGCCAGCCTTCCCACAGTAACCGGGGCTGTGGCTTGAAAGTTCCTCGGCCCTCAGGGGCCCCAAGACGAACCAGTCTTGCAATCCAGGGCTCCTCCACCTTGGGAGGCCTGACCCCAGAATCCCACCCTAGGGAGGCAGATGTCCTGGGAAGAGGCCCAACAGACAGCAAGCCCCGTTCCTAAGCCTGGGGGTGCGGGCAGGCTGCAACTGGCTTGTCTGCGAAACAAGGGGCTTCCGGGCCACACAGCTGCCCTTCTGGTACATCCTTGGATGTGGGCCCTCAGTTACAAGTAAGGAACTGCAGGAAGGAACCAGAAGAGGCCGCCTAGCCCAGCCTCCAGCCCTGGACAGGGGGACCCCAGCCCAGGGCAGCTTCTGAGGAGACCACTCAGGACATTAGCTCTTAGAGCTATCTGGTGGGGAAAAAACAAGAAACGCATGGCTGGAAATAATTTTCAAGTTCCATTTCAGATTATTCTGCTAAAGTTTCCTGTGCTCTGGCATTTGGCCAGAGGGAATGTATGCATCCTCTCTCCGTGGTGTTTGAATGAAGCCAAGAGGAAGGGGGGCCCCCATTTTCTCAGCTCAGCCGCCTGAAGGCCAAGCAGGCCTGGCACTTTCTTCCTAAAGAAAATTGCAGGTCACCGGGACGATGTTCTCATCTTCACCGTCATCAATAATTTTGACTCAGCGTCCTGCAGCTTACTTATGGGGAGAAGCCACATCTACCTTCCCTACTCCCCACCCGCTGGACAGAGAAAAATGGCTGCAGTTTTGTCGTGAAATGCCCCGAGGCACAGTAGATCAAAGTGATGGCTGGGATCAAGGAAATGAGCAAGGTCAAGGCGAAGGAGTTAGGGCAGCTCCCCCTGGAAAATGTTCCAGAGGCTTCTTTTAAGTGAGTCAAGGTGCAAGGTGGAGTCCTTAAGTAATCATATCGTGATGTGACCTAATGGAGCAGAAAAAATCCACAGGGTTCTCTTGGCTAATCAGCTCTGAAGGGGGCCTGACTGTCAGAGCACGGAGGCGTCACTAAGCCCCCTGTCCACCTGGTAGCCAGGTGGAGTCATGGTAGTCCAAGCAACTGCAGATAACTTGCAGCCTCCCAAATGCTGCTGGGCAAAAGCAAACTTACAAAGGGACAGTCCGTATGCAAGTATCAGGAAGTACGGTCACCCCACATTTCGCAAGCATCCTTTTGCTGGTGGACGTGTGTCAGAGGCCCCACGAGTGCTTGAGAACCAAGGCGTGTGGTAGAAAGAGCACTGGACTGGGACTCAGAAGACCTGGGTTCTAGGCCTGGTTCTGCCACAAGTAGCTGTGAGATTCCGGGTCAGTTACTTCCCCTCTCTGGGCCTCAGTATGCTCATGTGTAACCCGAAGGGGCTGGATCAGATCACCTCCACGGGCCCTTCTTTGGCACTTCCCCAGCACGTCACATGAACAGCTCCTGTTCGCTCAAGACGGACTCCTGCAGTGGTTTCACTTCACCATCAAAGCAGAACAAGGCTGGTGCAGACCAGAAGGCATCCACTGGTCACCCCTGGCATCCCCCAAACCCCTTCAGGGCTCAGCGGGATCAAAACTATTTTCACGGGGCTTCCCTGCTGGCGCAGTGGTTGAGAATCCGCCTGCCAATGCAGGGGACACGGGTTCGAGCCCTGGTATGGGAGGATCCCACATGCCGTGGAGCAACTGGGCCCGTGAGCCACGACTACTGAGCCTGCGCGTCTGGAGCCTGTGCTCCGCAACAAGAGAGGCCGCGACGGTGAAAGGTCCGCGCACCGCGATGAAGAGTGGCCCCCGCTCGCTGCAACTAGAGAAAGCCCTCGCACAGAGACGAAGACCCAACACAGCCAAAAATAAATAAATAAATTTTTTTAAAAAAACTATTTTCATGGTAAATCTAAGCTGTTGTTTACCTTTGCCAATGTGTTGATACTTGCACTGATGGTGCAGAGTGTACGGTGGGTGCATTGCTGGGCCCCAGGGCCAGTCAAGGCAGGGCTGGTCATTGTGGTCGTCACGGGGGGCTGAAGGTGGGGGAATGGCAGAAGAAAAAAAGCTAGTTTCCCTTAGGAATGCCCTTGATGAAGCAGTAAACGTGAATTTTATTGCATCTCGACTCCTGATACACTTTGTACAATATTCTCTGGGATGCTGAAGGAGGTACCCAGAAAGCACTTGGGCTGCACATCAGGACGAGGTGGGGTGTCAGGAGGAAAAGCCCACATGCCGGTGAGTCGTGGGCTGAAGCAGCCGTTTTCTACATGGAACAGTATTTTCACTCAGAAGAACAATTTATACTACAATTATGTAGACTCTGGTACTTGACAGCCATTTTTTTCAAAAATCAGTGAGCCGGTCACTTCAAGGAGAACAGTTCACAGTATTTTTTTGGCCAGTGACAAAATTGGATCTTTCCAGAGGAAACTAGAATTTTGGAAAATTCGGATCTGTCGCTGTGACCTTGACAGCTGCCCAGTACTTAAAAACTTTTCTAATAAGATTAATATGAACACATACAATTTCTTTTATAATGAGATGTGTCAACCTGGAAAAGACCTGCACAAACATTTTCCAAAGTGTAATGTGTGATGTTCCAAAAATCTCACATGGGTAAAAAAGCCAAAGGTTAAGATAAACGGACATATTTGAATATAACAGAGTAGGAAAAGTTCATTAACTGGTTTCAGATTCCACATTACGACTAAGCTTTAAGAAACCACCACTCGTTGAGTTTTGGGGTAGCACCAAAGAAGACTATGCACAATTATTTTGAAAGCTATTAAAATATTACTCCCTTTTCCAACTATGTGTCTGTGGAAGGCTGTAATTTCATTACATACTTCAACCAAAACAACATATCACAACAGAGTGATCGCAGAAGCAGGTATAAGAATCCAGCTGTCTTCCGTAAATCAAGACATCAAAAAGATTTGCAAATGTAGCACAGTGGTTCTCAACCAGGGAGAGGTTGTCCCCCCTGCTCCCCGGGGACATTCGGTTGTCATAACTGAGAGGAGAGGTGCCCCTAAAATCTAGTGGGCAGAGGCCAGGGATGCTGTACAATGCACAGGCCAGCCCCCCAATACCAAGAATTATCTGGTCCAAGATTTCAAGAGGCCATGGTTGAGAAACCCTGATATAAAAATAACACTACCCCCTCACTCAAGTTTTTTGTTTCACAAATATTTATGTGAGCATGTAATGCGCATATTATTGTTATGTTTAAGTTAATAGCTTTTTTTTAATTTCACAGTTTTAATTTGTAATACAGGCGCCATCAATAGATGTAACCCATCTAAACAAAAGCTCTTTGGTGTCCGTAGTGACTTTCAAGATTATAAAGGGAGGCTTCCCTGGTGGCACAGTGGTTGAGAATCTGCCTGCTAATGCAGGGGACATGCGTTCGCGCCCTGGTCTGGGAAGATCCCACATGCCACGGAGCAACTGGGCCCGTGAGCCACAACTACTGAGCTTGCGCGTCTGGAGCCTGTGCTCCGCAACAGGAGAGGCCGCGACAGTGACAGGCCCGCGCACCGCGATGAAGAGTGGTCCCCGCTTGCCGCAACTAGAGAAAGCCCTCGCACAGAAACGAAGACCCAACATAGCAATCAATCAATCAATCAATCAATCAATCTAAAAAAAAAAAGAAAGAAAATGGAGCCAACTGAAAGGTCATATTAAAAAAAAAAAAGATTATAAAGGAGTTCTGAGGCCAAAACGTTTGAGAACTCTCGAGACAGGCAGGAGAGGGTACAGATTACAAAACGAAATTTGCTGAGCAGGTCTACACGTTGGCCACCATAAAAATAAGAACCCTTCATGGCAGGTGTGGCCACAGGCATGTCGTTTCTTCTCGAGAAAGGACGGTGTCTAGAGCGAGGCCAGGTGAAGAGGCGAGTGCAGGGGGAAGGGTACCAACATCAGGGTACCCTGTGATGTGTCAGGGTTTGGAATCACTGCGAGGGAAGCAGCAAGGACTGAAATGCATTCACTGTTCCCAAAAAGCTTACTGTCTAGAAGGGAAGAGAGACACGTGAACTGCAATTGTAATTAACATATGGGTAGGAAGAAGGGAAATATATGCATGGGGTTAGTGAGATCAGCGGGCAGGAGCCTATGGTTAGGGGTTGGCGTCGGAGCGGGGGCGGTGGGGAGATAAAGGAGACAGGGACGGCTCCCCCTGAGAAAGTGATGTCTGAGTTGAGTCTTGAAGGATGAGGAGGAATCTGGTCACGGGGCGTGGGAGGGGGCAGTGGAGCAGGAGAAGGTGGCGTTCCAGGCACTGGGAACAAGCAAAGGCACACAGGTATGAAACGGCACAGGAGATCTGGAGAAGGTACGAAAGGATGAGGAGAAAACGAAAACTGGACTAGATGTGCCCCCCAAACAAAACAAATGCAATGCCACCAATAAAACTAACATTTGTAAATCAAGAAAGAACAGCTCTGATAATATCAAATATCTATTTTTAGAAGAGAATCAGTGGGTTCATCATTTAGGTATTCTGATACAAAGTACCTATCTGGGAAAACAAAAATGAGACCTTGCTCTCTTGTCTAGACACAGCATAAAATGCTCCGGGTGCCCTTCACCCCCTCACACACACCCTTCTCTGTCTTTACACTCTTTCTATCTCGGGTCCACCAGGGCTCTCCAGAACATTCACTGTGGGTGAGCAGATTCTGCTGAGAAAGGGCAGCCCTCACCCTCCCAGCTCATTAGCACGGACGCCCCAGAGTTCACTCCCCATTTTTCAGAAAGGGTCCTCGTGCTTAGTTCATTCAAAGACACGCACAATTGTTTTTCTTACCAAAGGAATCAGTTGAGGTGGTTGCACGTTTATTTTTGAAGCAGTAGATCAACACCATTCTGGAAAACGGGGCCAGCCCACTGCACTAAAGCACACTGAGGTGGGAGGAGGCCCTGCTAGTTGCTTAAAATAAAAGAGGAACGGGAAGAGAAAAGCACCATTTTCTAACAGCGTCACTGCCCAGCTATTCCCACCAACAGCCTCCATCAGAGGCCGAGCTGATGGGAAGCGTGTAGTGGCATTTCCCAGGCGTCGGGGGAGAGCCAGCCCCTTCCAACAGGCATTGCTGGCTGCACAAGAAGCCTCTGTGACACGCATCTGGGACGCTGCTTCCAGTACAAGTCTGATTGGTCCCCCTTGAAGTAAAGAGGTCAAGCCGGTCCCCAGCCCGGAGCCTCGGCTCCCAGAACCCGCTCAGAGGGCCTAGGCAGGCTGGCACGGGGCGACCCACATGGGTCAAACCAGGATGGGCGTCTTCCCAGAACAGCAGGCAGCCTAGGCAGCAGGGCCAGAGTGAGGCTGTGCAGGGGGTCAGGATGGCGGAGTGAGGCGTTGGGAAGGAGGGCCGGTGATTCTACGAACAGGAGACGGAAGCTATCAGGAGGCGCAGAGGCCCAGCAGCAGCTGAGATGGGACATTCAGGGCAGACTGGGGGCGAACAGCAAAGGCGTGAGGATGCCAGCAGTGGGTGACGAGCGAGTCCGTACTTATGGACAGACAACCTGACTGCAAGGGTCGCACCCTTAGAGGCCTCGCTTACGCCCCTCTGGTCAGTAACCCAAGAGTGGAGAATCACTCCTGGACTCCGTGAACATCTACGGGCCCAGGCCCGGGAGGCCTGCGGGCAGTGCGCGTGCCTGAGGAGGTGAGCTCGGCAAGGAGGAGGGTGCCGCGCATCCCCAGGAGGGCCGCGGCCCCTCCCACCATCCCGGGCCAGGATGCAGGCCTAGAGTGAAGGCTTATCAATCGAGCCTCTAAATCCAGGTGGAATCATACAGGAGCCCCTGCTGGTGGGACCAGGAGGTGCACGGCTCAGAGATGGTTCTCCTGAGGGGACCAACGGACCTCACACCCGACCCCAGGAAACACCCACCATCACACGTCCCACGGATGGACGGGCAGGTTGCACGTGCGCGTGGGCTGGGGCCATCGCTAAGGGGGGATTCCAGGCTGGCGAGCATTTCATCCACAGGAGGAGCCAATGTCAGGTGTTAAGTCAGAACAAAGAGCTGTGTGTGCCGGCTACTATGGCCACCTTCCCCCTCCCAGCCCGTTAAAGCCATCAGACCAGCAAACGGAACCCATCGGCGCTGCCCCAATGACCCTCCAGTAACCCCGAGATGCGCTTGTTTACCCAGTTTATCAGAAGCTAGTGGCTGAAACACCATAGCTGCTATAACAATAACAGTGAAGGCTCAAATAATAGCTAACAGTGCCAGGTTACCACGTCGGTCCCCCCGCTCTCAGCCCTGGAAGCAGGCCAGCCCATCGCTGCATCGCCTGGGTTTCTCCCTGTTTTGCTCTCTCGCCCCAGGAGTTGCAGCGGCACCCACACTCTGCCCTGAACGTACCAGCCTAGCTCCTGTCATCGAAACGGTGCTATTGGCACGACCTGGATGCAAAGCCCTTCCCGCCGAGGCAGATTTGACCTCTACATTTCCCCTCTGACCAAGACGTTCACTCAACACACCCTGATCACAAGAAATATCTAGAGGGAACTGAGAATGTGGCCAGAAAATCAGATTTTGCAAAAAGACTAAAAGGGGGTGACTTTGGGGGAAATGTGCTGGTCTCCCTGGGACTTTGCCCTGGGAAGGTGAGCTCCAGGGCTGCCAGAGACCGTGGTCCCAAGGCTGTTGTCTGGACCAGGCATCCTTCCCCTTGTCCCCACCCCCTTAGACATCAACAGGCCAAAATAGTACAAGAAGCAAGGTGCCAGAACGGAGAAATGCCCGGGAGGGTGATCGCCAGGAGGTCCAGGAAGGCATCGCATGCAGGAGAAGAGTCTTCCCAGCATCTGGGAATTGCACTCTCCTTGACCCAAAATGGCCAGGAAACAAAGCTCCATAGCACATCTGATAAGAAAGGAAATTAACCCAAATCCTTGCCTGGGTTCCAGGCTAAGCAGGAATAGGACAACAGCCTTCTCATTCCTGGCCACTTCCATAGATGTAGGGAAAAGCACGAAGACTTTGAGATCACTCTGTACATAATATATTGAAAATATCACAGGGAGATGTGAGAGTGAATGGGTGGGGCGGGGGGAGGGTACTTTGAACTGGGTTCAAAAAGGTGATGTTTAAGCTGCAAGCAGGTTATTAAAATAGATTCAGTTATAAGAAGATTTGGGGGAGTGTATCACGGGAAGGGAAGCCAGTGCAAGTCTCTAAGGTAGGAACAAACTTGGGGAACAGAAACAAAGGCCGCTGTGGCTGGGGAGTACCAGGTGTCGGGGAGAAAGGCAAGGCTGACACTGACTAGGTTGGAGGGGCCGGGTTGTGTGTATAAGTCAGGAGCCCCCAGGCCAGGGAAATGGGTCTGGATTTTATCACAAGTCGGATGGACAGCGCTTGCAAAGTTTTCACCAGGAAGGGTGATGTGGTCACTTTATGGTTAAAGATAACTCTTCATGGTCCATGGAGAAATCCAAAGAGGGAAAGTGCAGCAGGGTGAATACCATGTAAGAAGCTGCTGGCTGCAGCGGTCCTGGCGGGAAACCATGAGGGCTTCGACCAGGGTGGGAGACAAAGTTGTACCGGTTTGGGAAATGTCTTAGAGGCAGTCTTGACAAGACTTTATGGTAGATTGGACGTGAGTGGGGGGAGAAGGGAACCGAGGACGACCCCTAGGGTTTTCCTTGAGCAACCCTAGGTGGATGGTGGGCCACTTAGATGGAGGAGAAGGGGAAGCAGGTTTGGGAGCCGTCATTAAGAACGCTGGTTTTGGACATGTCGAATTTGAGAATTAATAGCTTATAAAATGTAATGCTATCGTAGGACCCATAAGGCTTCCCTGGAGCTGCGGCTTTTTCCCTGGGGTTTTAAGGTCTACAGGGAGGAACACCTGCAGGGCCCACAGGGTTATATATCATCCTCAAGGTCATCAAACAATGGCTTTGTCCTTGGACCACTCATTCATTCATTCATTTACCCCACAAACACACACGTATGTCCCAGAGAGAAGCTCTACGCTTTCCTCAAGCTTCATAATAATCCAACCCATAAAAGACTTTGGATCTAGAATCTGTCAATTTACTTTTTAAGAATTATCTTTGGTAGCAGATGTAGGCACGGAACAATACAGATGAGGCCAAAGTATGGCCTCATATCCCCCAGTAGAGGGTGCATCCGAGGGGATTCACAACAGCTCCAGGACCCACCCTGGGATCCCAGCCACACTGTAGGTCCAAATGGGAATTTCCTATTTCCCATCCCCCCAGGAGGGACTGGGCAGTTCACGTGCCGGGGGAGGGGAACAGGTCAGGGGTAGGTTGCTGCTTAGGAGCCTCGGACAGGGCTGCCACCGGTTCCCGTCTCTCCCCCACTGCACAGCGTTCTGGAAGGTACGCTCTGAAAAGTCATTTTCCTCTCTGTCTTTGGTTTTTTATTCTTTCTCATTTTCACTTTTGTATTTCTGCCTTCTTGGTTTAAAAGAAGAAATAATAGCCACCCTACAATTTGCTCTTCAATTATTTTATCAAGTCTTCAGATTTTCCGAGCTCCAAAACAGTTTGTTTCAGTATTATTTCCATTGCTCTGCTTTCCTTGTGTTTCTTTTTTCCATTTCTAACTTTTTTAGCTAGATGCTCAAGTGTCCAATTCATTACCACACTTTCATTTTTAGTTTAGTATTAAATGCTATGAATTTTCCTCTTTGTATAACATTGGCTCTATTCCACAGATCTTGATATAAAGTGTTTTCACTGTCAGTATTTTAAATAATTGTGCAGTTTGGGTTTTTGTGATTTTTTTTTTCTGATTCAAAGTTTATTTAGAAGAGTTTTGAGATTTCCAGAGTTGTTTTTAGATTTTTGTGACTTGTTTTCTAAATTTACTGAAATGTGACTATAGAAAATTTTATTTTTCAAACAACGTTGAGGTCTTCTTTGTAATTCAAAGGGTAAATTCTGAGGAATGGTTTATGGTCACCCAATGTTGAACATTTGTTAAATATTTTTAATTACGTTACACAAATGTTTTATACCCAGTGGAATTTTCAACTCTTTGAACAGAATCATCTGCTGAGCCAGCAGAGCTTTGTGTGTGAGTCCTCAGGGACAGCCAACAATAGATTTTCCCCTTCTTTGTGCATTTATTCCACAAACATGGAGAGCGCTGAGCACCCACTTTGTGCTAGGACTTCCACAGGGCCCTGGGGACACAGGAGTGAGGCCTGATGGTTATGGATGGACACATGCTCACCACATGGTCATGAGTTCAAAGGCTTTCCTGGTAGAGGGGACAGTGAGAGTGTCACCCTGTGATGGAGAAAGACCAAAGCCCAGGGGTCCCTAGAAGCCTAGACATGCCAACCTTGAGATTCGGTCCATCACCCAGCTTCTGAGACTATTCAAAGCAGATGATGACTTGGAGCAAAAGGGGGAACTGTTCCAAAGCAAGTGGCAAGGTGAGCCATGCAGATGAAGCGTTGGAGACCTACAGAGGGTGACTACAAGACCTTGAAGAAAAGCGGAGAAGAAGCATTTCTTCTTCTCAAAAGCCCAATTCTGTCCAGTGAGCTGAAAGCTCTTGATGGTCCGCTGGGAGCTCGGGAGGCTGACAGACACCTCCTCGTCCCTACACAGGGGGTTGCTGATCTGAGAAAATGAGTAAGTGAAGCAGTGATTAAAGTCAAGCTCCTGAAAGTGGGTCCTCATGCATTTGGTAATCCAGGTGGAGCATCTGACAGAGAACACTGCTCCCCAATCCCTGGGCACAGGGTAGAAGGCCTGGCTCCCACCCTACAGAAGCCCTTCTTAGCTGCCATGACTTCCTCCCCCTCCCCCCTCCTGCTCCTCCTTCCCTCTATTTATCCCCCAATCCTACGTTTCCATGGATACAAACTCAAGGAAGCTGGGTGGACCACTGCCTCCCCACAGCGGGCTCCTGCCCAGGCCCAGTACGCGGCAAGCCTGTGCAAATTGATGGAGGGCCCCAAACCGCATGGACACCCAGGGGTTGCCGGGCTGTCAAGGAGGCCACCAGGGTGCATGTGTCTGATGGCCCTGGAGCCTCCAGAGAGAAACAGTGGAAATACTCAGGAACGACCCCAGTGGCCCCAGGACCCTAGAATGAAGAGGGTCTACAAAAAACCACGTCAACCTCTTGGTTGGGGGGCAGCGGGGGGGCAGCCCATGAACGCAGGTGTGGTCAGGAGAATGTTCTGCCTTGAGACCTGTTTGTTGGACACAAGGGGCTGACATCCAGACCCTGTGCGTTCTCAGTTTTTCATCACATGAGACTGACGGTTCAAGACCAGCTTTATGGCACTTGTCAGCTGTAGCCACTGAGAATTGAGATAAATCTAGATAAACGACAACAGCCCTTGAGGAGAAGTACCAGTGACATTCACACAGGTGGTGGCAGCCACTACTGTAGTTGAAGGAGCTCACCTGCCACGTGGGTGCCCGGCACCGGGGCTGAAGCAGGGGAGGGACCTTGCATGAGACCCCCTCTACTTCTCTGGACACAACATACCCACCTGGGGTGATGGGGAGCCTCAAAGGTGTTCAGCTCACAGAGCAGAGGCAGGAGGCCCAGCTCCTCCCTGGGGTGTCCCCAGGCTCCGCCCCCCAGAGGATGCTGTGTCTTTATCTGCAGGTGTTAAAGGGTTGGCATAGCTAGCTCTGCATTCCCCAGACCCTGGAGAGTCCTAGCCTTCGATTACAGCAGTAAGAAATCAGGCAAGACAGACGAAGACTTCCAAACCCACAGGTACCCCTGACTTACTTTGAGCACCCACACGTGTCAGGCCCTTCATATAAGCACTTGATCTGGAGCATGCCCTGCGAACCTCACCGAATCACCTCAGGCTGTTCACTGGCCCCATTTTGCAGCTGATGACACTGAGGTTAGAAGAGCTCAGAGACAGTTCGAAAGCTCACACAGTAAATGGCAAAGCTGAGATTCACACCCAGGTCTGTCTACTCCCAAAACCCCTGTTTTAGGCACAAACACTCCCAGAAAGAGTTTCTGGGAGTAAAAGCTAAAAATAACCTGAAAGTAGATTAGAAGGAGAATGATTAAAGAAACCATGCAGTCCCCATAGTGGACATAGGACATAGGGGGTGGGTGTACCCGCTATGTCCTCCACCTGCCTCTTGTCTGTAGAAAACCTTTAGCCTCCTAGGCCTTCCCCAAGTTCCAAAGAGTAAATCTAATCAGAGAAATGAGAAAATGTAGAAAGAAAGAAAAACAGTCAAACAAGACAAAATAGTAATAGTTTAGCCATTAAACAAAGTCAAGGACCTTTAGTTCCTCCTCAAGGGCTATAGATAACATTCTGAGTCAAGTCCTTCGAGCTGTTTTGCAGATACTGAAGCCCCCACTGGGCGCGAGAAGTTAACCGTATGCTGCCCACAAGCACGTAGACCCCAGACCGGTTGGAACCAGAAGGTTGAAGATGTTGACTCCCGATTACCTCACCACCAACCAATCAGAAGAATGTCCACGAGCCGATGACACATCCCACAGCCCCCCTCCCTCACCCTGTCTTTAAAAACCTTTCCCTGAAAGCCTTTGGGGATTTCCGGTCTTTTAAACACTAACTACCTGGACTCCTTGCTTGGCGCCTACAATAAACATTGCACTTTCCTTCACCAAAACCTGGTGTCAGTAGATTGGCTTTACTGCTCCCTCGGGGGAGTGGACCCAAGTTTGGTTCAGTAAAAATAGGAATGTGACTGTATGCAGCCACTGACCGGAAGTGAGCCAGATTTATATGTATTAACCTAGACGCTTTGTTATATATAAGAGGGGAAAAAGGAAGTTACAGAAAATACATATTGTATTACGCCATTTTTGTTGTGATAACATTCCTACGCATGTGACTATGTTTGCAGAGGCATAGAAACCCTATGGAAGTATACAGTGCAAAGGAACCTTGGATACCTCAGGGAGGTGGTTGAAGGAGAAGAGGATGATCATCTAGTTTATCATTTGAATTGTTAGAACACGAATATTTAAGGTCCATAATTTAAAAGCAAAAAGGAGACCCTTGTTTTTGTGTACTTTGGACACACAGTAGGAGCTGAGTAAACGTTTGCTGAATTGAATCAAGTTGAGCCGATTGAACCCTCCAGTCTGCTGGACCCCCCCACCAGCGAGGCAGGCTTCCCAGATCAGGAACAAAGAAGCTGTACTCCCAGAGACAGAGGCTAGGGCACCGGTGGAGAGCACGGGCAGCCCCACCTGCTGAATCCTTCTCTCCATCACCCGGGCCTCAACGCTGCAACTGATCAGCTGGAAATAACTTCAGCTTGATGTTTAACTGACTCATGGCTTTTGCATTTCCAGGCCGCATGATCACATGAGCAGCCTCATAACCCAATTACGGCCGTGCACCCAGCCAGAAGTTTGTGCAAAATGGGGCAGCCGAGCCTGGCCGGCTGCAACATTACCTCCTCTTAGAAAAACCACCGGCAGCATGAAATCTTTAGTCTATTAATAGAGATCTCCTGCACTCTGACAGTAGCAGCTCATAAAAAGAGAAAGCCGATACCTGGGTTCCGATGGATGAAACCGGAATTTTGTCACAGTGGCTCAGCGCCCGGCTTACCTGGGGCCGCCGGCATTGAAAAGATGGAGAGCTTTTGCCTTTCAAAGGCATGAACTTGAAAGTTACCCAGCGTTCCTGTGGAAACCGTATTAAGGTGTTTTAAAAGCAAGTGAGTGTCAATGACAAATGTGACAGAGCCATGAGGCAAGAAAAGCCTAGTATATCTCAGGGCTGTAGGTGAACTCACTGCATAGCTGGATCACGCCTATCCTCACCAAGTCGTGACTTTTTATAGGTGGGTAAAGGGGACCCAAGGAGCCCAACAACCTTCACTCAAAGTCATAGGGCAGCGACGGCCTCGCCTTAGACCAGCCTCAGCACGGTGTGGACTCTGATCCTGGACCCATCCCGTCCCCGCCCCTCCTTGCAACCACCATCACTCCTCCTAAGAAGGAATCCGTCAGATCTGGGCCTCTGTTGCCTTTCTGACACTGAGTGGTATCTGAGACCAACCACTGGGTTCCCTACAGGTGACATGTAGCAAGTTGAATCCCTCTGCTAGGACACGGAAAGAACCCACGGGTCTGTGAGGTTCGAGAAGGTGCAGATGAAAACATGTGATGTTATCACAGGAAGGAAAAAATCATCCTCTACAGCCATACAGCGTTGTGCAGTTTTGAAAGCATTCTGCAGGTGGAACCTCATGAACCTTGTATGACAAGCCCCTCCCCTGCTGGGTGGCAGGACTGGCTTAATTATCCCCATTTAATACAGGAGGACATTGGCACAGCGGGGTCAGGCAGAGCCGAGACCAGGGACTCTGCTACCCCCTGGCCCGCTTCTCTTTCTGCACCGTTTACAGAGCAAAGTAAAGAAAACCTCTCCAGACATGCCTCTCCCTGGGACACCTTGGCCCTGCCGGAGAGCAAGGAATCCCACCCGCCACAGCTGAGCTGGGGCGCTTCCCCAGGGCCCCCCAGTTGGTCCTGCCCTTTCATCACGGATCACGTAAACCTCCAGACCCTGCGGAAATTGCAGCTGCAAAGTGAGTTATTAAACAAAAAAAAAGACGGAGATTCATCCATGTTCACCGTCCCCCCCACACACACACACACACACACACACACACACACACACACACACACACCCCATGTCACACCTGAACACCTGCTTCTATGCTTCAGTGTCTGGAAATTCCTTCAGCTAAATTTTCTTGGAAGCTCCTCTGTGACCTGTCCCATTGTGAGAGGGGGAAACACGGATGAAACCGCAGAGAATCTGGACCCAGTGCTACTTTATGGTGTATGTGTGTGCGTGAGTGGGTGTGGGTGTGTGTGCTGGGAGGGGGAGCTTTCGCTCAGGTTATGTTAAAATTAGTACATCCGGGAAATAGCAAGAAGAACGCGGGTCTGCTTTTCATTTTGTGCACGTGATAAACTGCAAAGTGAATGGTACTTGACAAAAATCTTCATTTCCCTACGATCTTTTCTTGCAGGTGCCGAGTAGCCCTCGGTGAGTGGGGTCAACGTAGGGGTCTCTCTGGGGCACGTCGGCGTCAGCCTTCTCCTCCCTAAGCTACACTGTCCTTGGTTTCTCAACTGTCCCGAATGGGTTTTAACGGTGGTGGTTTCCTTTTTTACTATCTGGACCTCTGGGTCATAGAGTTTGTCGTGCTCCAGGTCAAGACAGACAATGGTCATTGTCGTGTGTAAGGTCCCTCATTTTTCCTTTCATGCCCCGTCCTCATTCACCCCACAGACTGTGAAGGAAGCGTCCGTGTTCTTTAACCTCTACAGCTCGTTGCAAACTCCTCTGCCCTTATGGGAAAATCCCTGCTCCTTTAGTGCCCCCAAGAGCATCCTGTATCCCTCCTGGGTGCTGCCGGCCAGCACCTGCTGCTCACCCCCATTTCTCCCAGTCGTCCCCCAGGTGTATCAGCGTGCTCAAGCCCCCCCCCGCCCCCCGGCCACCTAGCCAGCTCCCCTGACTGTGACCCTGTGCCTCTCTCTCCCTTGAGCTTCTGGAAAGAGCAGACTACAAAGTCTCCACTTGCTCATCCCCCATCACTCCCTATCCCATGGTTCAGACTCTCAAGGGAAACCGTTCCTGCCAATATCACTAGTGACCTTGACTTCGCTCATTTAATTAACATCTTTCAGCCCTAATCTTGCTTGATTGCAGCCTCTGGTTCTATGCACCCCTCCTTCTTGAGACCTGATCTTTCCTTGATCGCTGGGACTCCATTCCCTCGTGGTTTTAATCCTCTGGGGTCCCCTCCCCTCTGCCAACCTTTACACTGGAGTGTTCCCCAAGTCCCAAACTTACCCCTGCCCCCTCTGATTCTCTGAACCTGACCTCCCCGGCTTCCCCTTTCCCTCCCCCGCCACCATCATCCCCACCCCCCCTCCACCCCCCGCGGGGAATGACATCACCTGCCACCCTGCCTCAGAGGCCTCTGCCTCCTGGAAGTCTGTCTGGGTCTTTGCTCCTCCTTAAGCCCCACATTCAGAGGGTCACCAGAGCTGGTGGATTCCACCACCACGCCCTCTCTGAGGTTGGCCCCGGCCCCCTGCCCACCAGCGGGTGCTGCTTTGACCAGGCCCCCATGCTTTTCAAGCTGAGCCTCCCAACTGGCCTTGCTTCTGGTCTGACTTTCACCCAACTCGTTCTCTGAAATGCAGGCAGAGGGATGTTTCTAGAATAGAAATCTAAGTCACTCCCACGGACTTCAAAACCAAGTCTAAATTCCTCGGCCTGGCGCCCAGGGCCCTGCAGGATCTGGACAGGCCTGGTCTCTAAGGCCCGGAGTCTCTCTAACTCCCCTCATGCCTCAGGATTCAGCAACCCACCCGCGGGCACCTTCCCTGCACCCACCCCCCTGCTCCCGGCCGGGCGCTCTCTCCTCGAGCTCCCACCGCTCCTGGTACCCTTGATGCTGTGTGGGGTCATCCCCCCCCCCTCCACTAGGCTATAAACCCCTCGCCTTTCGCTTCTGTGTTTTCCAGTGCCTATCACAGTGCCTGGGCCCCAGCGGTTGCTCCGGAAACGTTGGGCGGATGGACGGGGGGCTGGATGCACAAATGTTCTACTCTCTGTGGGTCAAACCCTGCCTCAAGTATATTACATTATGGTTGGTTCTTGGTGCCAAGCTGGACAGGTTCAGATAAAGTCAACCAGTGCAATGAAGTGACCTGAAGCTATGTCACTTGAAGATTTTAAACGGGGTGGGAGTGGGGTAAGGGAAAGGGACCTAATATTTATTGAGTAGCTACTTATGGCTTCTTAGTGGACACTTTTTAAAATGTGATCTCATTTAATCGCCATAAGAATAACCTGAAATCAATCTCATGTTCCTTTTCCAGATCCGGAATTAAGGCACAGAAACATCAACGTGACCGAGGCTACACGTCTAAGTGGGAAAACCCGAACTGATACGCAGGTCTCTGTTTCATTCCAAATCCTGTGTTCTCTCCACCAAGATCTGCCCAGACAACAGTGAAGGTTGGAATGAGGGGGGAGGAGGTGGGGACCAATGACAAGACTGCGGTGAGGGTCCTGGTGAAAGACGCCAACCACCTGAACCAGGGCAGCGACCGTGGGAGTTGGGAGACGGATGTGGATTTAAAGGCTCCTTCGAAGGAACGTCACACGGCATGATGTTCAGTTAGACACGTGGACGAGAGAGCGAAGAGTGGGCGTGATTTCTGGGGCAACTGGATGGACGAAGGTGTCCCTGCAGAGAGAGATCTGTTTTCTGTGACCTTCAGAGGGACGTGACAGGAGTCAGATTCCTGCTCTCTACAAGGACGGACCCTCTGGCCGGGACGAAAGGGGACAGAAGTGGAGGGCGACGGACACGGGCTCGGTGCCCCTTGGCAGGGACAAGGGGGGCAGTGGGCACAAGCGTCAATAAGGTGGGGACTGAAGGGAACGCCCTTCAAGCCGTGGCTCTGATCCACTCCAACAAGTGCTGAAGGGGTTGGGAAAACAGCACAGCTTCTTCAGCTTTCCCTCAACGTGCACAGGGGTACGAGGACGGGGCTTACTGCAGGTCGAGAGGAAGGACCTACAAGTGGAACTTCCAGCTCACAGGCACATATGGCCATGACTTCCTCCCCCTTCACCACGCGGCTCCAACAGCCTGCTTTATATTGTCTGGTTTTTTGCTTGGAAGGAAACATGCAAACTATCGTATTAACTTCCTTTAAATTCAATGGTACTCTGTGTGTAATCAAATAAACTTACTTGGTTAAAACGGAACATGTTTGGAACAGCTTCTAGGGTTTTCGCTTCTGCTCTTATTGACGAATTTTTTTAAGCCATCCAGCTGTGCTCATTGGTTGCCTCGCCCTTGGATGGTCTGATGTCTGGGATGCACAGACAGTGTGACTTGGCCCAGCTCCTCTGACCCATTTGATCTTAGCTCACAGCGGGTGGCCAGTTCAGTTCCAGGTAGGACACAAGGACCTGCTTCCCCATCTTCCCCTGTTTATCACCGAGATAAACCCAGGCAATTCCAGGGAGGAGGCCTCTGCCCAGTGGCGGGGCGGGGAGCAGCTTTTGTTCTTTCCAATGGTTGATAACGGAGAGACTGGCTCTGGCCCAAACGCCAGAACCGCAGCGTGGCAGTCTGACCCCTCAGAGGCTTGTGGGAAATACAGACCACAAGCCATCTTTGCATCTTATCCCCTCGTTTTACAGATGAGGAAACTGAGGCCCACAAAGCTAAAGGGAGAGCCGGTTCCGAGCTGCTTGTAACTCCAGGCAGCCACGTGCCCCTTCCAGCGCCCCAGCTCAGAACCCATGTCCCCATAGCCCCACCAACCCTCTGCCCGCAAAGGGCCCGAAGGCTCCACGCGGACTTTAGGGAAGCACTGAGGACGCAGCCAGGACGCCCTGGGCAAGCACCACCACGGCGGAGGCCGGCAGAGGCCACGTCTCCCACAGAGGCAGAGAGATGGGCCGGCCCCCCAGCAGCAGCCTTGGCCTGGGTCCCTGGGCTATTCCCTTCCTTCTCTGTGACGTTAATGTCTCCGCTTTCACATCCGTCTGCCTGACAACTTGCTCTTTCAAAATGTAAAAAATCTGGAAATACTGTAATCAAGTACTGTGCCTTCAAAGTGCCTCTTTCCTCGAGGTGAGTTAAGGGGAATGGGTCCCAGGGGGAGGGCTCAATGGCGGGTCCTTTCTGTCCCCCGGGGCAGGTTTCGGGCTCTTGGGCCCAAACTTGTCCAAAGGGGAGGAAACAGTAGCCCTGCTTTCTGAGGACCAAGGAGCTGAACTGAGGGAGCTCAGGACCCTCCCTGGGCGTGGGGAGGGCTGAGATCAAGTGCACAGGGGGCTGCCCCCCAGGTGAAGCCCAAGCCTTGGTGGGCAGCTTCTAAGGCTCCAGCGCTGGGGGAAGCCCGGCCCCGCTGCTTGCAGGGCCATCTTTCCGGCCTGCACTCTGCTACAGAAAAGTGACACAGAGACGGCCACACTGGACCCAAGCCTGTGAGACACGGTGCAGAAATAAATCCCAGCTCCTGGGTGCTAATGGTCTACTGAGAGGGACCCATACCACTCTCCATTTTTTTTTTTTTTGAACAATTATGTTTTTAAGCTAAACTGAAGGCACAGAGGAGTGGGAGGGCCCTCACTTGGTAAGATAAGGAAAATAACGTCTTATTTTCCTTGGCCTTACAGAGCATTTTCACAATATCTCCACCTCCCAAACGATGCCTGATATTTGATATGATTTTGACCATTACGATTTCAGCTTTCTTTAAAGCGCGCGCGCTGCAATCCCAGGCCCCCACCCCTTCCCACTGAGCTGCACTCCGATGTCCCTGAAGCAGCTCCACTGAAACGTCCTGCTTGATCCCACCCATCTCTGAAGGAGGTGGGGTTTTGAGCCAAGACTCTTGGTTCCATCTCCAGAAACAGGCTGGCCAACTGAAGAGCATGAATGGAGTTTACTGGGAGGGGACGGCGCCGCTCCCACACAGTTATAGAAGGCAGGGAAGAAAAGAACTAAGTTCCCGTTGCAGGGAGAGTCTGGGCTGGACACCCCAGTGACAGCCTCCGCTGTCATTGTCACTGCTACTCCACTGCCTCAGCTGGAACGATTCTCAACTGTACCTGCATCTTTGCATTATCCTCGAGATCCAAAGACCAAGGCAGGAGCATCTCGCTCCCTTGCTGCCGGGGGTCGGTCACAGTAAACGGCCTTTTCAGCTTCCCAGTGAGAGGCAGAGGCTCACACAGAGGAGGATTCCCCCAAATAGAAAGGAGAAAAAGACATCCACACAACAGGACAGCTATCAGTCCCATTTCCCAGATGAGGAAACTGAGGCTCACGGCCTCATCACATTAAGTGACTAGCTCGGTGTCACACGGCCGGGGAGAAATGTCCAGACTCTTAAGGGTCCCTGTGGTCTGCTCACCGAATCAGGACATGCTGCCTGGAGGGGTTGGGCTTTGAGTCTGCAGCCTCCCTTTGGTAGATCCTACCCACCTCCGGGCCCGACGGCAGCGCTCTATAGGTTGAGAATACCCCACGCGAAGGGGGTGGTTTCATGCTGTCCAGTGGTTCAGCACAGCCTGGACCCAGGGTCCACGCCATCCTCTCTCTGTCTCCCTCCAGGTTCCTGTGACCTTTCTCTGTCCCCTTTCCGGCCCCCTCGCCAGAGTGCTCACAGCACGATGAGCTCAGGGGACAGAAGTGCATTCTGGCTGGCGGGCAGCATGCGAGGCAGAGCAGGGCCAAGTCTGGAGAGACCGGCAGGGCCTGCAATAAGCTCTTCAGGAACCTCAGAGGGGTTTCCAGCAGGAGAGAGACATGGTGACCTTCCAGGCAGCAGGGGAATCAGAGGGAATAAAGGGCGGGTGCAAGGAGGCCAGGCTGATGTGGCCACGGGTGTTGGGAGTGGGATGGAGAGAAATGGAGGGATTTGGGGATTTTTAAACACCTGGAATTGAAAGGTTTCAGTGATGGATTAAACACAGGGTGGGTGGGGAGGGGAGAAAAGGGAAAAGCCAGTTGCTCAGACAAGTGGGTGGTCCATGGTGGCCCTCTCCAGGACAAGCAGGTGAAAGTGTGCTGTGAGGCTCGGAGCTGAGAATCCAGGCAGGCAGCTGGAAGCTGGAAGGTCAAATACAGCCTCTTGGTCAGTATGGGTTGCTCCCCTGCCTGCCTCTCGGGTCTGGTGTCTGAAGGCAGTGGTGGCTTCAGCGCCCTGCACGGGGCATCAACAGGCAAGTTGACGGAGCCAAGTGACAGTCCCTGCAGATAGCCACGCGGTGCAGGGGGACCTGGGATCGCCCATCAGCTCTGCCACAAACTCGACTTGTGACCTTGAGCAAATTGTTTGTCCTCTTGGGTCTTGATCTCCTGGCCATCACTAACACTCCAGGGTTTCATGGATGAATATTCCAGGAGGTGAAGTGCCACGTAAATGTTTTCTGCTAATGACACACCGTCCACAAAACGTCTACGTATCGCCTGGGCAACCCAGCGGCTTTAAAAATCTTAAGTGGCTCTTGTTCTTCCAATGCATCACGTCCTATGCATTTAACTTGTAGAACAAATCTAGCCCTCAAAATATCTTGGTACATTTTATACCCACCCCTTAGCATTTAATTCCTCCGTCTTCCGTACCACGGCACCATCTCTGTATCACCTCTTCCCCCAGCACGTCCTCATCCTTTTCCTCTTCAAGCAAGGAGCCCAGCCCCACCCATCCTCCCTCCAGAGGAGACAAAAGCCACCAGACGCACTGCCTCACTGGGTCTGCCCAGCCACCGCCCAAAAGAGAAACCAGCAGAACATCCAAAAGAAAAAGACCATGGGCAGGGGAGGCAAGGAGAAGTTAGGACCTAATGAAGGGAGGGGGTGGGGTAGTTAGACTCACACTTGACCAAGTGAACACACACACACACACACACACACACAGAGTCCCCTTGAAGCTGCAGGATCAGGGAAGGTCTCGGTTTCAGCATCCATCTCGAGCCCTTCTGGTCACTGGCTAGATCACTGACATCATCAGCAGTGGGGCTGGACCAGCCTGGAGTCCCAGCCCATCCTGTTGTTCATTTGGACCAGAAGCTCATCAGGAAATGACCAGAACCAAGGTTTGCACCGCTCTGTCAGAAGCATTGGCCCTAGCCTCCCTCAATCTGCACCACTTGGTTTTTTTTTTTTTTAAGCAGAAACTGCCTCTAAAACGTCCAGCAATGCCATGGCATTGCAGGGTGAGCCGTGAAGGGGGCCAGAGAGCAGAGGTTCAACAACCCCTCCTAACGGATGACCGAATCCAATGTGTAAGATTTTGTTCCAACGAGGTTTCTCTTAAAAACACTCAGCCCGGGTTTCCCTTCCCCTGTGACCTGTTTGTGGATTTGATTTTCCTTCCCCCCTTCTGACTACTTTCCCCAAGTCCCCATTTCGTTTTCCCAATCACAAGGGCCACAGAGCATTTCAAGTGTCTGCAGTTGAGAAGCAGAGAGAACCTGCAGCCTCGCCCAGGCTCTGTCCCTCAGGACAGCAGCTCCCAGCATCCAGGAAGCTAAGAAGAATAATGACAGAAATGGGGACTGAGCCCTTACTAGGTGTCAGCAGCTGTTCTGAGTGTTCTACATGCATTGCAAGAACCCTATGAAGTAAATACTCTTATCACCTTCATTTTACAGATGGGAAATCAAAGCACAGAGAGGTTGAATCACCAGCCCCAAATCCCCGAGGTAGAAGCAGCAGAGCCCAGATTTGAAACCGGGCAGGCGGCTTCCACCAGGGCCTCTCTGAAGACAAACACACCTGGGGGTCTACGTCCAGGGCCAAAGAAGTCACGTGGGTGGGATTTCTGTCTCCTCGTCCCACCTCTCCCCCGCGGGTGCTGTTCGAAGCCCCTACACTGATGGGAAGAGGATCCCGTGAGCCTCTCTCGAGTAGAGAAGGGATGAGAAGGTGGAATGAACGCCTGGTGGTAAAGCTTCCAAGCTCGTGGCTTCTGAGCACAGGTGTATTTTAAGCTGGGGTCAGATCATCAACCCCTTTAAGGTCTATGACGCTACTTCAGTGGCACATACAGTTCATCCTGCCCTAGCGCCTCTTCCCCCACCCTCCCCAAACATTTATATCCAAAATGAGACATTTAAAGTGCCCCTTTGAAAACTACTTCCAAAACCCACAGGGTCCTTATTTGTAAATTACGTGAGCGCTGGGTGGTCTGCGTTCCCTATTTCCTGGAATTAGCTGATGTTGTGTTAACGATGAGCTTCCTGAAAGTTTACTCCTTTGAGCCTCGCCTCTGAGAATCTGTCAACCCCCCACCCCCCCGGCCAAGGCAAAAACGAGAGTCCCTCTCTCGCCCCATCCCTGCACTACCGTCTGGCTTTTGACTGTTCCATCAGCTAATCCTAATGTGATGGACTTCAAACCCTTTCCCCCAAAGAAACCTCAGTGCTGCAAAGAAGAGACCCCAAGATGCATGCACTCCAAATCTCTCCTTCCAACATCCTAGGCCTTGCAAGTCTCCTGGTCTCCCTGTTCAGTTACACACCTCTGCTCAGGCACCCAATAGGAGCCGTCAAAGATGTGAAAGACTCTGGCTTCAGATCAGTACGACAGTTCACTTGGTAAGGCCCCCTCTAGAAAGAACTAGAAGTAAGTAGCCCCTCTCCGCAGACCCCAAACACATGAGCTTATCATCACCGTTTGCCACCCAAATTCTCACCCAAACCCATATTCCAGGTCTTAGGTGGTGAGGCCGGCCCACCCCATGCCTGGGAAAGGGTGCCAACGCAGGGGGCCCACCTCATCAGGCAGTTCCCATCCCTCCAGACCCGAATCCCCATTCCACTGCTTCCCATTTCAATTAGCTTTACCTCAAACAGCACGAATCGGTCTTCCGCTTTCAATATCTGTTCCCTCCCGTCTCGGGGTCCTCGTACGTCTTTCTGAAACCGACATCAGCATCAAGGGAAAAGAGAGCAGCCGACAGAGAGCCTTTGACGGGCTCCGCTGACGAGCTCCGTGCTGCCTCCCCTATCCCGGCCGCTCATCCGAATTTCTAGTCCATTCCTTCCAGATCTGCCCCAGCCTCTCACAAGCACGCTCTTTCCAACAGCTCACTACCTGCTCCACGATCGTTTACAGCGCTCACGCAAGACACTGACTCATGTGCCAGGGAGGATGCCAGGATACAGACAAATCCATCCCTGCCTCCCAGGCCTTAGAGTCTCAGTAAGGAGACTTGACAGTTAGCACAAAGGATAACGCAAAGCCCAGAGGATCCTCCCCAGAGGAGAGGCACAGGCTCTACCCCCTGAGGAAGGTGCGGATGGGAGTCAAGGCTGGACGGGCAGGTGGAGGGTCAGGCGGAGGGAACAGGAGGGAGGGTCCTGATAAGGGATCAGGGGAGCAAAGCCACCAGCGCCCCTGGGGACACTGAGTCCACTGTTGGGCGTGGCATGTCCAGAAGAGGGTGGTGGGAGTTGAGAGGGCTGCACACGAGGCCAGAGCAGCGGGGGAGCCTGAGGCCTGGGCAGACCGGAGGCTTCTGAACGCGAGGAAAAGAACTGTGCCTTGTGGACAATGCCATCCTCTCACAACAAAATCAAATAAAGCCAGAGGAAAGGTGACAGGGCTACCCACCAACTGCCACGGGCCTGGGGACCCAGCTCCTGACCAGCGCTATCACTAACGAGAGGGCAAACCACGCTGCTTTGCTTCCTCAACTGTACCTCCAGGGGGTTAAGCAAGATGAGCTCGGTCCCCCCCGGAGTTGATGCTGTTCCAGCCTCTCTGCCGCCCGCCTTCCTCCCTCCATTATTCTGTGGGTCTCAGTCTCCAGTTCCTGGAGTGTCATCTTTTTCTCTAGCTTTCTTCCTTCCTCTGCCTGCTACACTCTGGCTATTATCTTTCTCAAAAAAAAATAGCATTTTTTTTTAAATGAAAGAACTCATTGATTATAGAAAATTTGGAAAATAAAAGTACAGAGACAACATGAAAATCATCTATAATCCAATCATCCAGAGAGAACCAACACTGACCTACAGCCCACTGGTCTTTCTACACAAATCCATGCATATTAACATGCTTTTGTTTTTAACCAAGTGAGCACCATTTTGAAACCTGCTTTTTTTTTTCACTTAAAAAATACATAGTGCTTCCCTGGTGGTGCAGTGGTTGAGAATCTGCCTGCCAATGCAGGGGACACGAGTTCGAGCCCTGGTCTGGGAAGATCCCACATGCCGCGGAGCAGCTGGGCCCGTGAGCCACAACTACTGAGCCTGCGCGTCTGGAGCCTGTGCTCCGCAACAAGAGAGGCCGCGACAGTGAGAGGCCCGCGCACCGCGATGAAGAGTGGCCCCCGCTCGCCGCAACTAGAGAAAGCCCTCGCACAGAAACGAAGACCCAACACAGCCAAAAATAAATAAATAAACAAATACTTTAAAAAAAAAACACATATTGTTGGGAATTCCTTGGCAGTCCAGTGGTTAGGACTTCTCGCTTCCACTTCAGGGGGCACGGGTTCCAACCCTGGTCGGGAGCTAAGATCCCACAAGCCACAAGGCTCTGCCAAAAAAAAAAAAAAAAAATACATATTATTGAGAGTTCCACTTCCATTGTTGATTGACTAGGTAGCTCTCCCACTGGGAACTAGGAAAGCTGGACAACATATAACAAAACCTGTTTGAAGGCATCTGAAAGATAACCAAGGCAGTGAAATTTTGTGCTGCCATGATCTAAAAGAGGAAGGAAACCAAGAGAAATTAACCCAGAGTTGGGTGCCTCTCTACCCCTCAAAGCAGTAGCTGGATTCCATAAACCAGGCATTTACGAAGAGGCTGACCGACCCGTGAGCTTTCTGCAGTCTCATGGGGCCGGTATAGCCAGAATGCAGCTCCAGGTCCGCCAGGGAGGAGAGGGTCCAGTAAATACCACAGGAATTCAGCTGGGACCCCAAAGGGATAGGCTCTGGTCACAAGAGTTAACCAGACTAAAGACTAAAGCCCAGTTTTAAACGATGTCAGTTCCTGATGGAATCAACATGACCTACCCCGAGACTAGCTAACTGCCAGCAGCAAGCCTCCGTCCTCTCTGGAGGAAGATAACGTCTCCCAGAACCTCAAATTATCTCTATAATTTTTTCAAAGCACAACGTCGGACAGCGAGGCCTAGAGGACTTTTAGTAGCGAGTGGGATGGAGTAACCATGGCAGACCAAGGCACCGAAGAGTGCAATTAGCAAAGCAGATAAAATGCAAACACCTTGCATAAAGGCATCAGAGAGCCTGTGGGCTAGCCAGGACCCTACAGGATGTGATTCCAGGGAGGGGAGAAATGCAGAGGAAGCCGAGGACCCGCAGCTACCGCTCCCTGGGGGCCTCTGTCAATCCTGCCAGCGGGAAAAAGGCTGAGGATGCTTTGCCCAGGCGGTGGGTCACTGCCAGGGGACTGAGAAACCTCACAGAGCTTCAGAAGTCTCATGGGATTTAAGTGACAAAAACTGGAGACCTGAGAAGTCTTAAAAATACGCCTGGCTTTTGCCTCAGTACCTTTGCCAGATTCTGTAACTGCACAGGGCAGGAGGCCAAAATTCCAAGCAGGCAATTTCTGGTAGTTTTGTGGTGCACAGGAGACAGAGATTAGCGTTTGGGGCCTGCCAGGGAAAAGGGGCCCAGTGAACGTTCCAGAGACTCAACAGAAAACCTTGGAGGTCTGTGCCCCAGGGTCTGGAGGGAACCAGAGGTAGACGTAGCCTTCCAGAGCTGCACACAGCCCTGACTCAGCCGAGTCCCTGAAGAGACCAGGGTGATCAGCTCCCACCCTATCCATCTAAGAGACGAAAGGGTGAACCCCCTCTAATGTTGATAACAACTTCTGGTGTCTCTAAAAAAATGTTACGCATAATAGTCCAGAATTCAATAAAAAATTATAAGACATGCCAAAAAATAGGACCAGAGGGTCAAAAACTATGAATTAAAACAAATGAAAGAAACAGACCTACAGCTACCCAGATATTGAAGTTAACCGACAAGGACCATAAAATAAGAATAATTACTGTCTTTTAGGAAAACAGAGGCGAAAATGGTGAAAATAAATGAAAGGATAAAGAACTTCAACTGAGAAACAGAATCTATTTTTTAAAAGAATCAAATAGAAACTCTAGAACATTATATAGAAAAAATATAATATCTGAAATTATGGACTCAATATCTGACATGAAGAACTCACCAAACTTTTTCACAGCAACATAGACACAGGAGAAAATTGAGGTAATGAACTTAAAAACACAGCAATAGGGACTTCCCTGGTGGCGCAGTGGTTAAGAATCCGCCTACCAATGCAGGGGACACAGGTTCGAGCCCTGGTCTGGGAAGATTCCACATGCCGCGGAGCAACTAAGCCCGTGTGCCACAACTACTGAGCCTGCCCTCTAGAGCCCGCGTGCCACAACTACTGAGCCCGAGTGCCACAACTACTGATGCCTGCGTGCCTAGAGCCCGCGCTCCATAACAAGAGAAGCCACCGCAATGAGAAGCCCGCGCACTACAACGAAGAGTAGCCCCCACTCGCCGCAGCTAGAGAAAGCCCACACGCAGCAACAAAGACCCAACGCAGCCAAAAATAAATAAACAAATACATACATAAATAAATTTTTAAAAAACACAGCAATTAAAAAATATGCCAAATAAGCTAATTTTTAAATGGGAAAACATACAAAAGAGCACAAAACAACTGGGAGTTACAGTTAGAAGATTTAACATACATGAAAGTAAGTCCCATGAAGAAAAAAAGAAGAAACAATTCTTGAAAAGATAATGGCCAAGAACTATTAAAGGATGTCAACTCACAGAGTCCAGAAGATATGTGAATCCCAAGAAGTATTAATATAAGTCCAGGCAGATCTCAGAGCCATTGCAGGTTCAGTATCAGACTACTGCAATAAAACAAATATCACATAAAGCAAGTCACACACAGTTTTTGGTTTCCCAGTACATGTGAAAGTTATGCTCACACTACCCTGTAGTCTATTAAGTATACATTATGTCTAGATAGCATTATGTCTATAAAATGTCCATACATTAATTTAAAAATACTTTATTGCTAAAACATGCTAACCATCATCTGAGCCTTCAGCAAGTCATAATCTTTTTGTAATAGTAACATTACTAATCACAGATCATCATAACAAATATAATAATAATGAAAATTTTTAAATATTGCAGGAATTACCAAAATGTGACACAGAGACATGAAGTGAGCAAATGCTGCTAGTAAAATGGTGTCAGCAGATTTGCCCGATGCCAGTTTGCCACAAACTTTCCATTTGTAAAAGCACAGTATCTGCAAGTTGCAATAAAGCAAAGCACAATGAAACAAGGTGTGCCTGTATAAATAGAATCTCATCTAGGTGCAACACAGGAAAGCTACTGGAAACAAAAGCAAAAAAAATCTCAGATAATTCAGAGAAATTCAGAGAAATTCAGATATTCAGAGAAATTCAGATATTCAGAGAAAAGCAGGCACATTACCTTCAAAGGAGCAATGATAAGATTTACATATGACTTCCCACAGAGATGATGGAAGCCACAGAGCATGGAAAGCTGGCTTTAAAGTGTTACAGTGAAATAACTGCCAACCTACAATCCATACACACCAAAACTTGTCCTCAGAAACAAAGGCAATATAAAGACATTTCAGACAAAAACAGAGAATTTGTTACCATCAGACCTACCTTAAAAGAAATATGAAAGGAATTTATTTAGGCAAAAGAAAGAGGAACCCAGATGGAAATACAGAAATGTAAGAAGAAGAGAAGAATAAAAGAAAAGGTAAAAACGTGGGAAAATATAAATGAATATTGACTTTACAAAAAATAATAATATGAACATAATATGGGGTTTAAAGTATATGTAGAGAGGAGGAGGGGCAAGATGGCGGAAGAGTAAGACGCGGAGATCACCTTCCTTCCCACAGATACAGTGGAAATACATCTACACGTGGAACTGCTCCTACAGAACACCCACTGAACGCTGGCAGAAGACGTCAGACCTCCCAAAAGGCAAGAAAATCCCCACGTACTTGGGTAGGGCAAAAGAAAAAAGAAATAACAGAGACAAAAGAATAGGGACGGGACCTGCACCAGTGCGAGGGAGCCGTGAAGGAGGAAAGGTGTCCACACAATAGGAGCCCCTTCGTGGGCGGAGACTGCGGGTGGCAGAGGGGGTAAGCTTCAGAGCCACGGAGGACAGCGCAGCCACAGGGGTGCGGAGGGCAAAGCGGAGAGATTCCCGCACGGAGGCTCGGCGCCGAGCAGCACTCACCAGCCCGAGAGGCTTGTCTGCTCAGCCGCCGGGGCGGGCAGGGCTGGGAGCTGAGGCTCGGGCTTCGGTCGATCCCAGGGAGAGGACTGGGGTTGGCGGCGTGAACACAGCCTGAAGGGGTTAGTGCACCACAGCTAGCCGGGAGGGAGTCCGGGAAAAAGTCTGCAGCTGCCGAAGAGGCAAGAGACTTTTTCTTGCCTCTTTGTTTCGCGGCGTGCAAGGAGAGGAGATTCAGAGCGCCACCTAAATGAGCTCCAGAGACGGGCGCGAGCCGTGGCTAACAGCGCGGACCCCAGAGACGGGCAGGAGACGCTAAGGCTGCTGCTGTCGCCACCAAGAAGCCTGTGAGCGAGCACAGGTCACTCTCCACACCGCCCCTCCCGGGAGCCGGTACAGCTCGCCACTGCCAGGCTCCCGTGATCCGGGAACAACTTACCCGGGAGAACGCGCGGCGCGCCTGAGGCTGGTGCAACGTCACGACGCCTCTGCCGCCGCAGGCTCGCCCCGCCTCCTCCGTACCGCGCCCTCCCCCCGCCTGAGTGAGCCAGAGCCCCCGAAGCAGCTGCTCCTTTAACCCCGTCCTGTCTGGGCGGGGAACAGACGCCCTCAGGCGACCTACATGCAGAGGCGGGTCCAAATCCAAAGCTGAACCCCAGGAGCTGTACAAACAAAGAAGAGAAAGGGAAATTTCTCCTAGCAGCCTCAGAAGCAGCGGATTAAAGCTCCACAAACAACTTGATGTGCCTGCATCTGTTGAATACCTGAATAGACAACGAATCATCCCAAATTCAAGAGGTGGACTTTGGGAGCAGGATATATTAATTTTTCCCCCTTTCCTTTTTTTCTGAGTGTATATGTGTATGCTTCTGGGTGAGATTTTGTCTGTATAGCTTTGCTATCACCATTAGTCCTAGGGTTAGGTCTGTCCGTGTTTGTTTGTTTGTTTTTTTTTTTTACTTAAAAAAAATTTTTTTTCCTAATAAATGTTTTCTTAATAATTTTTTCCTTATTTTCTATTTTTAGAAATTAAAAAGATTTTTAATAAGTTTTTTCATATTTTTTCTTTTAAAAAATTAAAAAAATTTTTTTCTTAGTAAATTTTTTTCTTATTTTTTACTATAAAAAATTAATAAATCTATTTTTAAAAATTAAAAAAAATTTTTTTTCTGAATACATTTATTCTTATTTTTTTTCTTATTTTTTTATTATAATAGCTTTATTTTATTTTATTTTATCCTCTTTCTTTCTTTCTTTCAATTTTTTTCTCCCTTTTATTCTGAGCGATGTGGATGAAAGGCTCTTGGTGCTCCAGCCAGGCATCAGGGCTGTGCCTCTGAGGTGGGAGAGCCAACTTCAGAACACTGGTCCACAAGAGACCTCCCAGCTCCACATAATACCAAACAGCGAAAATCTCTCAGAGATCTCCATCTCAACATCAAGACCCAGCTTCACTCAACGACCAGCAAGCTACAGTGCTAGACACCCTATGCCAAACAACTAGCAAGACAGGAACACAGCCCCATCCATTAGCAGAGAGGCTGCCTAAAATCATAATAAGGCCACAGACACCCCAAAACACACCACCAGACGTGGACGTGCCCACCAGAAAGACAAGATCCAACCTCATCCACCAGAACACAGGCACTAGTCCCCTCCACCAGGAAGCCTACACAACCCACTGAACCAACCTTAGCCACTGGGGACAGATACCAAAAACAACGGGAACTACGAACCTGCAGCCTGTGAAAAGGAGACCCCAAACACAGTAAGATAAGCAAAATGAGAAGACAAAAAACCACACAGCAGGTGAAGGAGCAGGGTCAAAACACACCAGACCTAACAAATGAAGAGGAAATAGGCAGTCTACCTGAAAAAGAATTCAGAATAATGATAGTAAAGATGATCCAAAATCTTGGAAATAGAATAGACAAAATGCAAGAAACATTTAACAAGGATGTAGAAGAACTAAAGAGGAACCAAGAAATGATGAAAAACACAATAAATGAAATTAAAAATACTCTAGACGGGATCAATAGCAGAATAACTGAGGCAGAAGAACGGATAAGTGACCTGGAAGATAAAATAGTGGAAATAACTACTGCAGAGCAGAATAAAGAAAAAAGAATGAAAAGAACTGAGGACAGTCTCAGAGACCTCTGGGACAACATTAAAGCACCAACATTCGAATTATAGGGGTCCCAGAAGAAGAAGAGAAAAAGAAAGGGACTGAGAAAATATTTGAAGAGATTATAGTTGAAAACTTCCCTAATATGGGAAAGGAAATAGTTAATCAAGTCCTGGAAGCACAGAGAGTCCCATACAGGATAAATCCAAGGAGAAACACGCCAAGACACATATTAATCAAACTATCAAAAATTAAATATAAAGAAAACATATTAAAAGCAGCAAAGGAAAAACAACAAATAACACACAAGGGAATCCCCATAAGGTTAACAGCTGATCTTTCAGCAGAAACTCTGCAAGCCAGAAGGGAGTGGCAGGATATACTTAAAGTCATGAAGGAGAAAAACCTACAACCAAGGTTACTCTACCCAGCAAGGATCTCATTCAGATTTGATGGAGAAATTAAAACCTTTACAGACAAGCAAAAGCTCAGAGAGTTCAGCACCACCAAACCAGCTTTATAACAAATGCTAAAGGAACTTCTCTAGGCAAGAAACACAACAGAAGGAAAACACCTACAATACCAAACCCAAAACATTTAAGAAAATGGTAATAGGAACATACATATCGATAATTACCTTAAATGTAAATGGATTAAATGCTCCCACCAAAAGACACAGACTGGCTGAATGGATTCAAAAGCAAGACCCATATATATGCTGTCTACAAGAGACCCACTTCAGACCTAGAGACACATACAGACTGAAAGTGAGGGGATGGAAAAAGATATTCCATGCAAATGGAAATCAAAAGAAAGCTGGAGTAGCAATTCTCATATCAGACAAAATAGACTTTAAAATAAAGACTATTACAAGAGACAAAGAAGGACACTATATAATGATCAAGGGATCGATCCAAGAGGAAGGTATAACAATTGTAAATATTTATGCACCCAACATAGGAGCACCTCAATACATAAGGCAAATACTAACAGCCATAAAAGGGGAAATCGACAGCAACACAATCATAGTAGGGGACTTTAACACCCCACTTTCACCAATGGACAGATCATCCAAATGAAAATAAATAAGGAAACACAAGCTTTAAATGATACATTAAACAAGATGGACTTAATTGATATTTATAGGACATTCCACCCCAAAACAACAGAATACACATTTTTCTCAAGTGCTCATGGAACATTCTCCAGGATAGATCATATCTTGGGTCACAAATCAAGCCTTGGTAAATTTAAGAAAATTGAAATCGTATCAAGTATCTTTTCCGACCACAACGCTATGAGACTAGATATCAATTACAGGAAAAGATCTGTAAAAAATACAAACACATGGAGGCTACACAATACACTACTTAATAACGAAGTGATCACTGAAGAAATCAAAGGGGAAATCAAAAAATACCTAGAAACAAATGACAATGGAGACACGACGACCCAAAACCTATGGGATGCAGCAAAAGCAGTGCTAGGGAAGTTTATAGCAATACAAGCCTACATCAAGAAACAGGAAACATCTCGAATAAACAACCTAACCTTGCACCTAAAGCAATTAGAGAAAGAAGAGCAAAAAAACCCCAAAGCTAGCAGAAGGAAAGAAATCATAAAGATCAGATCAGAAATAAATGAAAAAGAAATGAAGGAAACAATAGCAAAAATCAATGAAACTAAAAGCTGGTTCTTCGAGAAGATAAACAAAATTGATAAACCATTAGCCAGACTCATCAAGAGAAAAAGGGAGAAGACTCAAATCAATAGAATTAGAAATGAAAAAGGAGAAGTAACCACTGACACTGCAGAAATACAAACGATCATGAGAGATTACTACAAGCAACTCTATGCCAATAAAATGGACAACCTGGAAGAAATGGACAGATTCTTAGAAATGCACAACCTGCCGAGACTGAACCAGGAAGATATAGAAAATATGAACAGACCAATCACAAGCACTGAAATTGAAACTGAGATTAAAAATCTTCCAACAAACAAAAGCCCAGAACCAGATGGCATCACAGGCGAATTCTATCAAACATTTAGAGAAGAGCTAACACCTATCCTTCTCAAACTCTTCCAAAATATTGCAGAGGGAGGAACACTCCCCAACTCATTCTACGAGGCCACCATCATCCTGATACCAAAATCAGACAAAGATGTCACAAAGAAAGAAAACTACAGGCCAATATCACTGATGAACATAGATGCAAAAATCCTCAACAAAATACTAGCAAACAGAATCCAACAGCACATTAAAAGGATTATACACCATGATCAAGTGGGGTTTATTCCAGGAATGCAAGGATTCTTCAATATATGCAAATCAATCAACGTGATACATCATATTAACAAATTGAAGGAGAAAAACCATATGATCATCTAAATAGATGCAGAGAAAGCTTTCGACAAAATTCAACACCCATTTATGGTAAAAGCCCTGCAGAAAGTAGGCATAGAGGGAACTTTCCTCAACATAATAAAGGCCATATATGACAAACCCACAGCCAACATTGTCCTCAATGGTGAAAAACTGAAACCATTTCCACTAAGATCAGGAACAAGACAAGGTTGCCCACTCTCTCCACTATTATTCAACATAGTTTTGGAAGTGTTAGCCACAGCAATCAGAGAAGAAAAAGAAATAAAAGGAATCCAAATCGGAAAAGAAGAAGTAAAGCTGTCACTGTTTGCAGATGACATGATACTATACATAGAGAATCCTAAAACTGCCACCAGAAAACTACTAGAGCTAATCAATGAATTTGGTAAAGTAGCAGGATACAAAATTAATGCACAGAAATCTCTTGCATTCCTATATACTAATGATGAAAAATCTGAAAGTGAAATTAAGAAAACACTCCCGTTTACCATTGCAACAAAAAGAATAAAATATCTAGGAATAAACCTACCTAAGGAGACAAAAGACCTGTATGCAGAAAATTATAGGACACTGATGAAAGAAATTAAAGATGATACAAATAGATGGAGAGATATACCATGTTCTTGGATGGGAAGAATCAACATTGTGAAAATGACTCTACTACCCAAAGCAATCTACAGATTCAATGCAATCCCTATCAAACTACCACTGGCATTTTTCACAGAACTAGAACAAAAAATTTCACAATTTGTATGGAGACACAAAAGACCCCGAATAGCCAAAGCAATCTTGAGAACGAAAAATGGAGCTGGAGGAATCAGGCTCCCTGATTTCAGACTATATTACAAAGCTACAGTAATCAAGACAGTTTAGTACTGGCACAAAAACAGAAATATAGATCAATGGAACAGGATAGAAAGCCCAGAGATAAACCCACACACATATGGTCACCTTATCTTTGATAAAGGAGGCAAGCATATACAGTGGAGAAAAGACAGCCTCTTCAATAAGTGGTGCTGGGAAAACTGGACAGGTACATGTAAAAGTAAGAAATTAGAACACTCCCTGACACCATACACAAAAATAAACTCAAAATGGATTAAAGACCTAAGTGTAAAGCCAGACACTATCAAACTCTTAGAGGAAAACATAGGCAGAACACTCTATGACATAAATCACAGCAAGATCCTTTTTGACCCAGCTCCTAGAGAAATGGAAATAAAAACACAAATAAACAAATGGGACCTAATGAAACTTAAAAGCTTTTGCACAGCAAAGGAAACCATAAACAAGACCAAAAGACAACCCTCAGAATGGGAGAAAATATTTGCAAATGAAGCAACTGACAAAGGATTAATCTCCAAGATTTACAAGCAGCTCATGCAGCTCAATAACAAAAAAACAAACAACCCAATCCAAAAATGGGCAGAAGACCTAAATAGACATTTCTCCAAAGAAGATATACAGATGGGCAACAGACACATGAAAGAATGCTCAACATCATTAATCATTAGAGAAATGCAAATCAAAACTACAATGAGGTATCATCTCACACCGGTCAGAATGGCCATCATCAAAAAATCTAGAAACAATAAATGCTGGAGAGGGTGTGGAGAAAAGGGAACACTCTTGCACTGTTGGTGGAATGTAAATTGATACAACCACTATGGAGAACAGTATGGAGGTTCCTTAGAAAACTAAAAATAGAACTACCATATGACCCAGCAATCCCACTACTGGGCATATACCCTGAGAAAACCATAATTCAAAAAGAGTCATGTACCAAAATGTTCATTGCAGCTCTATTTACAATAGCCAGGACATGGAAGCAACCTAAGTGTCCATCATCGGATGAATGGATCAAGAAGATGTGGCACATATATACAATGGAATATTACTCAGCCATAAAAAGAAATGAAATGGAGGTATTTGTAATGAGGTGGATGGAGTTAGAGCCTGTCATACAGAGTGAAGTAAGTCAGAAAGAGAAAAACAAATACAGTATGCTAACACATATATATGGAATCTAAGGAAAAAAAAAAAAAAGGCCATGAAGAACCTAGTGGCAAGATGGGAATAAAGACACAGACCTACTAAAGAATGGACTTGAGGATATGGGGAGGGGGAGGGGTGAGATGTGACAGGGTGAGAGAGTGTCATGGACATATATACACTACCAAATGTAAAATAGATAGCTAGTGGGAAGCAGCCGCATAGCACAGGGAGATCAGCTCGGTGCTTTGTGACCGCCTGGGGGGGTGGGATGGGGAGGGTGGGAGGGAGGGAGACGGGGGAGGGAGGAGATATGGGAACGTGTGTATATGTGTAGCTGATTCACTTTGTTATAAAGCAGAAACTAACACACCATTGTGAAGCAATTATACTTCAATAAAGATGTTTAAAAAAATAAAAAAAAATAAAATAAAGTATATGTAGAATTAAAATACATGAAGACAATGACACAAAAGGTAGGAAAGAGTAAATGAAGATAAAATATTATAAAGTTTAGCATTATTAGGAGAGTGGTGAAAATAATAGTTTGTGTTAGACTGTAAGTCAAGGATGCACATTTTAGAGTAACCACTAAAAGGACATAAAAGAATGTATAACTATCAAGTTAAAGCAGAGGAAAAAAATGAAATAATCAAATTATTTACGTACTCAAAAAAGATGGCATAAAAAGAAAGAAAAAGGAACAGAAAACAGGTAGTTCACATAGAACACAAATATAGCATATGGTACACATGAACCCAAATATGTTAGCAATTGCATTACATACAAATAGGCAGAATACTGAATATAAATAGATTAAATGTAAATATAAAGGTACTAAGGTTGTAAAACTGGATTTTTAAAATCCAACTAAGTGCTGCTTACAAGAAACACTCTTTAACTATAAGTACACAGATAGGATGAAAAGGAAAGTGTGGAAAATACATGCAGACATTACCAAATGAAAGCTATTCTAATATCAGAGAAAGTAGACTTTAAGGCAAAACATTGCTTGATAAAGATTTCATCATAGGGGCTTCCCTGGTGGCGCAGTGGTTGAGAATCTGCCTGCCGATGCAGGGGACACGGGTTCGAGCCCTGGTCTGGGAAGATCCCACATGCCGCGGAGCAACTAGGCCCGTGAGCCACAATTACTGAGCCTGCGCGTCTGGAGCCTGTGCTCCGCAACAAGAGAGGCCGCGATAGTGAGAGGCCCGCACACTGCAATGAAGAGTGGCCCCCACTCACCGCAACTAGAGAAAGCCCTTGCACAGAAACGAAGACCCAGCACAGCCTAAATAAATAAATAAATAAATAAATAAATAAATAAAAAGATTTCATCATAAAGGGGTCAATTCACCAGAAAGCTACTAGATCTATATGCATGCAATAACATAACTGTAAAATATTTAAAGCAAAAATTGACAGAATTAAAGGAGAGACAACAAATCCACATTCATAGTGAGAGAGTTTAATACATCTCTCTCAGTAGCTGACAAAAGGACCCCAAAAATCAGTAAGAAAAGAGAAGATCTGAACAACATAATTAACAAATGAACTAACTGGCAAATGTAGAACACCATGTTTCCTTTTACATAATTTTTAAAAACAAGCAAAATGATGCTATTAGAAACCATGACAGTGGCTATTTTGGGAGTGAACCAGATGGCCAGTTCCCTGCCCTCGTGGAGTTTATCACCCAACGAACAATAACAAAGTAAATGAACAGCATAATTATCTGTCGTAACAAGCTCTAGAACTCCTGCCCAAGTCACATCCTCCTGAGACTAAGAGGCAGTGTGGCCTAGTGGATACCAGTGTGGGCTCAGAAATCACACTGCCTGATTTAGTCCTGGTTGCACTATTAGCTGTGTGACCTTGGGCAACTTACTTACCCTCTCTGAGCTTCAGTCTCTTCCTATGCAAAATAGGAATCTTAGTGATATCTAATTATCTGGGTTACTGTGAGGATGAACTAGGTCATCCATGTAAATACCGTAAAATAGCCTGGCATCATAAAATGTCATGTATTTTCAGGTTGTTGCTGACTTGTTAAGGAGAGAGGAGCCCACGGCCATGCTGTATGAAGTCATTACGTCAGCTCACTGAGACGCAAGCAGCTGTCTCCTAGTTGGCCTGAATCATTGGTCAGCGGCAGGAACAGAAAAAAGCAGCCCAAACTTTTCACTGCCTATTTACATTTTGGTCTAATCAGCACCAAATTCCTTCCTTCCGGCTTGTGATGTGATTATTCCCTGTGCAGAATCAGATTCAGGCTTAGTCTGGAGCCCACAACTAAGTGTCCATGATGCACTGAGCGGGCGGATCACAGGGCCTCCCGCAGCTGGACAGCAATTAGTGACCTCAGGGCAATTGTGTCCCTGGTTCTCAGCATCCTCACCACTCCCTCCCCCAGCTCTCTCCCCAGTGCCTGCAGGCACAAACAGCTCTGGAGGACCGGGAGCTCTTGTCTAAACCTTTGAACCCAGCAGAGCGGATAACCTGCTCCAGGCTGTTAATGGCCTGCGGTACTTGCAGCCACACCAATGACTCCTGAGTCCCTGATAGGATGTGTTTCTGGGTCCCTTCCAGAATCCTCTCATCGCGCATCTACCAAGCTCTGCCCTGCCCTGCTTTTCCTTCCCATACTTTCTTCCCCTTCCTTGGGAGGTCACACCTTTCTCAGCAAACTCCCACACACCCACAGAATGTCAAGGCATCTGTCCCTTTGCTGTGTCCCAGGAGCACTAGATGAGCAGTGTTACTGCAGAGCTTAATACTTAATATCACGGTTGTCAGATTGCATCCCCTCCCCCAACCTAAACCATGACCTGCTTCAAGGCTGACACTGTTTCTTTTTGCTCTGTGCCCCCTGTGCCTGGCACACAGCAGGAGGATAATAAATGTTGGTGAGGATGGAATGAGCCAATGAAGGAAGGGAGGAACGCATGAGCAAACGCCTTCCAAAAAACAAATCTGAGAAGGGAAAGGATGGGAAAGGGCAGCAGAAAGACCAAGGGCCGGGCAGGCTGGCTGGCGTGGCTGACCTTGGGCAAGGGTGCGACAGAGCATAACCTTCGTGAATCTGTAGCAGAATACGCATGGAATCCCTAGTTCCGGCCCCAGATCTGTGGGTGGCCAGCTATGACCTTGGACAGTCCACTTACCGTTCTAGGGCTCAGATTCCTCATCGACAAAAGAAAGGAGTTGGCCTGGGTGATCTCTTGTAGTTTTAATACGTTACCATTTTTTAATCTAATTCTTGACTGGCAAGTTTGACACTAATAGAAAAATATATCCCCCCCCCCATCCCCAGGACCCCTCAAGCCCCCCTTTCTGTAACCCAAGAGAACCCCAGATGAGCAGTGTTACTCTGGTGCTTAGCACGTAACATCGTGGGTGTTGGACTGCATTCCTCCCACCCACGCTGACCCAGAGAGAAGCCCCCTGAAACAATCTTTGTGGATTTAGGCAGTGGTCTTCCTCTCGCTCGGATGGACCATTACCGTGTGTGATAGCATCAGCCACAGTATGGTGCTGGCCAGCGGTCACTCTTGGACACCACAACAGCAAATCAAAGTAGCATGCCATAGTGCAGGGGCCACTGGACAAAAGCATTATTTAGTCACCACGTTTCAGGTAATAGTCAGTGAAAGGTGAACTAAGAGGCACGAGGCTTCAGCAGAAAAAAAAAAAAAAAGCGCTTCGGGAATAAGAAGAAAGAGATGCCGGAGTTGAAATGAACTGTGTCTTACATGATCTTAACTATCACTTTTTCTTGTCTTGCCTGGAGCAAAAGGGTTTCGATATCCACCTCCGGACAGATGACTGTAGTGAGGAATAGACAAAGCATTCAAGGCTGCCAGACCTGGCTTGAAAGCCCAGCTCTGTCCCTTACCAGCTCTGGGGCCCTGAGCAAGCCTCTTTACCCCTCCAAGACTCAGCCTCCTTATTGTAAAAATAGTGGAAACAGTATCTGCCTCACAGGGTTATTATGGAAGTTTAAAAAGATCATGTACAATTATGACCTATGATTGTTAAAACCACCAGAGTGAAAGAACTGAGGGGGGGAGAGGTGGGGAAACATGCCACAACCTTCCAGAAGCACCCTGCAGCTTATGTATTAATTACAAAGGAAAATAGCATCTCCAGTCTCCGCGATGTACAAACCAGGCTAACGCCGCCCCAGCTGGCCGAGTGATCGTAACATCACCAATGACAGGACAAACTGACATTTTACAACCCCTGATGGGATGAACTGAGAAGCACACAGCATCATTTGTGCAATTATTCTTGCCAACAATATTTACCCCGAATCTTTCCCTGAGGGAATATCAAACAAATCTAAAATTGAGGGACATTTTGCAAAATAACTAGCTTGGACTCCTGACAATGAAAGAAGAAAAGGGGCTGAGAAGCTGTTCTACATTAAAGGAAACTAACAAAGTATGAAAGATAAATGCAATGGGCCATCCTTGGTTCAATGCTGGAAGGAAGGAAGGAAGAAAAGAAGGAAGGAAGGGAGGGAGGGAGGGAGGAAGGAAGGATTGTTATTAGGAAAATTGGGAACATTTGAATAATGACTACATAATAGATAATGGAATTGTTTTAGTGTTAAATTTCCTCGGTGTGAAGGTTATATTTTTATTTATTTATTTATTTATTTTTGGCTGTGTTGGGTCTTCGTTGCTGCGCGCGGGCTTTCTCTAGTTGCGGCAAGTGGGGGCTACTCTTTGTTGCAGTGTGCAGGCTTCTCATTACGGTGGCTTCTCTTTGTTGCGGAGCATAGGCTCTAGGCACGCAGGCTTCAGTAGTTGTGGCTTGCGGGCTCAATAGTTGTGGCTCATGGGCTCAATAGTTGTGGCTCATGGGCTTAGTTGCTCCACGGCATGTGGGATCTTCCCAGACCAGGGCTCAAACCTGTGTCCCCTGCATTGGCAGGTGGATTCTTAACCACTGCGCCACCAGGGAAGTCCCATGAAGGTTATATTTTAGTTATGTAGAAGAATGCCCTTGTTCTGAGGAAATATATGCTGGTATATTTAGGATGGAAGAGTCATGATGTCTGCATGTAACTCTGAAATGGTTCAAATATATATATATAGAGAGAGAGAGAGAGAAATAAAGCAAAAATGTGAAACAAGGTATAAGAAACTAGGTGTAAGAAATAAAGCAATTAGTGAAACTCAGTGTTTCATTATATATTCTTACTACTTTTTGTAGGTTTGAAATTTTTTCAAAATAAAGATTTTGGAGAAAGAATAACACACATATAGTCCTCGGCACTTAATAAGAGCTCCATTAATAGTAAATCCGAGGGGCTTCCCTGGTGGCGCAGTGGTTGGGAGTCTGCCTGCCGGTGCGGGGGACGCGGGTTCGGGCCCTGGTCCGGGAAGATCCCACATGCTGCGGAGCGGCTGAGCCCGTGAGCCACAGCTGCTGAGCCTGCGCTCTGGAGCCCGCGGGCCACAACTACTGAGCCCAAGTGCCATGGCTGCTGGGCCTGTGCTCTGGAGCTCGCGTGTCACGACTGCCGGGCCTGTGTGCCGCAGCTGCTGAGGCCCGCGCGCCTGGAGCCCGTGCTCTGCAGCAGGGGAGGCCACCGCAATGAGAAGCCCGTGCAAGACCCAACGCAACCAAAAATTAAAATTAAAAATAAATAAATTTAAAAAAAAAATAGTAAATCCGATATGCTGGTGATGATTATATCTTGATTTGATGGAAACTATTAAAATCTAACAATGCCTATTTTATGCCCACATCTCAGTTCCTGACTTGCCCCGTGAGATGGCTCAGCCCCTAGGCCATCGGGAGCTTCAGTTTTTCCATCCATAAAGCAGGAGAGACATCAGATCCATATGTGGAATACCAACAAGAAATGGGATGCTGAGAGAGAGGACGGTAAAGATTAGACATATAATGAAGCAATCAAATTCCTCTCAGGGGCTGGGATAAATCCGTCCACGTTACTGCAGTCATGAGGATGACACTCTCTGATTGTTCATATGAACTCTGTCTTGGTATATTTTTCTCTTCACACTCTGATGAAATTATTGTCTCTCTGTGCTTTTTGAATGTCCTAGGAAACTAAAAAGGGGAAAAGGAATGCCCGTTTTAGAAGGTTGAGGAGGTGGCAGGCCCTGTCGGGTGGATAACGCAATTCTGCAAACGTTGACTGAATACCTTCCTCTGTGTCAGGCACTTGGTGCAGAGAGAGCAACAAGACCCTTTCTTGTCCTTGCTTGAAGGGTTCACACCCTATCAAAGGAAAACACATGTAATCAAGAAACCAGACAAGCCACATGAACTCTTTATTAAACGTTATGACATGTAAAACGTAGTAGGGCTATTATAAGTAGGTGTTTAATAAATCATTGTTGAATGAAAGAATAGCTGAGCGGATGGATGGATGGATGGGTGGGTGGGTGGGTGTGTGGGTGGGCGGATGGATGGGTGGATGGATGGATGGATGGATAAATGGATGGATGGGCAAGCAGACAAAGGAATGGAGAAGTGAGTCATGAATAACTCTCAACATAGGCAAAGTAGAAATGCCCCAGGTATAGCTTCTTTAAGGAAGTGTCTACACCAAAGCTGCCAGTGGCTGGTTTTGGTTCCTGGAAGCCTGGCACAAGCGAAATAGCTTTCCAACGCCTGGAATCGTTGAGAAAATACAAACACGTAAAGAAAGCCAAAGCTTAGATATGGAGCAATTGAAAATGATACTTGAGGAAGACAACTTATACTCACTGCCATATTTTAATTTTGTCCTAATCGTATCTTTTCTTAAGAACTGTAAACCCTAGATTATAATTAAGGCATACCGTAATAGTTAAACTCTTGTTTTAATGAGGAGTTTTCCTTTTAGAAAAAGCAAAATAGGGCTTCCCTGGTGGTGCAGTGGTTAAGAATCTGCCTGCTAATGCAGGGGACACGGTTTCGAGCCCTGGTCCGGGAAGATCCCACGTGCCGCGGAGCAACTAAGCCCGTGCGCCACAAATACTGAGCCTGCGCTTTAGAACCCGTGTGCCACAACTACTGAGCCCGCGTGCTACAAGTACTGAAGCCCACATGCCTAGAGCCCGTGCTCCACAACAAGAGAAGCCACCACAATGAGAAGCCCAAGCACCACAATGAAGAGTAGCCTCCACTCACCGCAACTAGAGAAAAGCCCGCATGCAGCAACGAAGACCCAGCACAGCCAAAAATAAATAAAATAAATAAATTAAAAAAAAAAAAAAGGAAAAACAAAATAATACGGCTGAATCGTGCTCTTCATCTCTTACCCCTTCTCCGTAATACAAAACTAGAGTAAATTTATTCATCTTCTCTCTACATTCCCTCCAACTGGTAGGGACACACTGCAATTGTGGGCACAATCTAAGAAGAATTGCCAGGCTTCTGGAGAATGTCTTGCTAATCCACCCAGAATAAATGACAGCAAAAGACAACAAAGGCTTATTTTACTGGGGAAGCTGTACAGTGGACCAGCGAATCATGGTGATTCTGGAATCAGACCTCAGGCAACTTCTTTAATCCTTCTAAGCCTCAATTTCCTAATCTCTAAAATGGGGACAATAGGAGTATCTATCTCATAAAGTTGTTTAGAGATTAAAATGAAAAATGATATAAACCCATCAGTACACTGTGTCTCATAGTAAGCCCCCAGTGAATATTAGGTATCAACAAGAGATGAAATAAAAGAAAAACCAATAATTGGGAAATACAGAGTGTTCATCTGAACCGGTCCTGGCTTGGTCATTCACTGGCTGACCTTGAGCAAATCAACACTACTCTGGGTCTCAGTGTCTTCACCTATAAAATAATTTTCATGAGCTCCAAGGTCCCTTCCATTCTAAGATTTGTTACTGTTAGAACAAGAGCCCAGAGAGAAAAAGAAGCGAGCATGGTTCTCTCTCCCATTGCAGTCTGTCTCCACGTGGCCAAGTCGGTGGGAAGGCTTGGAGGTACCTGATGGCAGAAAAGGTAAGTCCCACTAGATTTGGAGGCCCTGAGAGAAACCATGGGGCCTCTCTGGATCCACCTGGATCCAGCTACGTTTCTGGTTCCACTTAAAAGATACTTCTTCACCTCCAATGGCTGACACAGTTGGCTACCTACTCAACAGCCATCTTCTCCTTCTTCCTTGACCTCTGACAAGGTGAAAATTGGCCTGGGAGTGAATCATGATGGGTTTAAACCAACAGCTCTCAGGGGGAAGTGGTGATGGCTGCATAACACTGTGAATGTATTTATACCACAGAACTGTACACTTAAAAATGGTTAAGATGGTAAATTTTACGTTGTGTGTATTTTAACACAGTTTTTAAATGGGGGGAAGGCATAAGTTTGGAAAGAAGAAAATAAAACTTGCCCTATTACATATGACATGATTTTCTATGTAGAAAATTCCAATAAAATCTACAAAACACTCCTAGAACTAGTATGTTGGGCAATGTTGCAAGATACACAATAAACACACAAAAATCAATTATGTCAATACTAGCAACCAAAATTAAAAATACATTACCATTTATAATCACTCGAGAAGAGGGAAACACAACATGTATAGGACTTGTATGCTGAAAGCTACAAAACACTGTTGAAAGAAATCAAAGATCTAAATAAAGGAAGAGACATACTGTGTGCATAGTTTGGAAGACTCAACATAGGAAAGATGTCAATTTTCCCTCCAATTTATATATAGGGTTAACACAGGTCTTACCAAAATTCCAACAATTTTTTATAGCTATAGACAAGATAATTTTTAAATTTATATGGAAAGGCAAAGGATATAGAATAGTTAAAACAATGTGTGAAATGGAAGAATAAAGTGGGAAGAATCAGTCCACTCAATTTCAACACATTGTATCATAATACATCCCTTTGGTAAACAACACTGGATGGTCTTGGTAGAGGGAGAGACACAGAGAACACTGGAACAGAATAGAGAAGCCAGAAACAGACGTGTGCAAATATGCCCAAGTGATTTTTGACAGATGTACAAAAGCAGTTCAACGGAGGAAAGACAGACATTTTAAGAAACGGTGCTGGAGCAATTGGATATTTACAGGCCAAGAAAAAAAAAAAGGTCCTTGTCCTAAGTCCTACACACAGCGTACAAAAATTAACTCAAAATGTATTACATACTTAAATGTAAAACTATAAACCTTTAGGAAAATAGCACAGAGAAAATCTTTGTGATCTAGAATTAGGCAAAGAGTTCTTAGACTTGACACCAAAAGCACAATCCATGAAAGAAAACTTGATAAACTAGACTTCCTCAAAATTTAAAACTTTTGCTCTGTAGAAGACCCTGTTAAGAGAATGGAAAAACAACCCACAAACAGGGAGAAAATATTTGCAAACCACATATCTGACAAAGGACTAGTATCTAAAATACATAAGAACTCTTAAAACTCAACATCAGGGCTTCCCTGGTGGCGCAGTGGTTGAGAATCCGCCTGCCAATGCAGGGGACACGGGTTCGAGCCCTGGTCTGGGAAGATCCCACATGCCACGGAGCAACTGGGCCCGTGAGCCACAATTACTGAGCCTGCGCGTCTGGAGCCTGTGCTCCGCAACAAGAGAGGCCGCGATGGTGAGAGGCCCGCGCACCGCGATGAGGAGTGGTCCCCACTTGCCGCAACTAGAGAAAGTCCTCACACAGAAACGAAGACTCAACACAGTCATAAATAAATAAATAAAAGAACGTGAATTTCTTTAAAAAAAAAAAAAAAACAACTCAACATCAAAAAACAATCCTATTAGAAAATAGGCAAAAGATACAAATAAACATTTCAACAGAGAGGCTATACAGATGGCAAATAAGCAAATGAAAAGACATTGAACATCACTGGCGATTAGGGAAATGCAAATTTAAATCACATTATGATGTCATACACACTGACCAGAGTGACCCCAATAAGAAATAGTGGCAACATTAAACGCAGATGAGGATGTAGAGAAACGATGACTCACACGTGGCTGGTGGCCATATAAAACGGTACAGCCACTCAGGAAAACAGTTTGGCAGTTTTTCAGAAGAACTAAATATGCAACTATCATATGACCCAGCAATTGCACTCTTGGTATTTATCCCAGAGAAATGAAAACTTGTATTCACACAAGAAACCTATAGACAACTCTTCCTAGCAGCTTTCATCCCAACAGCCCCAAACTGGAAGCAACACAGGTGTCGTTCAGTGAATGAATGCTGACAAATTCATACCAGGAATACTACTCAGCAATAAAGAACTACTGATACTTGCAACAATTTGGATGCATGTCCAGAGAATTATGCTGAAAGCCTAGAAGTCTACGTACGTGTGAGTCCATTTACACAGCTTTCTTGAAATGACAAAATTACAGAAATGAAGAATGAATTAGCGGTTGCCGAGGGGAGAGGCGGGGGTGTAGTGGACAGAGGGGTGCAGGCATGGCCATAAAAGGGCAACAGCAGAGATCCCTTGTGATGAGATGCTCCACATCTTGAATGTATCACTGTCCGTATCCTCCGTGTCCTTGTGATACTGACTATAGTTTTGCAAGATGTTACCATGGGGGAAACTGGGTAAAGGGGGCATGGAATCTCTTCTGCGTTTTTCTTACAACTGCATGTGAATCGACAATGAGCTCAAAATAAAAAGTTTAATTTTTAAAAATGGCGCCAGGGTGCGATCAACAGATCTGTGGAGCCAGGAAGCCCAGAGCTATGTGGTGGGTGTTGGAAACAGAGACTAGAGCAGGCCCTGCAGATGCATAAGAGGGAAAAAGCCAACAGCCAGCCCCATGGGGGGTCAAGACAAACGCACACTGATATTCCACTTGCAGGAACAAGAAAGGAAAAGAACTGCCATACAGGCGGACTCAGAAAAGAAACCGCTTTCAGCCTGAATCCCTATGAAGCCAGAGGCACGTTCAAACAGCAAGTCCCCACCCCGGCCGACACACGTGGGCCCCTCTGACACAGACTCGGAGATCTGCTCCATTCACGCCGAGTCAGCACTCTGGGACATGTGTTTGCAATCTGAGCCTTCCTGCGAGGTTCGCAGGCCCTGCATCACATGTCTTCCGGGATCTCCGTGGTTTGGGAGGCCAGGCCGGCCTGCAGTTGGACTGAAGTTCTGGCTGAGCATAAACAAGGGGTCTAAAGGTCAGTTCTCCAGCCAGCAGGCTGGACTGTGGGCCTTGGGGTGCAGAGGGGAGCTGCTCTCAATGGATCTCCTCAGAGGAAGATCATTTATCTGTGTTCCCCTCGTGTCAGAGAAGAAAAGCTCCACGGTACTGTCCCACTGCTCCCCTCCTGCCTCTGCTGGGGAGCCAGAGGGTGTGGCACAGAGCCCCCTGCCCCGTTCCCCGCCCCCGTCCTCCTCTCCAGCCTGGAGGGAAACGCTGGCAGGCAGTCCACACACCCGATGCCTCCCCCTCCCCACGGCTGCCACCTCCGCTCACCCTGGCTTTTGCACGGGGCATTTTTGCACAAGTCACACCCGGAGGAGCAATTCTCTTCCTAATGTGCTTCTTAGGCATGTCAAGGGATTCCATGAGCCATCCTCTCAAAAATCATGTTCTAAGGTATTAGGGTGACCGATATCCCATTTAATCTGCCCTTACTGCCCTCAGCCTATTTTACAGATGGCATAACGGAGACCTGGAGAAGCTCATTCTTTCTTACTTAACCCTAACATCCTTTCAACAATTTCTCCTACCCCCGTCTGCATCAGGAAACAAAAATCAGAGCTAAGTGAGAACACTTCCAGGAATTCCCTGGTGGTCCAGTGCTTAGGACTCCAAGCTCTCACTGCTGAGGGCCCAGGGTTCGATCCCTGGTCGGGGAACTCAAATTCCACACGCCGTGTGGCGTGGCCAAAAAATAAATAAATAAATAGGTGAGAACACTTCCTTAAGCTGTAAGCACACGCTCGGCCTCCGTCCGGCTTTGGGGCAGAATCCTGAGCCCCTTTCCCCCATCCAGGGTCTCCAAGAGGCTGTCCCCAAAGGCAAAGGAAAGTGGCCAATGAATTTGCCAGCCGCTCTTCCGCAAATGTCCTTTGTCATGTGTGGCCTCTGGAAACAAATCGTCAGCCAGCCAGGGACAGCATGAGTGTCCTCGACGCGCACATGGAAATTTCTCAAGGCCTGTGCTTTTGTTCAATAGGGGGTGAGGTGGGCACAGAGGAGAAAAGTGAGAAAAAGGACAAGGAAAGCTGCCCAAATGACTAAGAAACTTGGTGCCAGAACGGTTTTCAGACGCTTTGAGGTCCTGGCTCTCAGTTCCCAGGATCAAACATCGTGTCCTGGTGGGTTACAGGGCAGGGTCCCCCGAAGCAGGGGGACGGGGGCCAGGGTGTAGCTGCAGAACTGCTGACTCTCCCTGCCGGCTAAGCCACGAAGGCCACGTACACGGCAGAAAAAGCAGTGGAGCAGGTCAGGTACGGGGCAGAGTGCGGTCAACTAGGAGGCCCCCGAGTGGGCTTCCAGTGTGTGGATTACACGCTCTGCAGTTCTTTGTCCTCGTTAGTAAGATACAGATATTAACACCCGCCTCAGGAGGTGAATGTGAGGAGTGAACTTTAGGAATGTGTTTGCCATAAATAACAGCACGACAACCACACCTATCGCCTAAAAGAATTAGGAGTTTGTTGTTCTCACATAAATCTAGAGGTAGATATTCCAGGGCTCAGACACCTGTTCAATTCTCATTGATTCTAAGACCCACTTTCCTTTTTTTTCTTTTTTTCACATTTTAACGTCTTGGGAATCTGGATGTGCTTTACAAACTAGTTGGGTTTTCATTAGCACCACTTATCTTTCCTAATGGCACTTAAATAAATGGCACTTAAAGCTGTGTCTTACAATATTGATTGTGTTTCAGTGAAAGACAATGTGTTCTCAGGAGCGAAACTCTTACCCTGGGGCATTCATCCTCTTGCCTTGCCTCATGGTTGCGAGATGGCTGCCACACCTTCGACCATCACATCCAGATTACAGGCAGGAGGAAAAGAGACGTGGGAAGGAAATTAAAGGTTTTCTCTTCTGGAAACTTTGTCTTTTTAGTTAGGAAGTGATGCTCTCCCCAGCAAATGTCCACTTTTATATTGTTGGCCAGAACTATGTCGCTCAGAAGGTGAGTTTTAGGTTCCCAGGCTCTATAAAGGGGGCAGGCACAGGAGGAAGAAGGTGGTTGGTGGCTGAGTGAGCCAACCTATGATGTCTACCCCAGGAGGTAAAACAACAAGCCCAGTCTCTAGCATGTAGAAGAAGCTCCCCAAACAGCAGCTCTTTACCTCCACACACAAACAAAAATGCAAAAGTTCTGTGTTGGGGATGAGGGAGGCCAGCCCACCAAACAACCTCACTTTTTGGAACACGACCAACACTCTCTAGGAACGCAGATGAGCTTTGCCCAGAAAAGAGTGATACACAAGCGGTTCTGCCGAACCATCTCCGCAGGCTTACACACCACTAGTTTCTGGTACAAACTAAATAAACAAGCTGTTTTGCTTTTCTCACGGATGATTTTTTTGGGTTTCCTTCACTGAGTGAAGCCCTTTTCCCGCCCCTCTTCTTGGGCAGTCTGAGCCCTGCAGCCCCTCCCAGCCTCAGCGGCAACAAGCTGGGCTGGCCTGTATCCCAAGCATCCGGGCCATCTCGTGGACGCGATCGGCCTTCTCAGATAACCGGAAAAGAGCCGATCTCCCTTCAGTTTCTCCCAGACCAACTCACGTAATCCTCTCGCAAATCTGCCAGAGGGGTATAAGCATTCCTAGTTGCCAAAACTACAGCTCAGAGAAGTTAGGAAAATGTTCGGGGTCATCAGCTGGGAAGCAAGGAGCTGAGACGCAAACCTGGTCTGTCTGGTGCCCCTCCCCTCCCCCTCCCTCCTCGGTGCTGCCTGCTGTTTACCTCTCAGTTTTAGGCCAGAAAAAGCAACATCAGGAGCCCGTGGAAAGGGGAGGTGTTGCAGCTGCAGGGACCCCCAGGACCCCGAGACCTCCGCTCCTCTGCCTGTGCTGGGCAGGTGGCAGGCTAGAGTCACAGAGACGGCCGGACGTCGGACGATCCAGTTCCGTCCCGGGACAGGTGAGGACACGGAGGCCCTGAGGACTTCAGAAGAAACGGGGCCGGGACTCAGGCCACAGCTTCTGGCCACTTGTTTCTTCCAGCACTGTCTTCCAGCTCTCAGACGGCCTCTCCCCCTCAGGCACAGGCCAGGCTGAGGAGCCGCCCCCAGCAAGTCTCCCAGGTGGATTTCCATTCGTTCATTTCACAAATATTTCTAGAGCGAGGACCACGGGCCTGGCAGTATTCTGACCTCTGGAAACGCAACAAACAAGAGTTAATGAAGCCCATTCTCCCGGAGCTTCTGTTCTCTTGGGGCAGACAGAGATGTTATGCAGAGTGACCAGGGCTGCACTTTAGAACCGGGGTCCGGGAAGAGATCTCCTAGGGGGTGACACTCAAGCCGAGACCGGAATGGTGAGCAGGAAGCAGTGGGCGAAGGTCTGGAGGAAGAACGGCCCCCGCAGAGGACGCAACGGGCGCAAGGCCTTGAGTGGGGAGAGGGTTTGGCTGTGCCAGGGAAGAAAGGAGGTCGCTGGGGCCTGATTCAGAGAGAGAGGAAAGCGACCAGGTGGGAGAGGAGGTCAAGGGCAGGTCCCGTAGGGCCCCGGGGGCCAGGGAGGGGAACTTTGCTTTTGTTCTCAATACAATGAGAGGTCACTGGAGGGTTCACATGCGAGTGCCACGAGTGCCATGCTCTCACTTAAGCTTTGAAAAGATCGTTCTGGATGCCGGGGAAAGAGCAGAGAAGGGGCGAGAATAAAAAGAGGCAGCTGAGTCGTCAAGCAGTGCCAGCAGCCCTCAGGGCATATCCTCATTAAGCCGTGAACCTGGGGTTTTCACAAGGTACCCCAACTCCAGGGGTACCCGTGACCTAATCGAGATATGGACAGCATCTGGTTGCTTTAGTCCCTTGCGATTCTGAAAGACTCTTACGACCCTGACATAGTCACGTCAAAGGAGCAAAATAAAAACCCCTTTAGCACCATTTATCTGCAGGAAAGTAAGACAAACCACAAATCACTGTCTCTAGGACTGGATCATTAATTATGCAATGAAGTAAATGGGAGGAACCGTAAAATCTAAACGAATATTGTGCCTTTAATTAACTCATGTCCATTGGAAAATATATTAATCCCTTGGTTATCCGCCCCAGCACTTAGGAGAAGAATCATGGATGATCCAACAAATTATTTCCGTAATTGTGATTGGTTTAAACGTGCACCTGATGATGAGTACGCACAGAGACGTGCTGCAGCTGCTCCACGGGCAATGGCGTTTCGGTTCCTATCATTGTCCAAACTGAATCGTGAATGTTCAAAAAAACACAAACGTTTGTTCATTCTCTCATCAGATGTATGTGGAGAGCCTGCTGTACGTACCCCAGGCACTGCCGGGCCCTGGAGCAAACAAACAACCGGTTATGTCCCCTGCCTTCATGGACAGACATTAAACAAGAAAAATACACAAATAAATAGTTAAGATTTGTAATCAGGCCTATAAGGGAAAAGAACAGAGAAGATAATGGGGGGGGTGCCTCCTTTAGATTGTAAGGGTCAGGGAATGCATCCCTGATGGACCTTTAAGATGGCCAAGGGCCACCAGGGCTGTTACACCCTTCCATTGCGCCCCCACCTCATTCCTCATTCTCCTCTCTCTCTCTCTCTCTCTTGCTCCCTCTCTCTCTTCAAGCAAATATCTGCCCAGGAATTCACTCTCTTACCCCGTTATTCCTCCCTGCCAACCCCACGCCCCCCAAGCTCTGTGACCGCCGTGCAAGCAGATAACACTTGGAGCCAGCATGTCACATCGAGGTGCTCTCGGAGGGACAGCAGTGAGCGGTCTTGAAGGGAGACGGTAGTTCCCTGCCCGGGAATTGAACCTGGGCAGCCTGGATGGAAACCAGGAGTCCTAGCCGCTGGCCCACCAGGAGCTCGAGGCTAGAAGCAAAGTTCCCCTGGCTCTTGCCCCTAGTGAAAAATGCATTTCTCAAGGAGGCAGAAGCTGTAAAACCAGGTACAAAGTTTATTATTAGAGACATAGCACAACAAGTGGGAGAACACACAGGGAATCAGTTGGTTTATTTAAGACAGAAGCAAGGCAGAGATACACACCCGGAGAAAAAGGGCATGGGCATCCCCCCTAGCGAGGAAGAGCACAGTAAAAAGGTGGTTAAATCATTGATACAGGGCAGTTCTTCCAGGCCTTTGTTTACCTTTGGTCAAGTATCTCATTTCTTTCCCACACCTGACCTGCCCTAGGGCCCTCCCCTAGATGCGTGCACAACTTTTTGCCATGATGGATTCCAGCCCAGAGGCCTGTAGGAGGTTTGACAACACTTATTATGGGGTGGCGCCCCTCCCTGTTTGACCCCTGAGGAGCCTTCCTGTGTATGTGCAGTCGGGGAGGTCTCCTTGACCTCAGGAGTGGTCACCTTATCTCTTTATTCCAGCAGAGCTCAGCTCCTGCCATTAACTTCGTCCTTGGACTGTCTGGGTGAGAACAAAGCTTCAGTTTACCCTCTCAACAAACTCCAGCTGCTCTGCCCAGGGGCTCATCTAGCTCCTACCTCAGAGGAAGCCCGGAGCCCCTCGGTCTGGTTCTCGCAGGGTCTCACTCTGTTCATGACCTCTGGGTGTTGCTGCCTCTTTCCAGAAGTCTCAGGACCCCCATCTGTCAAGCGGAAGGAAACACACAGCCCCCGGAGTCCCCGGCTGAGCCCCCAGGATTGACTCTGCTGCCCAGACGGCCTTGGAGGCCCACTGTAGGCTGGCAGACAGGTTCCCACACCAGCCTGGGAGCTGAGCGGCAGACAGCTTCACAGAAAAGCCCTAACTCCTGCCAGGTCCTCCAGAGGCCCCCAGCCTCGGGCAGGGCCAGACCCCATGCACAGGCTCCCAAAAGACATCTTTGCAAAGCCTGCCTGCTAGCCCCACGGTGCTCCCTGCAAGGCTTCAGAAACAAACACTTAAGACGAGGTGAGGAAAGTGGAGAACTTCCATGAGTGAAGAAAGGGCACAGATTTTCTTTCTAGATGCTGGGTCTGACGTGAAGCCAGATGTCAGGAAGTCGCTCACCACACCTGGCTGCTCATTGGCCGACCTCCCCGTCATCTCCAGCCTCTTCATTAGCACAAACCCAGCATCTGGGTGAGGTCTCCAGACCCGGGCCAGCTCCTGGCACAGCTAGAAGGGGAGGAGGTCACCTCCTTGCTGTACCCTGTTCCCGGTCTCTGGGCCGGCTCTGCCACCTCTTAGAGCAGGACTAGGGCATGGCCACGGACGGTGGCCCGCGGAGGGGCGGTGGGGCAGGGGAAGTCTCTGGACCTAGACAGCGGGAAGGAGTAGGAGACCCATACGTGACCTCCAGGAGGGAGGGCTTCCTGACCTGGGTTCCCGCTGCTGTTCTACCAACAACGGACTGTGTGACATCTTGTCCCCTCCAGGTCTTGGGCCCCTGATGGTGGGTGAGTGGGGTTGAACTAGGTGACCTCGAACCATCTTCCAGCTCTAGGATTTGTAAATTCTTGGTGAGTGCTAATTCCTAAAGGCGTGCTCATCATATATGTGCTACGTAGGAAACAGGGCCGGGAGGGAGACTGGGGGATTCCTGTCTGATGGGGGGATGGGGCACTTGGTGAGTGATGACTGAGAGCTGGACACACCCCCGGCGGGGGGTGGGGGCGGCTCCTGTGGACTTCGGCACAGCCGTGAAGGCTCCAGGGCTATGCATTGCTGCTTGGGGCTGCGGCGGGGGCAGCTGGAACTCACCGCATCACATGAGTGAATCCAGCATACTTAAGAGCCACTGCCCCCAGCAGCCCGGATTTGGGAAATGTACGTTAACCACGTTTTAGACGAGGCCCAAGTCATGATGCATGCTATCAGCAGAGCCTCTTGATTGTTTCATAATTTATCCCACAGGTGTTAAGGTCTGTTACTGTCCGGCACTGTGCTAAGAGCTAGAGAAATAAAGATGAATGGAGCCCAGTCCTCACCCTGGGGTGTCCTAAGCTAGAGCACCCATTAGTCCAAATGGTACCTTTTACACAAATTAGGAAAAGGGACCCCCCCCTCACCCCACCCAACCAGGCCGATGCAACCCGTGGGCACACAGTCTGACTAGTGGGCCGAGTAGAGCCGGCCACTGGTCTCCGTTGGTGTTTATTGGAAGATAAGAAAACGTAACATGTGAAATAACGTGTGAAATACACAAGAGCTCACGTTCAGAGCAGCAAACCAGTATTAAAGGCGACCGAGTGATAGATAGAGTGGGAGCTATTATAGTCGCTGCGGGACCCAGTTATACCGCGGCAGTGACAGCATTGTAATTATTCTCGACGTGTTTAATGTGTTTTTAGTATTTTAATGCCTTGCCGTGTGCCACACACACACAAAGGTTGGAAACCACCAGTCTAGTGGAAAACAGGTGTAAAGAAAAGAATGCCAGCTCCCTGGCTCAGTTCTTACTGGAGACCTCAGATCAAGAGGACACGACACGTAGTTCTACCCAGAGAGGCCGAGGAGGGCTTCGTAAAGGAGGTGAGCACACAGACAACCTTGAAGACCGAGATGGAGCTTCCCAAGCAGACCAGGTGGGGAGCGCCTTGTGCAAAGGTGTGAAGAAAGAACAAGTTTGGGGAACGTCCTGCCTGCACGCTGTGACACGGCTGGAGGGGTAAGTATGAGTAATCGGGGGCAAGAGGGGAGGAGAAGCAGCTCACAAAAGAAAACTAACGATGTTAGCTCTCCCCCCCAGTTCACCCTCCCCACCCCGCAGGAAAGGTAAGATTAGTGTGAAGACACAGGTGATGGCGCTTTCTTTGGGGTCCAGGCGATGCCACAGTCCTGCATCTTTAACTCGAGTGGAAAATGCATAACACCCGCTGAGTAATTTGCAGAAATATCAAGGGCCAGACCCTGCCAAATAGAAGCCTATCTTCAGAATCAGTGACACAAAATGAAAATGCAGGGAGTGGGGAGCTTTTGTTCGAAATATTAAGAATTTCAAGACAGCATCAGCAGAGCATTAAATGAGGGGCGAGCCCTTTCTAAGCGGGGGGCCGTGTGTGACTACCCAGGATGCGTACCCAGAAAGCCAGCCCTGTAGCCGAGGGAGGCCAAGAGGCCTTATTAGAGCACTTTCATCTTTATTGGAATTGGATTTATTTCTCTGGGTAAGAGAGGAAGATGAGGTGGAGGGGAGAGAGGGGGAGAGAGAGTGTGGAGAGACACTGGGAGGCCAAATCAAGGCAGTCAAAATCCTTTTTTGACTTGGAAGCAACTTAAATGTCCATCGGCAGATGAATGGATAAAGAAGATGTGGTACATATATACAATGGAATACTACTCAGCCATGAAAAAGAATGAAATAATGCCTTTTGCAGCAACATGGATGGACCTAGAGATTATCATACTAAGTGAAGTATGTCAGGCAGAGAAAGACAAATACCATATGATATCGCTTATCTGTGAAATCTAAAATATGACACAAATGAACTTATCTACGAAACAGAAACAGACTCACTGACATAGAGAACAGACTTGTGATTGCCAAGGGGGACGGGGGTGGGGGAGGGATGGACTGGGAGTTTGGTATTAGCAGATGCAAACTATCAATATTATTTAGAGAATGGACAAACAGTAAGGTCCTACTGTATAGCACAGGGAACTATATATTCAATATCCTGTGATAAACCATAATGGAATAGAATATGAAAAAGTATACATATATATGTATAACTGAATGACTTTGCTGTACTGCAGAAATTAACACAACATGGTAAATCAAACTATACTTCAATAAAATAAATTTTTTTAAATAGTCCTTTTTTTAGCTGAACTTACAAAATTTTGTCCTCAAAGTATCCCTAGAAGCAAGATGGAGCTGGGGTAGAATAACCCTCACAACCATAAAGTCTGTTCGACAGTTCCTGTGTCAGTGAAAAATGCATGCCTATTTTGCATTCTTCTTAATGATATATCAGTGTTTATTTTACTATGAAAAATCTTATTCGTAAGATAACTGGTTATGAGCCCAATACACCCCAAAAATGACATCTGGCGATGGAATCAAGATGTCAGATAGACTAGTTACCAGCTTCTACATCACTTACGCAAAGTCTCATGACATAACAGAAATAATATTTTTAAAAAGAAATAGACCTATAATGTGGCTGGGAATCAAGGAAGGCTGCTAACTGTAGACTAGAAATATTGAGGATGTTTAAAAAAAAATGATAGAGTTGGACTGATCAAGAATCAAGAAGAAAAGCAAACTGAAAAAAAACCAGAGTAGGATAACCTACTCAAGGTGAGAATAGTTCCCAAGCTCAGAGGAATCAAATCCAGCGGGGGGAGGAGCCTGGGACCCTCCATCAGGCCTGTCCCCTCCCGGTCCTGGCCACACAGGGAGCAGATGCGATACTCCCCCCAGGGTAAAGCTGTTGGGCACTGCTCTCTAAAGGGGAGTTCTGACTCAATGAATCCTGTGAGCAGGGCCAACAGGCAGAGTAGGACCTCAGGTAACCTGGGCTCCCGAGAGGGAGAGAGATTCCCTCTCATCAGGGCTGCTCCCCACAGAGCCCCCCCTGCATAGGCCCCTCCCCACAGTCACTGGGGAGGGCAGAGAATTTGGAATCCCAGAACTGGGATTTCTGTCGGGTTGTAAAAAAGCACTGTGATTAGATATCATTTCCTGCGTAACAGCTAGTTTTTAGACCTTGTTGTAATCTTTCCGTGGCTAGGTTAACTGATCAATTTAGAAACGTTGCATGAATATTTGAAAAGAATGTAAAATCTTATGTATATACAATGGAATACTACTCAGCCATAAGAAAAAGAATGAAATTTTGCCATTGGCAGCAACGTGGATGGACTTGCAGGGCATTATGCTAAGAGAAATAAGTCAGACAGAGAAAGACAAATACTATATGATATCACTTATATGTGGAATCTAAAAAATACAACAAACTAGTGAATACAACACACAAAAAAGGCAGACTCACAGATGTAGAGAACAAACTAGTGGTTACCAGTGGAGAGAGGGAAGGGAGGAGGGGCAACATAGGGGTGGGGGATTAAGAGGGAAAAACTATTAGGTACAGAATAAGCTACAGGGAGATATTGCACAACACTGGGAACATAGCCAATATTTTATAATAACTATAAATGGAGTATAACCTTTAAAAATTGTGAATCACTATATTGTACACCTATAACTTATATAATATTATACATCAACTATACTTTAATTTTAAAAATTTTTAATTAAAAAAAGAATGTAAAATTTCTGTCAGAATGCCACCTTTATATGTTTATTAGTAATCTATCTATTAATTACTTATTAATTATATTATTCAAATCCTCTTCAGTGCTGTCCAGTAGAAATGCAATGTGAGTCACACATGTTATTTAAATGTTTCCAGTATTCATGTTAAAATAAATAAAGAGAACTGGTGAGATTACTTTTAATAGATTTTATTTAACCTGATAGATCTAAAATATGATCTTTTCAACATGTAATCAATATTTGAAAATATTCCCAAGACATCTTACAAGATTTTTTGTACCAAGCCTTAGAAATCCGACATGTGCTTTATACTTACAGCACATCTCAGTTTAAGGGCTCAACAGCTTAGTGGTTATTGACTATACTATGTGGCTAGGGGCAACTGAATTGGAAAATGCAAGTAACTAAATCCTTGGTTATTTTTTGTCTACTTAAGTTGTCATTTTTGCTTTATACATTTTGAAACCGTGCACAAAGATTTATGAGTGGACAAGAACAAAACAAAACAAAAACCCTCTTCTCGGACCATTAATTCTTTTGGCTTTGAATTCCATTCTATCTGATGTTGATACTGGCACACCTGTTTCCTGGGGTTAGTGTTTCCTTGGTTAATAATCTTTTCCATTCCTTCACTTTGCAACTTTCTGTGTCTTATATTTTTGTATCCCTTTTAAACAACATATAACTGAACTTTGTTTTGTTACCCAATATGAGAGTTGTGACACTTTAATGGAGACTTTGACCAAATCGCATAAATTGTGAGCACTGATATATGTGGACTTATTTTGTCCATATACTTGTACTTTCTATTTACTGTGCTTTCTTGTTTCTTTTCTTTTTTTCATTTCTTACTTTTATTGGATTAATCAGGTTTTAGGTGTTATGTTTCCTTTTTTTTCCTTTTAACAGTTTACAATTTATATATCCTATTTCTATTCTTTTTTTTTAACCTCTAATTTTTTTTTAGTAGAAGAAAACGGACAGTTTTATTTCCAATGCTGTGTGATTGTCAGCTAACTACTTTATCTTACCCTTTTTTGTTGTTGTTATCTTTATTTTAACTAATGTTAAGTTACATAGATATTTTCTCCTTGTGAAAAACAAAAACGTTATAGATTTGGTCAAATTCCTCATTGATTACATCCCCAATCCCAGTCCCCTCTCAGGAAGTAATGACTAGGACTTCCCTGATGGTGCAGTGGTTAAGAATCCGCCTGACAATGCAGGGACACGGGTTCGAGCCCTGGTCTGAGAAGATCCCACATGCCGTAGAGCAACTCAACCCGTGCACCACAACTACTGATCCTGTGCTCTAGAGCCCGTGAGCCACAACTACTGAGCCCGCGTGCCTAGAGCCCATGCTCCACAACAAGAGAAACCACCACAAGGAGAAGCCCACACACCACAGTGAAGAGTAGTCCCCGTTCACCGCAACTAGAGAAACCCCGCGTGCAGCAATGAAGACCCAATGCGGCCATAAATAAATAAATTTAATTTAAAAAAAGAAATAATTACTATACTTATACTAAGTTTAAAAGATATTCTTCCAACTTTTTCCATGCATTATATTATATATACATATATATATCCACAAAAATTGGTGTTTTCTGCGATTCCATTTCTAGAAATTTATCATGGAGAAATAACTGAACAAGTAGGCCAAACTATATGTGAAAAAATGCTTCATAACCACACTGTGAATTTTTTAAATTAAAAACATTCTAAATATCCACCAATAGAAGATTGGTGAATAATATAACATATATAGATGTTAAATTTGGGAAATATTAAAAACCTTTTGCCAAAAGATAAATCTTAAATAACATAAATGCTCCAGGAATATTTGCCATATTTATGCAAAGGCTCCCCCTCCTCCCTGGCATATGACCTTTGACCCTGGGAGAGCCTAGGCCCCAGTTATAAAAGCAAGCTCCAGAGCACTTCCAAAATAAGAGGAGAGAGGATTAGCATCGTGTGCCATGCACACTAAAAACTTCCAGCTGTAAAGACTCAGTGTCATTTTGCATGTCGCTGGTACATTTGCTCAGCTGTCTGTCCTTATGTTTTCTGGACCCTAGGTGTGTTTTTCTATGTTTTGCCTTAAATAATATTCTTCTGGGAAAGAAGCAGGCTGTAAAGCCCTTCATGAAGAATGCCAAGAGCGTGGCAAGCAGTCTAAGCAATGCTTTTGACACTGTTAATGAAGATCAATAATTATTTCAAGCACTAATTAGCACAACCAATGTTCGTGGTGTCATTGGAAGTGTGCCTCGCAACAGCTGAAAAACTCCTACTCCTGCTGGGACGTCTCTGTCGTGGGAATACTCCCTGAGATTGAGAGGTTTGGTGCCACAATCATTTCATTACCACCTCCTAATAAGCACCAGGAATTGCTGCAAAAAGGAGTAGCTTGGTCATCAAGCTCCCAGTGAAACGCAGGCTGAAGTCAAGCTGATCCAAACTGATCAATATTGAACATCTTGCCATTCCCCAGTCCTTCTGGAAGAGGGAAAGGTGCTGACCAGAGGCTCCTTTTCTCTATTTGTCATAGGAAGAAACCGAGACCAGTCCCCACGCTCAGAGGGTAGCAAGAGTCTTAAGATGAGTTTCTCCTCACTTTAAAGATGGGGAGACCGGCTGAGTCACACAAGCCATAGGATGTACACGTGGAGGGCAGTGCCTTCTACCTGGGTGGGTCCACCTGCAGGCATGTGGCTGTTTTTCCTGAGACGGGAACTCACGGAGTCTATACAAAGCGTTCCCATCGGGGCCGCATCAGGACGACGGCTTAACAAGCAGGAATGTCGGGGAGCAGGGGCAGAGGTTGTCAGCGAAGCTTCATTTCCTTGCAACCCTCCTGGGTACTGACTGCAAATTGTTTTGGAAGACAGGCTTGTACTCAGAGGATGGAGAAATCCAAGTTTTACATTTCCTGACCTGTGATGGTTCATGGTCCAACCTGAACGCTAAGCTGATGCGCTGAACGTCCTGGGGATCGGGATGCCGACTGTGTGTGTGTGAGTGTGTGTGTGTGTGTGTGTGTGAGTGTGTGTGTGTGGAGTGTGTGTGTGTGAGTGTGTGTGTGGAGTGTGTGTGTGAGTGTGAGTGTGTGTGTGTGGAGTGTGTGTGAGTGTGAGTGTGTGTGAGAGTGTGTGGGGGTGAGTGTGTGTGAGAGTGTGTGGGGGTGAGTGTGTGTGAGTGTGTGTGTGTGTGTGGAGTGTGTGTGTAACCATCCACCCAAAAAAAAGGTGTTTTCTGCGACTCCATCTCTAGGAGTGGACATAGATACCGTCGCCAGGAATCCAGGATATCAGCCCCCGTGCTGGCATGAAGGGCACCCCATGAGATCTACCCTGTACCTCCAAGCAATGGGTGATGGTCAGTTGAGATGTAAGGGAAGAAGTCTAAATGTTATTATTGTTTTTTACATCTCTAGCGGAGTCTCTGTGAGTCCCACCCCTCCAGCATCCGTGATGCATCTCTCTCCGGCGTAAGGCAGCGAACGGTGCCAGAATACAGGCCGGAAGCAGGAGCAGCCGGTCCCCAGCCAGGGGCAGCAGATGTGCCGCAGGCCTGGATGAGGACCACAGTCTCCCAGTCCGGGACTGAAACTCCTCCTTCACTGTAGCTTCCTGTTGGGGATTTCACCGGCCCCTCCGTTTTTTGTTTGTTTGTTGTTTTCCCCAAATGAAGGACTACTCTCCCCATTTTGCAGATGAGGAACTGAGGCCGAGACCCAGAAGCCAAGCCCAAGCGTTTGTGACTCAGTCAGTGCTCGGAGCTGGGGCGGGGGTGGGGAAACTGTGACAGTGCGGGTCCTGACAACGAGATCTGTCCCCTGAATTATCAGCTCAGCCTCTGGAGGAGCCAGCGTGACCAGGAAACCACGGCCTTCCTCACGAGAGCACGGGAGGAGGATGGGAATGGAATATGTCCAACTCACAGCTCACTTCCCTCTCCTCCCCCAGGGGATCCAAGCCAACCCCCAGTTCCTTTCCCACAGATGCTGGATCCTCACCCGCCATCTTCTCCAAGTGTGAAATAAAATGGAACAGGTCAGGATCTTGTTAGTGGAGAAGCACTTGGGGCGGAGAGGGGGCAGAAGGTCCACTCTTTCATAGAAGGCGAGGACAACACAAAGACCAAACTCTCGAGGTCTGGGGTTTCACACCCGTGAGGTCTGACATGGGAACACTGGCCATGCGTGGCTGCTGAACCCTTGCAACGTGGAAGTGCAACAGAAGGACCAAATTTTTTATTTCAATTAAGTTAATTAACCTAAACTTAAATTTTAAAACTGATCACTCGGTGTGGTTACTGGAAAGCATAAGTGTGTATAGAGCAGCTTAGGTTTATAAGTCTACTTCTTCAATCATAAATGTTATGAAATCCAAAAGCAGAGCAGGCACTTCCAACGGAGAGGCAACATCTGAATTCAGATATGCTGTGAGTGTAAAATACGCACCAGAGTCTGAAGACTTAGTAGGAAGAAAATGTAAAACATCTCTTTAATAACTTTTTATATTGATGCATGTTGAAACGATCACATGTTTAGATATATTGTGTTAAATAAGATGTATCATTAGAAGTCATTTCACCTGTTTCTATTTTTACATTTTTTTTTTAATGCGGCTACTGGGAAATTTAAAATTGCATATCACATTTCCATGGGTTCGCTACTCTCGATGTTAATGTCGCCAGGGATAGTGCTGGAGAGCGGGGACATCCTGGCTCAGAGGTTCATTTGTCACTGGCCCTCTCGTATTGCTAAAGGTCCCTCTGGAGTGTTTTGCCCTCTCCTTCCTAACTACGGTTTCAACAACACTAACTTTCGTGAACACGCACTTCCCTTCATCCTCACCCCACCGACGGCCTCTTCTCCCACTCAGGCCTCCTCCACCCTTCTCTCCTCTACCCCTTAGAAAACCATCTTCTACATCTTCTACCACCCATTTCTCAGGCTTTTCCTTTAACACCACCTTCTCCGGCACATCTGTGACTTGAAACTGCTTCATCAGAGGTTGAGGTCCTTCCCAGAGGTCAAGATCATCCCGAGAGGTCCAGGTCCTCCCCAGAGGTCTCATGGAGAGGCCCTCACATTCTGTGCTGCTCTGGCCTCTCTCCCACCACAGGCTCGGCCTTCACCCTGAATGCGGTGCCAGGGATTCATGCCTCTTCTCTACCCCCAACCCACCTTTCCTTTGTTCAGCCCCCTTTCTCACTGACCCTCTGTCTCAGGTTGGATTTCTGGGAAACAGACCACGCACGGAGACGGAGAGCCGGGCGTCTATGGGAGGGACTCTTAGGGACAAAGCCTGTAAGAAAGCAAGAGATGAGGGCTTCCCTGGTGGTGCGGCGGTTAAGAATCCGCCTGCCAGTGCAGGGGACACGGGTTCGAGCCCTGGTCCGGGAAGATCCCACATGCTGCAGAACAACTAAGCCCGTGGGCCACAACTACTGAGCCTGCACTCTACAGCCTGTGAGCCACAACTACTGAGCCCGTGTGCCACAACTACTGAAGCCCACACGCTTAGAGCCTGTGCTCTGCAACAAGAGAAGCTACTGCAATGAGAAGCCTGCGCACTGCAACAAAGAGTAGCCCCTGATCGCCGCAACTAGAGAAAGCCCGTACACAGCAACGAAGACCCAATGCAGCCAAAAATAAATAAATAAAATAAATAAATTTTAAAAATTCTATTAAAAAAAAAACAAACCAGAGATGGGACTTCCCTGGTGGTCCAGTGGTAAAGAGTCCACCACTGGACTTACAGTGCGGGGGACGCGGGTTCGATCCCTGGTCTGGGAACTAAGATCCCACATGCCGTGGGGCAGCTGGGCCCTGGAGTCTGCGCGCCACAACTACAGAGAGAAAACCCACACATCACAACTAGAGAGAAGCCCACACGTCACAAGGAAAGGTCCTACATGCCTCAACGAAGATCCCGCATGCCGCAACTAAGACCCAACGCAGCCAAAAATAAATTAAATAAATAAATAAATAATCTTAAAAAAAAAAAAAGAAAGTGAGAGAAATGGGACAGCAGAGAGTGAACTTGAGCTGGAGGCAGTTTCCCCAGAAGCTGATCCCTCAGGAAGCTCCGGAGCTGGGATGGCCCTTCAGAGGCCTCTGGAGCAGAAGTAAATCACCCGATCGGGTCCGGATGCCCCCAAGGAGGGGGGACCTGGCTCATCCTGCCCCCACTGAAGGGACCCTCTCAGAAACCCCTGAGGAGCTCCTCATCGCCGAGTCTAGCCCCGTTTCCCTGGGTGCCCTCCTCTTCGGCGCCCCTGGAGCTGGGCCCCTGCAGGACCTGCCCTCTCCTCCGTGATGTGGCACCCGGCACTGCACAGACCCCAGCCAACCGGGGCAGTTTCTTTCACCCACTCTTTCCCCGCTTAGATCGGGTTCTGCCCTCAGCCCCGCCCACCCTGCCTGGTCTACACTCGTTCTTCATCTCAGCTTCTCGGCGCTCCTGTTGGCTCCCTCACCCCCAAGGCCTCCTTCCTGAGACCCTCACCCCAGGCAGCTCTGTAGACCCGCCCCTGCTGCATCTTCCCCAGTCACCCCCCATCTCAGTGCTTCCTCCCCAGGGACTATTGCCGTCACCTCCCTCAGAGGCCCCCATCCCACCTCCCCTCTACCCCCCTTTCACAGCCCGGGGTGCGGGGAGGATGGCTGTCAGCTCCCCGCCCCCATTGGCTTCCCTGGCCCAGCAGCCTGGTAAATGGGTAACGGCGCTCTCTGTGCTCAAATTTGAAAAGACCACGGTCGGGTAAGCTCAGGCCTTTGCTGCTTTGGGAAGTAACAGTAACCATCAGGCCCCACCGGTTGGATCCAGTTCAGGCAGCTTTGCCCCTGGTCTGGGCCAGGGCGGGACAGATGGGCTGTGTCGACTCTTGCTTTTTTCTCCAGTCCGGGAGGAGACCTTAACTCCCAGAGCCCAGGAAATGAAAAGCTGACGGACGGCCCACAGGACTCTCAGAGGGGCAGGGCTGCGATGGGGTCTTCCTTGTGTACGTGGGTCTGGGGGGAAGCGGGGAGGAAGGGGAGGCTCTTTGTGATCACACGGGCTGGTCCTTAGAACCCCCACACACTCCCACGGCCAGCTTCCCCCAGTACCCTGCGGGGTTTCACGCCCCACTAGGGGCCGACTTGGGGGACAGGGAGACCTCCGGGAGGCCCGGGTAGGGTGTCTGCAAGCCGCTCGACTTCCATCCATCCATGCATCCATCCACCCATCCACCCATCCACCCATCCATCCCCCCTCCTCGCAGGGACCCCGGGCCACCGCACAGCTGCCCTGACTCGGACTGGATTCGCTTCGTGCGCTCCGAACGGGAGAAAGGCCAACCCCAAACAAAGACGGGCGGCCGGCGGGGCGGCTGGAGAAGGAGCCCGGGCATTGGAGGGGCCGGGGGTGGGCGCTCAGGAGGCGGGGCGCGGCCGCAGGAAGTGCAGAGCGAGCGCGGGGCTGAGCGCGGTTGCGGTCCTCGCCCGCTGGCCCTGCAGCCCCGCCTTGGCGCCGGCGGCCCTCGCTGCGGAGCCCGCGACCGGTGAGTGCGGGCGGGGGCGCGGGAGGGGGCCCGGCGGCCGCTCGGGACTCCCGCGGGAGGGGCTGGGAGCTGCGTGGCCGAGCGCGGCCCGGCGGGCCCAGGCAGCCGACTCCCGGGAGGATGGGGGCAGGATGGGGCGAGCACGCACCGCTGGCTGCCGTGTTCCCACCCGTCCTCCCGAGGCTGCCCGTCTGCACTTAGTGTCTCGGGAGGGAGCTCGGGACCTCAGTGCGCGTCTGTCCCTCCTCCACACGTCATTCTCTTTGTCCACCCGGACTTCTGGTGGCTCTTATGCACGGGCCCGAGGTGACAGGCCCAGAGCCATCCTAACTAGAATGAGTACAGTCCTTGGTTCCGTACCCCCGGCAAGGGCTTGCCCAGTGTTGGCAGCTGGCGTGTCTCCTGTGCGGGCACAGGATCGTTCTCGGTGGGTCCGTCTGCCTGGCAGGGTGGTCCACAAGTTTCGTGGGCGTATCTGTGCATTTGGGGGAACCCGGCTCTGCAGGCCCTGTCACCTGTGTTTCCTGCCTGTTCCTGTGCCTGCGGCTGGCTGGCTTGGTATGGAAGGACAGGAGGTGTGGAAGGTTCTAGGTGTATTGTTTTCACCAGCTGTACGTTCACACACATGACTTGGCTGGAAATATGAAAGGGGCTCAGGAGGGCATCTCGAGCTGGGTCTCAGTTGCCGAGGGTGCGGGGGTGAGTGCTGGCCGTCTCAGCACGTGGGCACCCACTGTGGGGCAGGGTGGCGTGGAGAGAAAAGGGAGCTCCTGGAAAAACCCCAAGTGCACTGTAGGGCCTAGGGTAGGTGGACGTGTGGGGAGAGACCTGGGTGGTATTCGGCCGGAGCGGGTGGTCTGTGGTTAGCTGTGGGCAGCTGGATTAAAGGTGGAGTTGGAGACCTGGGTTTGAACCAGAACTTGGTGGAGGGTCACCACGGCAGTAGCATGTTCCCTGCGCCTGTCCGCCTGGGACTCAGTTGCTTCGTGTGCAAAATGGGATTAATGACTGCTGTCCTGCCCACCTCGGGAGGTGTCTGGAGGCTCAAGTTAGCTAAGCAAAGTGCTTTGATAGCAGGGAGGCTCCAGGGACAAAGGGTGAAGGCCAGGCCCACGGGCGTGCCAATCGGGCTTTGGGGAATGCCTCGGGGGCCAGGTTTGTGGGCTGCAGCAGGAGCTGTCTTCACGCCGCTCCATAGAATATTCCAGAGGTGGGAGTGTCTGCCCGGCGCCGGGCCTCGATCCCTTGGAGTGTGAGGTATTCGCAGGCCTGCCTGGTGCTGTCCCTTTGGTGTGGATGCTTCCAGAGCACAAGAGGACAGCCGGCTTGGCAGGTCTTCAAATCATAGCCCTGGAGCAGCTCAGCTGTGCAGAGACCCTCCTCCGGGTGGGCTGGGACCTTCACACCCACCGGCTGGCTTTTCTCTGCTTGTCACCACCAGAAGCAGTCAGGGCACCTTCCACAGTTCTGGCCAGGGAGATGGCAGAGGAGGGAGCTCTCCGTCCCTCGTCACCAGCCTCAGGGTTCCATCTTCTGGTCACAGGGCATCCTCTAGGACCAACGCTGTACCTGCCGAGGAGGGCAGGGAGGGTGTCAAGAGTCCTCACAGCCCCAGACACTGGCATGTGGTTGTGGTTTGTCACCCCTGGATGTCACCTGTCACCAAGGCTTCTTGGCCCATAGTAGCTGCTTAGTAAAGAGCCCTGGAAACCCAGGTTCAGTGCAGCTCGGCTTCCTACCCGCTGTGTGACCTGGGGAAAGTCCCTTCACCTCTCTGTGTCTGTTACCTTGTTGGTCAAAATCAGCATCTTTCCAGATTATAGTTCTGGTCTCAGCTCACATTTCATGTCCTCAGAGAGGAAGTGACCCTCTATCCAAAGTGGCCACCTCCAGGCCTCAGTCACATTGCGCTGATCTGTTTCCTTCCTAGCACTTGCCGTGCCATCTGAACCTCCCTCAGCTGCATCCAGCCACACTGAGAGCTTTGCCAAGGAGGGGCCTCCTGTATCCTGTTACCTGCTGGCTCACTGCACCTGGAACCTAGTAGGTGCTCCGGAGAAGCTGTGTCAGAGTGAGTGAGTAAATCCATAAGAGAGATGGATGCGTGTCTTTCACATTGTAGTCCTGGGAGCTTGTGAGGGGGGAGCGGGCCCATAGGCAGGGCCCTGGGCTCTGCACACCCCAGCTCGGGACTGATCTGAGTTACAGGCTGGCTTCCAGGTAGGACTTCCCTTGAAGAAAGGGCCCTCCCATTAAAATAAAACTAGAAAACCATTGCATCCGAAGACAATGGGGCCTTTTCAGCTCCAAGTTGAAATAACGGTACTGGGATGGGGAGTAACGCACACTCAGCCCTCGGGGAGGACCAAAGGCTGTGGTTCAGACACGCAGAGCTGTCATCCCATCAGGCATCACTGCTTGGCCGTGGAATTCATGATATGGTTGCTCTTTTGCAACTGGTTTAACTTCCTGAGCTTTGGGTCAAGATTAATGTGAAGAGGACTCTGCATCAAGGGGTATGCAGGGTTCTGGACCAGGAGGAAACAGTGGACATCACAGAGTGGATAGGACACACACTGATACTGGAGAGCTGCCTGTGTGGGGTTCCCGTCTGCCATCATTCTCCTTTGGGTGTGTCCCAGGCAGACTGCCCAGATGGACGTGTCTCTCCCCAGTAGTTTGCTCAGCCTGGTTTTTCTCAAGTAGTTGGTAGTGGAAGAGGCCCTTCTCTCTGAGTGATTCCTGAGCCCGGAGAGCGAGGTGGATGGCGTGTCACGCCCTGTATTTAAGTAGCCACGGAAAACATCCCTCCTTTGTCGCTTCTTGTAAATTCATTTGTGAATGGCGGGGTGACTCCCCTGTCCGGTGCTGTGCCCAGCTTTGGGGCACAGAATACAGTTCATCACCACCTTTGCTAAACCCCAAGGGCTGGGCATCAGTAGTTCACCCAAGGATGGGGAAGGAGGTTGGGTTGTGTGTGGGGTTGTTGTAGGTGGCTGGTTGAGGAGAGGGACGGGAGAAGTGGACAGAAGGGACTGAGTGCAAGACAGAGCCCTCTGCTAAGACCGTTGACCTTGCTTCTTGTACGCGTCCCTGCTGGGCTGACTCTTGTGCGTTCCTGGGTCCAGAAGGTTTAACCTTCCAAGAGGGCACAGGCAGAGGGCAGAGCCAATAGTGGTGGTAGAGGGGGAAGAGGGGTTCGGGGGGGGCGGGGGTCAATATTCTCACATTCCCTGTGTGCCTGCCAGAGCCTTGGTCCTCCAGGCCTGAGAATAATAAAGACCCAGCCCTGACCTCCGAGCATCCAGTTGTGAAGGAGATGAAACTTACTCCGCAGAGGAGAGGCGAGAACAGCTGAGTGCAGACTGCAGCGGGGGCGGGGAGGGGGGTCTCACCCAGGCCACAGCTGGAGCTCAGAGAAGCATCGGGAAAGTGCCGGGGGCAGAGAGCCCGGGGCGGTCAGCTGTCCAGCCTGGAATCTGTACTCTGCCTTCTCCTGAGCACCTTCCGTGACCTTTCCTGCTCTGTAAGCGGAGGAGATGGTCTCTAGGTCATAGCCTGGCTTCAGGTCCCCGAGGTTCCCGCCCCCCAAGGCCAGCCCCACCCCTTATCTCCCCTGGGTGCCCTTCCAACTGGGCCACTCCCCTCCCCACCTGGCTTCAAGAGGAACTGGCTGTATTCCAGAACTTCTCCCATCCAAGCTCACTGCCCCCCTCCTCGGGGGCTACACACATGGCCCTTCTTAAAGGCTTAAGAAGCTTTGCTGTCAAATACCAAGAATTCAAGACTTGAGGATGTTACAGAGGTTCAGGAAATGTTATGGGAAGTTGCTCCACTGGGTCCCTGATCTGCTGAGATCAGGAGTAGGGTACTCAAACCCTCTCCAATGGTAATGTGTGTTGGCAGCTGGGGGGGAAGTAGCCCAAAGTGGTTCTCACCCTTGTCCTGACCTATGGATTCTTCCTCTTGTTTTTAAACACGGACCCCAGGTTTTGAAAGTTTTTTATCAGCCAAATTCCAACATAAATGAAAATTTGTTTCTCCATCTGAAAAAATTATTCAAAGCCACAAAACTGATAGGGATTCACTCTCAGTGAATCAGCTTGTGTCAGTTTGCCTGAGATCTGGAACCGATTGCAAAATTTTAATAAAAAAGCATTACCTATCCTGGTTGCCCATGTAGAGTGGTAGCTGAACTCTGAAGCATTTTTGACAGGTAAAAGCCCAAGTTCCTTGAAATATCGTAAAGAGATTTCCCTCTCAGAAGCCCCTTTACTAGACACGTACGAGGGTTCTGACATTTGGAAAACAATGTCCCATACCCGGGTTTCAGAATGATATTCCTCACCGCTACTGGAGGATGGAAATTGACTTTCTTTTCCTGGCAACCAGCACAAAGCTGGGCGAACAGTAGGAGTTCAGTAAATGTCCACTGGGCGGATATTTCAGAAGCACTCCTCAGCCATGCCTAAGACTGTGCCTCAAGGAGAAATCCCTACCCCCGCGCCCTTAACTCAAAAAGCAGGAAAAAGTGCCTATAGGTACTAAAATACAAAGCTTTTTCCTTTCTTCCATGGCCTCTTTATTGACTTGTCATGACGTGTTTTTTTCACTTGCTTTTTAATGACATTTTAAGTAAAGAAAAATTAAAATTTTGAATGATTTGCATGAATTTTACATTCGCCTTTATATTGTGCAACGCCTGTTTTAGATGTAAATAGATGAGCATTTAACTCATATGTTGAATCACCAAAATGGCACGATTCCTGTTTCACAGCTCGTATGTGCACATGTATTTTGTTCCTACCAGGACAGTAGAAATGGGGCACGAAACTAACTCAGGTGTTTTTGTTTCACTTCTTGATACACACACGTTCCATCAACACACACCACCTTTGGCCTAGTGGTAAAGGAGGGACAGAAAGGAAAAGGAAAAGGCTGTCCTTCCTTTCCTCCTGTGTCACCATTTTCAGTGTAAGTGGGTGAGTAATGCAGGAGGTAGCAGAAATCGGGAAAGACAGGCTATCACAGGATGGCCCTTGGTTGTTGGTGTTTCTCAGAATGCACAGCTTTCTGTCGGCTTTGAATCAAGCTCTGGTTCCAGCAGGGGGCCTGGCCTCCCGGGCAGCCCTATCGTGGGCGTGACTCCTTACCTGTACTCTCTCTGAGGCTTTCTGAACCCTGTGCATCGAGGATGCCCTGGGATTCTGTGCTCCTGGGGCATCAGGAACACCAGGTCAAATGCAGCATCAGAGAAGTGGGTCCATATACTGTGTGTATCTCCCCAGCTCACATTCATGCCCACCGTCCCGTGAGACTTCACTTACGAAACACAAGTTCAAAGATAAATTGTTAAGAATTCTGAGATGAAACAGCCGAGCATTAAAGCAGGCACGGGGCCCTGTGAGGCTATACTTGTTTCTGGCCCAGGAAGCCAGCGAGGACCCTCCTGTGGGTCACAGTTCTGGATGGTGGCCCAGTGAGGGCAGAACTAATCCTTTAAACAAGTGGGCTGGTTAAGTGCTCTCGGATCCCTGTTTGTGATTTATATCTTTGGAAAATGCTGGAGGCTGCTGTTTCCTTTCCAGGCCTCCACCCTTCTGCTTTAAATCATTTACATTTTTTAAAAGTCAGCTTAGGTCATTCACTAACAGGTTCTAGGGGTTTTTAAAGGCTCAGAAGAAAAGAACAAAGGAAAGGAGTAGAGGTGGGTGTTGTCCATTTCGTCTGAGGTCTGGAACAGATTGGAAAGCACAAAGCCTCTAGGAGTTCTGAGGCCCGTTTAGAGAAGCTCACCAGCTGCTCCGGGTACGATTCTTTTTATGCCAAAACTGAGCAGATAGGTTGGGACAGAGGAGGGAGTGGCCTGGTGACCAGGGACCCAGTGCTCTCAGGGTTGGAGAGGGGGGGGAGGGGGAGAAGGGGCCACGTGCAGGTGCCACGTGACTCCACAGTTTGGAGTGTGTTTTGCACACACAGAGGCTTAGGGAAGCCAGGAATTTTATTCCAGAAGAAAGAAACTCCTCTGTCTGTGGGCAGAGAGGGTGAGACAGGAAGTTAGGACTAGGAGCCCCGGGAGAGAATGAAATACGCAGAAGGCAGTTAGCACTTTCTGACAGCTCTGAGCACGTCGCTGAGGGCTTTTAAGTTGCTGGAAACCGAAAGTTCCAAGCAAGTTCTAGGAAGCAGGTACTGGTACCGTGAGCTGGAGGAGGGTGGAAGGAAGCCCACCCGCCTGCCCCCCCCTTTTCTAACATCTTTTTTGGAGTATCATTGCTTTACAATGGTGTGTTAGTTGCTGCTGTATAACAAAGTGAATCAGCTATACATATACATATATCCCCATATCTCCTCCCTCTTGCGTCTCCCTCCCACCCTCCCTATCCCACCCTCCCTATCCCACCCCTCTAGGTGGTCACAAAGCACCGAGCTGATCTCCCTGTGCTATGCGGCTGCTTCCCACTAGCTATCTATTTTACATTTGGTAGTGTATATATGTCCATGCCACTCTCTCACTTCATCCCAGCTTACCCTTCCCCCTCCCCGTGTCCTCAAGTCCATCCTCTACGTCTGCGTCTTTATTCCTGTCCTGCCTCTACCACCCCCCCGCCCTTTTTAATGTAGAAAGGAAAACTGGGTTAGAAAAAAACAGTGATGGTAACAAGTAAAAGATTAGTGGGAGAAACCATGTTTATATCATACCTTTGGTTCCTTTGAATCGGTCTGCCTTCTACCTTGCTTTTAATTTACTGTATGATTAATGCTGATTGTGAGTCGCTGTTTGCATCATTAGATTTAATAGTTGCATAACGGGCTGTTCTCCAGGGCTCTGCAAACTGTTTTTGGATGACCTGCAAGCTGAGGATGATTTTTACCTTTTTAAAGGGCCGAAACAGACAAAAAACAAAGAAGAACATACAGCAGAGGCCAGAGGCCCGCAAAGCCTGAAACATTTGAGCTGGTCCCGTGCAAAAACGGTTTGCTGGGCCGTAGCCATCAGCCCCAGGCTGTGGTCATGGACAGCTCAGTGCACCCAGGGCTCTGGATGTGGGCACCGCAGCTGGAGGGAAGCTTAGCCTCTGAACCAGGGTCTCTGGGCTGCTCCCCTCTGAGATCCCGACCGAGTTCACCTGGGGTGCAGCCTGGGAATGGGGATTTTTTACGTTCCTTGGCGGGAGAGGTGGGGAGGGTGTCCTAGTGCAGCTAAGGTTGAAAAGCACTGCCCTAAGGCAGTAATTCTCAAAGCGAGGCCTGCGACCTGCAGTGTCAACATCCCCCAGCTGGTTAGAAATGCAAAAGTCTGGACCCCACCTGACCTGCCAACTCAGGAACTCTTGGGGGGGTGGCGGGGAGCAAACTGTGTTTTAACCAGCCCTCCAGGGGATTCTGATGCACCTCAAGTTTGAGACCACTGCTCTTAGGCTTGGCCTTTCAAACCTAAACCTTCCTGTTTGCAGGCGAACGTCAGAGATGGTTAGGCAGAGAAGGCAAGACAAGAGGAAGGCAGCAGGAGGGGATAGCGAGGCCTCGAAGGTTCTTTCAAGGCTGGACATAACTGTAGTTGTTATTTTATGCACAACCAAGGCCCTGGGGGGTGAAATGGTTGCAGGAAGCAGAACTTGGGACTAGGATAACACTACCACCTACAACAATCATGTTATCCTTAACAAATATCATGACTAGCAATTTTAGCTTTGGGCTCTATTTTTCATTACTACATATGTGTCTGTCTTTTAGTACATTAACTTATAGAAGGTAGCCATTTGGTAAATGCAGGGATTTAAGCACACTTCTGGGCTATCTTGAAATCATTTAAATAAACATTATACGTGCCTGGGAAGTCGGAAGGCTGTATTGCTGACCATCACCTCATAACTGAGGGTGAATTCTGGTCTCCCAACCACTCCCTCAAGGGAAGACAGATCCCCCCAGGGTACTTCGCCGCAACTGCTGGCCCTCCAACAACATAGCACGTGGGGCATTTATAGAAATGTCATAGGGATTAGAACCTACTGATGTCCTGCTATGTGCCAGGCACTGTGTGAGGTTTTAACGTACATTAACTCCTACAATCATCACAGTGCTGTTATCCCCATTTTATAGTTGTGAATGTTGAGGCACAGAGAGGTTAAAGACTTTCCCCAAATCCCGCAGCTAACAAACCTGGGGATGTCTGGCCTCAGGATCGGTGGAAGTGGAGGGGAAGCTTGCCCGCAATCAGGCATTATGTGGCATTTCAATAAATCTAAGCTGGTGAGCCTATGAACATGTAAAGCAGTTATTCCCAGTTCTCCCAAGCCTTGCCCAGTGTCCTGGGTGTCCTTGGAAGGGTGTGAGCCCACCCAAAGGCTGGATTGCTGATGTGCCATCTTAGAAAGAATTCAAGGACCGGAGGCACATAAGCATCCAGAGATAAAGATTCCATCTGGGTTGTCAAAAATGCAGTTGCTCCCCACAGAGCTGGCTGGGTTCTTAAATTCTTCCTTCCTCATTTGGAAAATTAGCAGCTAAATTGATAGACAGATTTTACATATTGCATACTATCATCGCTATCAGTAGTAACAAGGCATCCTTTTAGAGTTTTCGCGTCTCCAGAGCACTATACGCGCCTTAGCTCCTGATGTCCTGGTATTGGTGGGCTTGGTTATGACCAGAGGCAGCAAGAGCTCAGAGGTCATGACTGTGGGGCAGCGCTGTGAGTCTGCAGCTCCCCCCCAACCCCCAAACTAGGACTGAGGACCAGAGATATGGGTTTGAGTCCCAGCTCTTCCCAGTCTTACCAGGTGAGAGTGGAGAAATGGCCTCCACCCTCTGGGCCTCCCTGGCCAACACGTGAGGGTGAGCTGATGTCTAAGTCTCTTCTCCACCTTCTAGACCTGGGACATGCAGGCAGCTTTCCAAACCTTGGGAACAATGGGTAGTGATGCGCCTGGTGATGATGTAATTGGTACCCGATTAGGGAGCCAATGTGGGCAATAGCTAGGGTGTTCTGATGCCAAGTCCGTTTCTATAACATCCTCCCTCTGGAACTCATGGAACTACAGTTCTTTTTTGGAAAGAATTAGGGTAACAGTGCGGGGGTTGCTGGTTAGTTGCCATGTGAGTACATTATTTCCTTGCCCAGAAAGGTCAAGTATCTCTAAAAAGACAAGTTTCTCTATGCTTGGCTCTCCTGCAGGGAGAAGATTCTAATACTTTCCAAGATGGGGGGAGGTTTCTAAGTCCATAGAAAATATGTTTTCACAGACCCGGGATGAAGAAACATGGTTTATTTATCAGGGAGCTTAGCAGCTTCCAAACTCTCTTTGATAAATTACATCATCTCCTGGACTTAAGACCTAGCAGATTTACATCCAAGACCCAAAGTGAAAATTGGAGTTTAGAATTGGATGCATGAGCATCCTTTCCCGCAGCCTTGCACACACACGCACATAGATCCACCGTCCGTGTGCTCTGGCAGAAAGCAAGCTGCAGCGGGGTCTGGGTACCCGGGACGCCTGGCTTCCTCCCCAGCTTGGCCTCTGCTGCATCCCTGGGGCCCACGGGGTCTCTGAGCCTGTGTCTAAGACACAGCCCTTCCCGTAGGAGTTTGTAGTCCGGGTCTTATCTGTACCTACCCAAGAAAGGACGCTTAACCTTTTTGTGGAGCAAAGTCATAAACCCCCTTGGGGATGTGCTAAAACCTATGGGACCCCAGCACGTAAATGGCAACATTCTTCCATACAGTTTCAGGGGCCTCCACGCTACAGCTCCTTGGAAGGAATGGTCTTTCAGGCTTACTTCTCAGCCACGGTGTCCTGCTCCAGAGACAAGACAGGCACTGTTTTGAAAGCAAATGAGAAATTGTACCAATCCTCATCTCTGGGAACAGAGATGAGTTTTTGTGTCATTTGGGCTTTTTTTTTTTTTTTTAATTTCCCGATGCCTGGAAAGGAGTGTCTGTGCCTTTCTGACTCCCAGGAGCAGGTTGTGAACGTCCGCAAGCCCAAGTCACGTGCACTGTGGTATAGGCTTCTACAGGGCCCCTCCTGCCCGCCAGAGCATCCCCCCTGCAGCCTGGCTAGTCCCTTAGAGCCACAAAGCCTTCCAGCTGCCACCGATCGTCCCCTCCATGGAGGCACTGCTGCTGCCGGTGTGATGGGGGGGAGGGGCAAGCTGCGCTTCACCCACACTTCCTGGCCTTCACGGTCACTCTGTCGGGGGTCCGCACCCTCTTACCCCTGGAGGGCGGAGGGGGAGACTGGCTCAGGTACTTGGGTGACCTACCCAAGGGTCACACAGCTGGTAAGGGTGACGTTAATTTTCCCTCCGTGTATGTGACAGCCCAAACCAAACATCAGAGAACCGTGCTGGGGGCGGGGGGAGCAGTGTCGTCAGGGCGTCCGTGTCCGGGGACTTGGGTCCCCGAGTCAAGCCTGGCAGCGAATCCTTGTTGAGTCAGAACTGGGACCATTGTTAATGGGCCCCGATTGTTTCCTGCACCATCTAGCCCGGTGGTCCCCAACCTTTTTGGCCCCAGGGACCGGTTTCATGGAAGGCACTTTTTCCGCGGCCGGGGTGGGGGTCGGGGGGGCTGGTGGATGGCTCAGGCGGGGATGCGAGCGGTGGGGAGCGGCAGGTGACACTTCGCTCGCTCGCCCGCCCGCCGCTCACCTCCCGCTGCGCGGCCCGGTTCCTAACAGACCGCGGCCCCGGGGGGTTGAGGACCCCTGCTCTAGACTATGAGGGGCGTGTCTTACCCCCTGCCCTGCTCAGCACCCACAACGGAGGAAGCACACCCTGGTCTCTAAGAACAGCATCGCCCCCAGTTCCTCCAGCTCCAGTGTGAGCCCCGAATCCAAGCTTGGGAGGCCCACGGGCCCAGAGTGTCCCCCGCTTCTGCCAGGCTCACTGGGGGGCTGTGGATGTGGGGGGTTTCCCTCCACTCTCAGGGTCACGTTCACCCAGCCCTTCTGACCTTCTATGATTTCTACAAGGCACTAGCGCCCGGGTGTCGGCTGGACCACCGATGGGTGGATGGCGGAGTGATGGGAAGACCTGCTTCCGATGCTTCCAGCCTAACCCTGCGCCCGAGGGGCTGGAGCAGAACCGCCTGGCTGGCATCTCTGGTCACTGCCTCCTCTGGGCCTGTGTCTGGTTGGCAGCCTTTTTGCCCGGCCCTGGTCACATGGGCTCAGCCCCCAAGGTCCCGGTGCAGCTTCCAAAGACCCAGCCCAGGTTCAGGCTCCCTGGCTGCGTCCAGGGCCTGGACAGCGTGAGTCAGATGCACTGGGAACCACCTTGGGGGGAGAGAAGGGGCCAGTCCTCCTGACCCGGGGTCCCCAGGCCCACGCCGCGGGCACAGAGCAGAGCAGAGCAGAGCAGAAGCCTCCTGGCAGAGATGCTCTCACCATCAGCTGGGAGCCGGGCACGAGTCAGCGAAGCCTGACGCCACGGCCAAAACTGGAGAGCAGCCCACCTAGTGAACCCAAACTAGGCCGTGCTCCTGGGGGGCCGGCACAGGAGCCTGGGCAGGACGACCTGCCACGCTGTCTGGGAGACGGGGGAGCGGCACGGGGAGTGGGTGAGGGGGTGGACTTGTATCTCAGGCTGGCTCGCGTGCCCTCGAGTGAGTTTCCTTGTCTGTGGGCTGGGGATGGTAAGAGCACCGACCTCTCCGTCCTGCCGAGAACCACTCACCCACTGGCCTTATTATATATCTGTGCAAGTGACCTAGGATGGTGACAGTGGTCAGGTTTATGTTATGTGTATTTTGCCACAATAAAAAGAGAAAGAGAAAAAGTAGGGTGGGGTTGAGGCCAACGGGGACCATCACACGCCGAACCATCTATCAAGTGAAAGACCTCTCAGATGATCTTGGAGGTCACTTTCAGTTCTAAAAATATCTTCTGGGTCTATGATATAGATTCCTGGGATTTAGAACCACCACCACCACCACCCCCAGCTCTCCCCTGGCTCATCTGACCATGGACAGTGCAGGATGGCTATGGAGTTAAAGAATAAAGAAGCTCACGCCTGCATCTTCTCAGAGAGCACTAGAGCGGGTTTCTTTGTGGTTCGGGCTTTAGGGGGAGGGGAGACAATGATCAAGTGAGCTTGAATGGGGGAAGGGGGCTTAACACACCCCTTCTGCCAGAGAAGCTGCAGTTTATCTGTTTTATATGTTGAGGTTCTACCAGAAAATTTACTTAAAAGAATGTCCTGCTAGAACACCAGCGCCCTCATTGTGCAGATAAAGACACTGAGGCACACAGAGGGTCAGTGACCTGCCCAAAGTGCTGGTGCATAGCAAGGGACACCCTGAATTAGATCCCCTGGGCCCTGCCCTCCCCCATCTGCTGATGCCTCTGTAAACACCACACCGTGTCCATTAGCGGACATTCCTAGCATCACTCTCTTTGCGAATCACGGAAAGGGAGGACAGCCCTCGGCGCCTGTCCCTCGCCTGGGGTCCAGGACACATGCTTTCCCCAACCAAATCCCCCTCGTGCTGAGCGCCAGCCTTCCCTGGGGGTCACGGCCAAGCAGCCCCCCGCCCCTGCACAGGGCCTCACGCATGTGTCTCCAGGTGGGTGATGAAAAGAGCAGCTCTTTCTCGATGGAAAGCGTAATCCATTCATTCAAGAAGATCGGGGAAATTATAATATAGATCCATCTCTGAGTGTGGGAAAAATTATAGACTGTGTTCTTCACTATAATTAAGCTGGTTTTAGTGGGAGCAGTAAGTACATCTGACAGCAGTGCATTGTTCTCTTTAGAGGTACTTTTGAGACCCAGTGTATCAGAATTAAAACCCTGCGGTCTCCGTTCAGAGCGGCGGTGATTTTCCTTGGTGGGTTTAGGGTCTCACGTCTCACCGTCAGCCTCTGCTGCTCCCCTAGCCCGGTCCACCCGTGCAGACCGTGGTGGCTGCCGAAGGACTGGATGAGGACGTGAGGCTTCAGACCTTGGTGGTGAAGAGAAGGGGATCTGGCGATCATTTGATTCAGGGGAACGTGGGAGACCTGGGAGAGAGTATGCGTGGTGATTTGGTCTAGTTTGGGAATCGTACACCTGAGATTGCACCCTGGCTCTGTGTGTGTCCGATCAAGGAAGAATATGCTGCTTCTAGAGGTGGACTTGGAGCGGAATTTTTTTCTTCTTTCTCAGTGGGATGTCATACAGAGAAGACTGTGACCCCTAGAGATACAATTCAGTTAGAGGCAAGGCTGAATGGCTGTGTCAGACACCTGACAGGACAGTGGCTTAAAGAACAAAATGTCTTTTTCTGTCTTGGAACGGTCCAGGGTAGGCAGGCTGTCCTGCTCCACGCGGTCCTGCAGGGATCTAGGGTCCTGCCGTCTTCTTTCTCGACCGTCCCCAGGTGCAGTGTGTGGTCCCCAGACCAGCAGAATCAGCATCCTCTGGAAGCTTGTTGGAAAAGCAAATGACCAGGGTGGGGCCCCGGGGGTGGGCCCAGAAACCTGTGTGTGTCAAAGCCTTCCAGGGGATTCTAATAGACTCTACAGTTAAAGAACCATTGCTCTGAGGGGCTGTCCTTGTCTGCCTGGTTGGAACTGGGTTTCAGGCACATCTGTGGCCCAGCTCTTGGGAGGGGGGAAGATTGTGGAGATGGGCAGGGGCAACATTTTAAGGCTCAGGCTTGGAAGTAGCATTTCTACTCACGTTCCTTTGTCAAAAACTACCACACAGCCAGATACAGCCACTTAGACGGCTGGGAAATGTAGCCCCTGGTTAGATGGCCATGTACCCAGCTCCGACTCCATTATAATGGAAGGAGGGGAGGACAGCTTTTGGTCAAACACTAGCCGTCTTGACTACCTCGTGAATCAAACTAAAGTAAGTTTCAATGCACCTCTCCTCCTCTAGAAAAAGGGGAGGTTATCTACCTACAGGTCACAATTTAGTTTGTATGTTTAAAAGGATCCATGGGGTGGGGAGTTGTCAGGTGTACCAGCCCCCATATGTCTTCCCACCCTCACTGCCCACCCTCACAGGGCTTGGGCAGCCCAACCCTGAGATACCCACCCCACCTGCCCGCCCACCCACTGTATATTGTGCTGCCCGGTCCCTGCTTGGCAACTTCCAGTAAAAGTCAGGATTTCACCCAGCTGGTCCCTTGAGAAGGAGGGCATCCAGGCTTGGCAGGGAAGGCTGGGTGGTAAGGATCCTGGCTTACTGGAAGGGAGAGAGAGAGAAGGCAGGTAAGCAGCTTGTTTAGTGAGCAGCCGTGCACACCTGCACAGACCGTGCACACCTGCTCAGTCCCAGGGCAGCCGTTCATGGGGACTCTGATGTGTGTGGCTCCCCTGGAAGCTGGGTGAGGCCCTGTCTATGTCTCACCCCCACACCCCACCCTCTGCTGAGTCCCAACAGCCTGGGCTCTGTGGACTTCCTGCTGCCACTTCTCCTTGCCTTACAGATCCTGAGCTCGCCCTGAATGGGCCACCTCTGAACCTCCATCCTTGCTATGCAAGGCTTCTCGGGAGGTGTGTCCATGCTCCAAGGACCAAACTTGGACAGGGAAGTCAACTCTGGATGGAGGTGACTTCTCTCCTCCCCTCAGAGCCTACGGAAAGCTCAGACCTGAGGGGCCTTGACCTTGACTTCCCTGACACCAGGACCTGATTTTTCGTTGTGCCAGGGGAGCCTCAGCCTCCTTGTTTATAAAATAGCGGTGATAGCGCCAGCTTCGCTGAGCTGTTGAGACAGTTAAAGACCTGGCCCCAATGAGGGGCCCACCGCTATTCACTGGCCGAAGTGACAGGGGGCTGGGGTGTTTGGACTGCCGGCCAGAATCTGGGCGAGGCGCTGGGGCTGGAGATGGCGTCTCTGTGCTCTCAAACATCTTGTCTCCATGAGTAGGAAAGCATACGTTTCTGGTGCAGAGCAGAGTGACCTGCCTCCCTCGGATCTGGCATTTGTTTATTTAATGAGCTGCTTTCAGACCCAGCGCGTGCACACGCCACCGCGATGCGATGCTGAGCGTTCTGCAGGAGGAGGGGGAGGAAGCCAGTGTGTTTTTCTGCCCTGAGATCCCACTGGGGCGGCCCTTAGGGGGCTGTGGGCTTTCCCAGCCTCAGCTGGAGAGCCATCCCTAAGGGCTGGAGCCAGCACAGGGAAAAGAGGGCACATGGGGGTCGGAGAAGGGGCTGATGCTCGTTCATTTTTCAAAGCCTGTGGTTTCTTCTGAGGTCGGACTTCTCTAGGGAGCACCTGTACGTCCAGGTGTTTCCCCCTAGTGGAACCGTCCTGGTCCCATTTGTGCCTCATTTGTATTATTTTCAGAAGGGTTTTCTACTTTGATGTACCATGTACATAGGTCTGTGTTTCTCACCTGGGGCTGGCCTTGAAAGATGAGGGGAAGAAGAGGGTGGCGTGGAGAGGACAGAGAAGGTCCGTGGGTGGCTTGGGCAGGACGTCCCAGGAGGCCTGTTGGGAGGTGCTGAGCCTGTGCTGAGCTATCCACGCGAAACGTCCTCCACACTTGCGTGCGTCGGGCCGTAGAAAGGATGGTGTAAGTTTTGCCTCTCTCCTTTTCATCACCTTTGACCCAGGTGTCCTGGGGAACTTGTGAGAAATATTTCTATAACTCTTAGAGCGTGCAGGGGCTTTCACGTGGCTCTTTGGTGCATATGTTCATCCATTCATTCATTCCTTCCCTCTCCCGTGACACCCTCGGGTCAGGTGCCGAGGGGCACGCTCAGGATACGGGCTGAGCTCAGATCTTAGCAAATGCTGTGGTTAAGGGAAGCACCTTACGCTTCTCAGTAGGGTTGGTGACCCTGGGTGTCAGAGCGTGTGGGTTGGAGAAACCTATAGTGTGTGGAGGGGATGGGGGCAGAAAGAGTCAGGTGCTCGAGAAATAATTGAATATTGTTGACACCCGATTTAAGGTAGTGGTGAAGAGCCAGGACTGAATGAACATCCAAACCGGGATATTTTTTTAAGTGAAAAGGGCACTGCAAATAATCATGCCAAGACAATAGGTGTGAACCGGGACTGTCCAGAGAAACTGGCATTGGGTGGGCAAAGTGGAGCATGTGGTCCCCCCCGAGAAGAGTCCACTTTGAAGCCAGTCTCCATGACTCTGAATCCCACCCCCTCCTTACTGACAGCCTGGCCCGGGCAGGCTCTATAACCTTTGTCTCCCTTTCCTCATCTGTCACGTGGGGTGATGCTCATGTCTGCTCATGGGGTTACTAGGAGAATTAAAAGAGGGGACCCTTCCAAAGGGCTTAGGACCATACCTGACACGTGGTACGTGATCAATAAGTATTGGCCCTTGTTATTTGTAGGCACACGATCATACACATAGAGCCTCAGGTGATGCAGAAATTATGTGCCAGCAGTAAGTCCTGCGATGGAGTTGCAACTTTGTCCATCTCAGTAAGGGAGATAGAGTCATTGCAGTTTTATAGATGAGAAAAACTGAGGCCCAAAGTCACAGAGCAACTTAGAAAACAGAAATGGGACAAGAACCCAGGTCTCTGGATGCCAAGCCCGGTCCTCCTTAAATCCTGCATAGGGGCTGAGGGGTTATGAGAAGGGAGGGAATGGGTAGGGCGACATCCTTCACTCTCTGGGCTTAATGACCTCATTAGCCCCGCTTTGATGGCAGAGACCTAGCCATGCTGTCCCATGGAGCCCCACCCACAGGCCCCCCAGGCAGCAGCCCTCCCCTGGAGCCCCTCCCCCCCCCCCACAGAAGATGCTTCTTTCACAGCATCTTGCCGTGTTGAGAACTGAGATGAGGTGCTTAATGTTCACCAAAACCCTTGCCTTTTTTCCCCTTCTTTTTTTTTCAGTAGGAATATATGTTTTAATGACATAATTAACAAAACTGGAGAGTATACACTCTTTGCAATGCACATGGAACATTCACTGAAAGAAACGGTTTTCTGGGCCATAAAGCAAGTCTCAACAAATTTCAAAGGACTGAAATTATACAGAGCATATTCTCCAGCCACAGTAGAATAAGCCAGAAAGCAACAAGAAAAACACAACTAAAACATCCTCCAAATGTTTGAAAAATCAAGCAACATACATATAATCTGGGATCAAAAAAGAAACTGCAGTGAGGATTAGAAAATACTTTGAAATGAATAGTGAAAATATGACAAATTAAAATGTGCAGAAAGCAGCCAAAGCAGTACTCAGGGGGAATACATAGCCTTAAATGCATGTATTCACTTTGAAAAAGATCATCAAGCTATACACTTAAGATCTCTGCACTTTACTATATATTTATTAAACTTCAATATTAAAAATTTAGAAAAATAGGAAATCATCCGATTTAAAAATTCACACTAAAATACAACAAATGAGTGATAACATTCAACTATATCTACCTTTTAAGAAAAAGGTATAGAAAAAAATGATTTTTGCCACACTTTCAAGTGAAATGCCAGTACAAACTGGAAAATTTCAGATGACCGATGTAGGAGAGTTTAGAAGACTTTCAAATGAAACTTAGACCAACCCATCTAGCAGAAGGTTATACAAAAAGTGCATTTTAGAGACACATTTGGGTGAAACAGAACTTAGAAAGGGAGGTATTGATGAATGATAAAAAGAAAGAAGACTAGGAAAAATAATGTCCAAATATATATTTTACAGTTTTATACTTAAACATGGTAAATAGACACCTACATGGTGTCAACTGCACTATTTCTAGGATAAGCCTTGGTAGAGGTCCCCTTCAGCTCTCAGTTGCCTTCTGATGTATAACCTCTAATTGATTTCCCTGTAATTCTATAGAGAGCATAATTCTTTATCATTCTTACCTTGCCTTCTTCCACGACTGGTTAGTTGATAGGTTCTCATGATTTTGAGGCTTATCTCAAGATTAGCCTTAGTTAAATATTATTAATATTTGTATCCACCCTTCTTTTAAAATGACTGTCCTGTCTGAACCAATCTACTTTGTTAAAGTAAGGTCTTGATCTTCTGCAGTTGAATTCTTCCTGGTCACCTGGGGACAAGGTCTCCTGTCATGGCCATCTAAGTGGAGACCACTAGTAGGCAAGTGGGCTTAGATACAGAGGCCTTGAGACTGTATCCCCAACGATCGGATACATGGCCTCTGGCTGATGTATTCTATAGAGTTACCCACACCTTGTTCTTCATTCAAGGACCTCTTGGGGGTTGGTTGTAATAAAGCCTTTACCCTGGCATGGCACTGAGGCTGTAAAAACCAATACACACAGTTCTTGCAAATTCTTCAGCCCATTGATCCTCACAACCAACCTGCAAGGGAGGCAAAGTTGGACCCGCATCAGCTCCATTTCACAAAGGAGGAAGCTGAGGCCCAGAGGTCCTGTGACTTGCCCAGGGTCACGCTGCTGTAGGTGACAGCTGGTATTCACACCAGGATCTTCTGACCCACTGACTAGAACTGTTTTTGTTTGTTCGCTCATTCTTGCCATAAGCACTGGGGAAGCCCTCATTTCATGGGTCAGACTGAGATTTTTTTAAAAAGGACCCAGGAAAAACAGCAGAGGGTGATACTCGCCTACAGGCAGAACCTCCAAAGACTCTGTGTATGTATAAATGTAGAGAGTCAGAAGGCAGCGAAACCACCTGCCTCAGGTTCTGAGCACAGCCCTGACTAATTCACTGAATGCACGTTGGCACCTGCAAATGAAGCAAAAAATGGTCCCGTACTTAGGAAAACATGTGTCTCTGGGGATAAAGACTAAGTTCTTGGTGCTGGGGTTTTAATTCAAGTTTCACCTCCAGCACCATCCACATGACACTATAGTCAGCAGTTGAACCTAAGCTTGGTCCAAAAGAGTTACCTGCATCCCTTACCTGCACACAGTAAATACGATGATGTAACAGAGCAAGCCAGTGGTCACCCAGAGCCCCCAGACCAGCCCCTGTCTCACTGTAGCGCTAGCAGCTGACCTTGGCCTCGAGGTCAAGGAGATGGAGGACCAGGGAGAAAGGCATGGTCCCCCCAGAGGGTCCCCAAGCATTTGGTATCTTGGTAGTGACGGCCGCCATGGCACTTCTGACCCAGGATCCTGCCAGGGTCAGAGAACACTGGCCCCGCCGCCTCCTGCAGCCCCTGGCTGGGGTCTCTGCCCAGGGAAAGACCCCCTCATTCAGCTTCAACCAGAGGCCACCAAGCTGGAAGCAGTTACAAGAGGCCAAAACTAGAACTGCCCAGAGACAAGTGAACATGTGCTCCCACTCTCACATCTCTCTCCACTTTCTAGTTCTGTGCCTCGGTTTCCTCTCCTGTAAAAGGGGTAATAATCTTCCCGTGGGGTCGTTTTCAGTATTAAATCAATTGATGCACATACAGCACTTAGTTCAGTGCCTACCACCTAGTTAGCGTTTAGCAAATGTTGATATGATGATGATGACGTCAGCCAATCAAAATCCTGTTGGTGGCCATGGAGACAGGAGGCCAGCTCCCTGTCCTGCCTCTAATCTACAGTGTGACTTTGGCCCCAGTGTGTCACCCCGACCCCGCCCCCAGAGCCCGGCTTCCTCGGTTCTCAAAGGGGCCGAGCCAGGCATGCTTCCCCTTCAGCTGTCCCATTCAGAGGCCCGAGGAAGCCTCACTTCTCTGACCCCTGCAGAGGGGCTCTCCACCCACCAGGAATAGGGTCTCAGGCACGTGGAAATTAAACAGAGGGGCAAGAGGGCAAAGAAGGGCCACACATGCGGGGATTGCAACCAGGGTTCATTTGAAGCCTAAATTCAGTTACACGTTAAACCACTTAGGCTGTTTTTTCCTTTCCACCTCTTCGACCATCACACAGGCCTGGCCTCTTGTTGACCAAGAACCCAGAGGAGGAAAGTGGCACTTATTTAACTGAGGGGGAGGGTGGAGCTGGTTTTTCCACAGCAAATATACTGGCTTTGTTTTTATTTTAGAAACACCAAGCTCCCCGCTCCACCCCCGAGTATGGGGCAGTCCTCCCTTAGGGAACGAAGAGGCAGGGCACCCTCAACCTGAGCTTGTGCTAACGGGAGCAGGCAGAGAATAAGAGGTTGGTGAGAGCCCAGGAGTAGAGAGCGTGTGGGGAGGGAAAAGTCACACCGAGTGCGGCCAGCAGGATTGACCCCTGACCCCTGACCTGACTTTCTAGACTTTTCTGCAGCCGCAGCGTCCAGCCTCTGCTCGTGCTGTCCCCTCTGGCTGAGCAGCCTCCCCACGCACAAACCCTGCCTGTCCTCAGGACCAGGTTTAATGCCCCCGCTCCGCCCCCGTCGCAATCTGGCAGGATCCATGTGCCACTTCCTCTGGGCCACTGGCGGGGTCCGGAGGTAATGTGTGTGCCTGCCCACCGCCCCCACGGCTGCTGTCAGCTCCTTAAGGGCGCACTCCAGGGGTTCTAAGTACAGCTCCTGGCACACCGTGGGGACTCGACGCGTGTCTGTTGAGTGAGCGAAGGATGCAGCTGGCCCAGGGGCCGGCAGAGCCTCACATCTATACGCTCAGGTCCCAGGCACCCGCCTTCCCTCTGCTGCCCTCACCCAGCGCCCAGCGTGGTCCACTCTGCTCTGGTCTCTCCCTCTGGCTGAGCCCTGCCCTGCCCACCGGGACTTCGGCACATCCGGCCAGCCAACGGGCTTCTGCCTACGTGTCCCTCATCTTCTCTGCACTTTGAGAGTCATTCTCTCTGGGGCGGAGTGGGGCGGCGACAAGCCGTAGAAGAGACGGTGACCCCCAGGTCTCAGGGCCCATAATTTTACATATCCGGCCCGACGCGGTCCCCAGATCCATCGCTTCACCGTCAAGGCTTTTGAGGCAGCCTTTCTGAGATGTCCTACAGCACAGGCCCCCAGGCCTGCTGGCTCTCCCTGAATCCCAGCTTTGTTCTGCAGTCAGAGCCTTGGCCTGGAGACCCGGCGCCCTGAGGCTGTCCGGGAAATCTGCGTCCTAAATGTGGACTTTGTGTGAGAGGATGCACCCACCCTGGGGCTCCGCCCCACCCGCTCAGTTACGTCTGTTCAGATGCAAAGGGTAATTACACTGTGCGGGCCATGGACTTGGAGAACTGAAAGGGGCTTCGGAGAACGCTGGCTCGGAGTGTGGTCCCCAGACCAGTGGCAGCATCTGGGAGTCGGGTGACCACCCCCCTACTTCACCCAGGGTGGTCCCGGTTCAGCCCTGAAAGTCCAGCATTCCGAGAAATCCCTCAGTCCTGGGCAAATCAGATAGCTGGTTGTCCTGCCCGGGAGTCTGTTCTCCAGGGTCCCACCCCAGTCCTAATGAATCGGACACCCTGGGCTGAGCTACCCGTGCCAACCAGCCCTCCAGATTCTGATGCTCCTGCGAACCGCTGCCCCGCCCCACGGATGGGAAAGCAGACACCCAGGGGAGGGGAGCTGCTTGCCCGAGCCCGGGAGACAGTGAAGGGACGGAGCCAGGAAGTGTCCAAAGTCAATCAGTCAGCCTGTTCACAGCAAAAAAAGGTACTAATAAGGACCAAACAAACTGCTACGGTCAGTGGGCAGTGGGGTCCGGCACGGAAGGTGGGATGGCCGCCTCCAGGTAGGGTGGGATCCTGCTGAGCCCAGAGCACCTGGGGAAGCAACAAGGGGCTGAGGTTCCAGATTCAGGGGCGGGCCCGGGGAGGGGCGGGGGGGGGCAGCAGGCCAGTTACAAGGCCAAAGAAGAGACGTCCTTGGCTGAAATGGGGCTCATGACACTCCTCAGAGCTCGGGGAAAATGGTCCTGGAGGATGATCCGAAGCCCTGGTTCCTCCGGTCCCTTGGTGCGGGAGATGTGGGTGGGGGGGAGATAAGGCCAGTCAGGCAGCTTGGGTTTGCTTTCCCCTCTCCAGGGGCTGCTGTGGCCATTCCCTCCCTCCTACCGCCACCCCCTCCGCCCCTCCCCTGATGAGATGCTCGTAATCACAGGGAAGGGCTGAGGAAAACTGGGGTGAAAGAAGGGCCAGGGGAGGAGAATACATTAGGACAGCTGCCTGCCAGGCCCCAGCTGGAACCACTTGGGAGAAACGGGCTCTTCTCCGCCCCCCTTCAGCCCGTCCACCCATCCCCAGTCACTAGGCAGGAGGGTTTAGTGGTGGCTGAGAATCTTTCCCAGTGAAATGAGCATGCAAATCTCCCTTCTTTACAATGCAAAGACACTTCTCAACCTCAGCTAGGCCTTCTAGCTGCTTCCCTCGCCTTCTCGTTTGAAAATATCTACCTTGGGTCTCCAGCCACCGCCCCCCACCCCGACTCCTGGATTCCTGACCCGAGTCCACCTCCGCTGTTGCTGCTCTGGGAAAGGTGAGCCCTGCTGCGTTCTGTGATTGGCTGTCTCGGCAGCACGTGGTGCTGTGGCCGACCCCGCACTCGCCTGTTCTCCTCCGGCCCGCTCCCATGCACGTCAGTCTCCCCAAGGCTGATGAGGTCTTTCCCGCTCCTCCTCCTAGCTGTACACGTGGCCTGCCTGTCCGTGTCTGTCCCCTGCTCTCCATCCCGCTGCCCGGGCCTGGTTCAGACCCCACTGTCTCTTTCTTGGACATCCGCACCAACTGTACCAACTGCTTAACTGGTCCCCAAGCACCCAGTTGGCCCCAGCCCCGTTCTGCCCCTGCCAGGGAACTCTTTCTGAAATGCAGGTCTCATCAAGGGACTGCCTCGCTGCGTGCTCTCCTGTGGTCCTCATCACTTTAGGACATGAGTCCAAGTTCTGGGGCTTAGCTGCTCGTGATCTGACCCCTCCCTACCTGTACACTTCTCACCCCTCCATTTTAAAACCTGCATCAGTTGGCCCCAAAGTGGAGACAGACTATCTACTTAGAATTCCTCTTCCTAATTATTTTCATCTTAAAAAAAAAAGCAAAATTAAGCTTTGATGATGTTTGCCATATAGATCTATAATAGTACATGAATAAAATTTATAAATAAACATACATATTTATGGAGTGTGCTCAAAACATTTTAGTGATGGAGTGTACAGTTAAAAGAGCTTGGTGGCCACTGCCCAACATCACCACCTGTCTTACTGCCCCATCCTCAGTGCCCCTGTTCGCATGCTCTGGCAGATCTTTGTACCCACCACTCCATCTACCACATCAGGGTGAAGTTAGCTATGGGTAATAGAATATTCAACCATGTACCTTAAAGAAGCTACAAGTTTTTTTGTTCTCTCATATAAACTAAGCCTGCAGGTGAGCAACCCATGGATGGTGCGGCAACTCCAAAATCATCTGAGATCCAGGCTCTTTGAACTCATTGCTCTATACTTTTCAAATCATGCTTTCCAGCTCATGCCTCAAAATGGCTGCTCGAGCTCCAGCCATTACATCAGCATTCCAACCAACTAGAAGAAGAAAGGGGTGCAGAGAGACATGCCTCTCCTCACTTTAAGGATATTTCTGATTATTAGAGATAAAGAATGACATTTACTAATGATAAAGAGATCCACCAGGATGATATCACAACTCCAAATCTATATGTACTACCTAAAATAGCTGCAAAATACATGCAGCAAAAATGAACAGAGTTAACCAACAGTATAGCACAGGGAACTATACTCCATATCTTGTAATAGCCTGTAATGGAAAAGAATCTGAAAAAGAATATATAACTGAATCACTTAGCTATACACCTGAAACTAACGCAACATTGTAAATCAACTGTATTTCAATAAAAATTTTTTTAAAAGAAAAAAATGAACAGAGTTAAAGGATGGATATACAAATTCATGGTCCCAGTGGGAGTCTGATATACTTTTTTTTCAATATAGGCAGTAGAACAAGCAGACATGAAATCAGCGAGGATGTCACTGTGAAAAGTGCAGTTACCAAATTTAACCTGATTGACGCCCATAGAACTCTGCCCCCTACAGTGACAGGATTCACCTTCTCAAACGCACACGAAACATACACCCAAAGATGATACCTTAAGTTGCATACACTGCTTCTGCTTCCATGCCTTTTGCGAGCAGTTAATCCTGGCTGTACCCAGTAGGAAGAGAGGCTGGGAAGTGTCGTCTGCTCCAGGGGGCCAAGTACCCAACTAAAATGGGGGATTCCTGTCCTAATCTAGAGGGGAGAACAGGTATTAAGGAAGTCAGCAACCTCGGTCCTCCTTGCTCCCTTCCCTGGCAGCTCTGGTCCTGAGAGCACTGCATGGTGGGTAAGAGCTTGGGCTGAGTCAGAAGCTCCTCGTTCTGTTCGGGCTTTGCCACTTACTTGCTCTGTGACTTGGGCAGCTTATTTAACCTGTCGGAGCTTCAGTTTCCTTATCTTGCAAAAGGAATGGGAATAACCCTACTTCATAGGGCTGTTGGGAAGCTGGAACAAGATCACCCATGTAAAGCACTTAATCCTGGGCTTGGCACGTAATAAGTGCTCAGTAAGTGTTAGCTGCACAGAGAAATTAAGTAACTTGCCCAAGGTCACACAGCTGGGAAATGACAAGGCTAGGTTTCACATCCAGGCATCTGGCTCCAAGCTGGTTCTGACACTTCTTTGGGGGCCTCTGCCAACCCAAGCGTAGGGCCCCACGTATGGTAGGGTCCTATGTAAGGAGCACAGAACAGGGGGTTAGGAAACCATTAGCCATGTGACTTGAGAGAGGTCATTTGAAAATGAGTCTTAACTCAGGCATGTATTAATTTTCTCATTCCTTCTGCAGAAGGTTGGATTAAGTGAGTCCAGAGGCTTTTGCTGACCCTGACATTCCACAGCACCGGGGGCTTCTGTCTTCTCTACCCCTCAGGGCTGAAACTTTACCATTAGAAATATGTTTCTTTTGTTTAATCCTGTCATCTGCCTGAACTCTTTTAAAAATACAGTTTCCTTTAGAGGGTCCTGACCCCTTGGTTTGCAGGTCTAGAGAAGGTTCTGGTGCATGAGTCCAGTGGGCCCCGGCTGGGAGGGGAGGGCCAGGCAAAGGGAGAAGAGAATGCAGACAGGAGGCGCTGGGCCCCAAACAAACGGTCAGTTTACCAATGGCCCCGGTGGCCCAGAGGGTCCCTCGTCAGGACCTTGTGCACAATGACCGTGTAATAGCTCCCGGTCCAGTCACCTGGCCGACCCCATCTAGCACCGCTTTTTACACTTTTTTTATAGGGCTTTCTTTTTTCTCCTTCTGTATTTTTTCCACCACCCTACCTCTCAGACTAAATCGGAGAAAAATGGGTTTTGTCTTTTTTTACCAAGAAGACAAAGTCTTAAATTACCTTCTTCAAGGTCTGCAAATAGAAATCCCAAATAAGACAGCCACCTCTTCTTTTCTGTCTTCCTCCCGCCCTGTCTCAGGAGCCCATGAGCTTGAAATAAAACTCAGCACGGTGGCTCCAGGGGAAGTAATCTGGGCCCGGCCGGCACCAGCCGCGGAGAGGGGGCAGGGCAGTGGCGGGAGGGCCCGAGCAGACACTGGTGGGAATGGAGGAGAGGGAGATGGAGGTGGGCAGAACCAAGGCCTGCTTGCTCTGGGTCTGGAATAAAAGAGGGCCCCCTAAAGGGGACGGTTCCTCAAGGAGCAGCTACGCTCTGAGCGTCAGAGCGTGTGTGGGGGGGAGCCCAGGGAATGAGAAGCCCGAGGAGAGACCTCGGAGGCTGCTTTGGGATTTAGATGCAAACAGGATCACCGGGCACGTGAACCCCCATCTTCTCATCCCACTGACGCCACGGTTCCCAGAGAGCCCACCAGCAGGCATCGGGACAAGGAGAAGGAGCATTGTTCTGGGGCAAAGACTAGGAATTCTAGGGCTGGCGCTCTGGGTTCTAACCCCTGCCCCATGTAATAATAATAGCCAACCGTATAGAGCACTTACTCCGTGCCAGGGACCGTGGTCAACACCTCACGTAGATCATCGCATTTCATCTGCAAGACAACCCTGCCACGTGGGCATCATTATTCTCTCCAGTACAGATGAGGACACGGAGGACGAGAGGTTACGTAACTACCCACATTCTCACATACCTTGTGACAGATCAGGGTTTAAACCCAGGGAGCCAGACTCCAGATCTTGTCATCCTACTGCCAAACCACTCGGTCTACCGACCTGCTTCCTCCTTTGGAAAGTCAAGGTGCTGGGGACAGGCGGGGTGGCCTGGGGATCGTCGAGGTCCTTTCCAGCACAGATGCTCTGATTTGGGGCTCATGCCTCACCTACACATGCAGAGGTCCTGTTCAAATGATACAGGATTCCACCGCAAGGCAGGCACGCCGAGTGTGTGTGTGTGTGTGTGTGTGTGTGTGCAGGACAGGTGAACTTGTGTCCTGCCACCCTGCTAAGACAGGGGAGAGAATAAGAACACAATAGCACAGTGCAAAGTCTGTAGGAAGACTTGCAGGTTAGTCCTGCATCAGAAGGGCCAAACCAAGATCCACAGGGCTAGAAAATTCTGTGTGGTTCACCTCCATTGTGTGTCCAATGACCTTGGTGTTTCCCTGCTCTTTGCTTGGGGCTGCACACCCCCAGTCTGAGAGTCCCTGGCCAGACAGGCTAGGACAGCCTTTGAAGGGAACCTCGCCTGGCTCTGGGTGGGCGAGGCCGTCTCCATGGACCCCTGGCCACACGTGTGTCTTCTTTGCAGGCCCAGCAACCATGGCCCATTACAAGGTCGAGCAGGACGACTGGCTGACCGTCTACTTGAAGTATTTACTCGCCGTCTTTAACTTCTTCTTCTGGGTAAGTGAACCCGGCACGCGCCACCTGCTTCTCCAGCACCGCGTGAGTCAAGCCGTCTTTGCTTTTTGTGAGTCATCGCTCTGGAGCTGATTTTTTCCAAATCAAAGACCCCCCGTGGGCAAAGTCTGCCTACTTGAAAGCAAATGTGTACATTTGCTACTGAGGGGGAACAGAAGACCCGGCTTGCAGGCTGGCGTGGAGTCCGTACCGCCCAGCATCCGGGCATCGCAATGAGCTTGCGTCCTGGCCTCGGTTCCGCGAGGTCTGGCTCTTCCTCCCCCGCTAACTGGCGGCTCCAGTGCCTGGTGGGAAATGTGACGGCCTCAAATAACTGCTTGTTTTCCTCCGAAGCCCATTTGCCTTTCATGATTCACATTCTCCAGGCCCGAGGCAGAGAAGCATAAGTCCTGGGGGGCCCAGGGCTGCCTCTGTGCATCGGGAATGGTCTCTGTAGCGACTCCCCCCCGGGGAAACCACCCGGGCTAGGTCATCCAGGAAGAAAGGAGTCTGTCCACGTGAGGCAATTATCCAGATAATTGGTAGCAGAATACCATCAGGTCCCGAAAGAGCCAGACACTGGAATGAGTCTGGAGAGGCAGAAGAGGGCTAACGGTGCAGGCGCTGCCGTCAGCAGACAGGCTCTGCTGTAGGCAACTCACCTACGCTGGCTGAGCCTGTGTCCCCAGTTAAACGAAAGCTATTTGGCAATGACCAACCCGCTTTTTTGCCTAATATAACTTCCTTGTTCCCATCCCTTCTGCCTAGAAAAGTCTTTCGTTTTGTATGGCTCTCGGAGCTCCCTCGCATCTGCTAGATGGGATGCTGCCTGATTCAAATCGAGTTTTGTTCAGATCAACTTAACATTTTTAATGTGCCTCAGTTTATCTTTTATTTTTAAACTTTATTTATTTATTTATTTATTTATTTATTTATTTATTTATTTATTTATTTATTTATTTATTTATGGCTGCGTTGGGTCTTCGTTGCTGCGCGCGGGCTTTCTCTAGTTGCGGCGAGTGGGGGCTGCTCTTTGTTGCGGTGCGCGGGCTTCTCATCCTGGTGGCTTCTCTTGTTGTGGAGCATGGGCTGTTGGTGCGCGGGCTCAGTAGTTGTGGCTCGCGGGCTCTAGAGCGCAGGCCCAGTAGTTGTGGCGCACGGGCTTAGTCGCTCCGCGGCATGTGGGATCTTCCCGGACCAGGGCTCGAACCCGTGTCCCCTGAACTGGCAGGTGGATTCTTAACCACTGCGACACCAGGGAGGTCCCTCAGTTTATCTGTTAATAGTGTATTTCACAGATGCCCTGAAATGGTGTATGTGAAGTGCTTAATTCCGTCTCTGCACACAGAAGGCATTCAATAAATGCAGTATTTTGGATATATTAGATGTAGAAGGCCCGAAAATGCCACCAGATCAACCTGCTGGTAAGGCAGGGCTGAGTTTCCTTGTTGCCATGGCAAAGGATGCACTCCCAGAAGCCTCTCAGAAAGGCGGAGGCAAAGATGGGCTATGTTTGCCTTTTCAGAGTCTTCCTGTAAGATTAATGAAATTGCTTAATACTGGGAAGGATCATGGTGTAGTAGTTAAGGATTGGCACACACAGCAAGGCAAGGGTTTAGAAGAGTCTTGGAGAGGAGACATATAATGCTATCTATTCAGAAGTTAAACAATCTGATGTTTGCTTAAGTGCTTTTTGCAAAGTTCCTGAAACGAACAATGAACTTGTTTTATTTGCAACTTTTCTCTTCCTGGGCAAGTGTTTCCTGGAATAGGAAAGTTGTGTAGATGAAGACAGTGGAATAATAAAACCACAGTGATATGATCAGGTCATTGTGTGGGCGTAGATAGTTTCGATTCTCAGAGAGAAATCCAGCGGGGTGTTCAAGATTCTCGCTGAGCGAGGATTTTTTAAAAATACAGTAAGTCCCCTACATACGAACGAGTTCCGTTCCGAGAGCGCATTCATAAGTCCAGTTTGTTTGTAAGTCCAACAGAGTTAGCCTAGGTACCCAACACAATCGGCTATATAGTGCTGTACTGTGATAGGTTTATAGTACTTTTCACACAACTAATACATAAAAACAAATAAACCCAAAAATTAAAACATTTTTAATCTTACAGTACATTCCCTTGAAAGATACAGTAGTCCAGCACAACAGCTGGCACACGGGGGCTGGCATCGAGTGAACAGGCAGGAAGAGTTACTGACTGGAGGAGGGGGAGGAGGTGGAAGATGGTAGAGCTGAAGGATCGTCAGCAATAAGAGACGGAGGGCAAGCTGCAATTTCACTCACGCATGACGTTGATGGTCCTTGCTGGAACCAGATGCACGTTTGCATCTTTGAAAGCTTGCACCTTGAAGGTTTGTACGTAGGGGACTTACTGTAATAAGTGTGCTTTTCCCACTCATAAAGTTTTATGTATCCACTAATAATCGATAAAATACTAAAAAATATAAGTAAGAAAAAAAATGGCCCATATCTCAGGGTATTAGGCTCCTAGGGTGCTGTAACAAAGGAGCATAAATTGAGTTGCTTAAGACAACAGAAATGTATTGTCTCACAGCTCTGGAGGCCAAAATCAAGTCCGAAACAAGTGTCAGCAGGGCCGTGCTCCCTCTGAGACTCTAGGTAGGACCTTCCTTGCCTCTTGCAAGTGCCTGGTGGTGGCAGGCATCGTGGAGTCCTTGGCTTTCGACTGCGCCTTTCCAGTCTCTGCCTCTGTCATCACATGCTGTCCTTCCTGTGTGTCTCCATCCTTACACAGCATTTTCTTCTTCTTGTAAGGACCCACTCATATATAGGATTAGGGCCCATCCTAATGACTTTACCCTAATTAATTACATCTGCAAAGATCTTATTTCCAAATAAGGTCACATTCACAGGTACTGGGTTTAGGACTTTAACAAATCTTCTTGGGGACACAATTCAACCCGTAATACTGTCTACCCAGAAATGACCACTGTGGACATTCCTTCCAGACTTTGCCCTGATCAGGACAACAGATGGTGGTGACCTGCATTGCGGGGGTGACAGCGAGCATTGAAATACCTGGGGAGAGTCAAGGGATTTAGGAAGCAAAATTGACAAGATTTGGTCATTAATCAGATGCGGTCGAGAGGGCAGAGGTGTCTGGAATATGTCAGTCCATCCCCGCAGCGGGAGCCCAGGAAGGCAAGCAGCGTGGGGTCAGATGGCGAGGTCAGACGTCGGCGTGGTGCGTTTGAGTTGCCAGGAGACCATCTGAGCAGAGATGCCCGGTGAGAGAAGTCAGCTCAGGGGTCTGGGTCTCAGATGGGCATCGTCTCCACCCCCATGGTGGCTGCAGCCACGGGATTGGGTGAGAACCCCAGGGAGAGCATGGGGGCTGAGAAGTCAGGCAAGAGAGAGACGTGGGAGTCCCAGATATCAGGGGTGCGTCCAGGGTCCACAGTGTCCCCGTTTGCCCTGTCTAAACCAGGAGAGACCGGCGCGCTGGACCGAGTGGTCACCCCGGGGGTGGGGTGGGGAGAGCAGGCAGAGCCAAGGGGGGAACCAGGAAGACAGTGTCCCAGAAGCAGGAGATGGGGGAGTCGAGCGTGTTAAAGGGAGAGGACACACCACGCATCTTAAGGCCCGGCGGTGGCCGCACAGAGGTCAGTGGAGGCCATGGTGGGAGCGCTCTCAGGAGAGTAGTGGGCAGGGGGGTCGAGGGAGAGGGCGCTCAGTGTAGACAACACCCGCCGGGCACCCGGAGCAGAGGAGGCTTATCGTGAGTTGCTCAGCCCAAGGCCCTGACCGTGCACGGGGGCCTGGGAGGGGGAGCGGGCGGCAGGCGTGGTGACCACCCGTGGGGTCCCTTCCACCTGAGCGGACCTGGGGTCTGTCAGGCAGATGGGCAGCAAGTGTGTCAGCCCAGCAACTCCCCATACAGACCTCCCTGCTTTGAGTTGAAAATACCCCTGCCGGGAGGCCTGGCTGGATGCGGCCCAGCTTCCAGGGACCTACTCACCCAAGCCTCCTCCCCACATGGGGCATGGTTGGTTTCGATGGTCCAAGCCTCGGGGTCTCGGCATCCATCCCCTGGGCCCCCTGTGACCTCCTCAGTAGACATGGGGCAGACCCCCGGCCCATCTCCTCCCGCGGCAGAGCACAGCCTTGCACATTTGTCAGCGCACAACCCCTGGGAATTTTCAAGACTTCCCCAGGGAGGGGGCCTTGTCCACGAGGATCCCTCCCGCACACCCTGGAGTCCAGCTGCTGGTCCTCCCCGCTGAGCCTCTCTTATAAGACTCGCGGCAGAGCCAGTGTCTGCGCTGTGGATGGTCCCCACCTCTTCCCCCTTCCCTGTAGAATCTATGCAGAGCAACAGGGAGGGTCCCCAAAGAGCCCCCATCTGCTGCCCACTGAGGCCCCTCCCAGTGCCCCCCCCCACGCAGACACGGAAGGTGACCTGGACGGCAGAGGCAGGTTGATTGGGTGAACACTCACGCTTCCTTTCTCCCCGGAACAGCGGTCCTTCCCCGTACATCACCTTGCTACGCCATCCAAATCCAGCACAGAGAGGATAGGGAAGCCCAGGTCCTCCCTGCGGGGTCGCGATGCCTGGCATCTGAGAGGTACTGCTGGATAAAGACCTTCCGTGGATTATCGCCTGCGATTCCGCAGGTCAACCCCGGTGGCTGTATCACCGATATCCTCATGTTACAGACAGGGAGCAGACACGCCCAGCTCGGAATCCTGCCCTAGGTCTTGTCGTGGTGATGAGGAAAGCTGGTGCTAACATCCAGGTAGTCTGGTCAGCGATAATTGAAAATCTATTCCATGGCATTTATTAAGCATGTGCTAAGTGCCAAGCCCTGTGGGATACGTCCGTGGACAAAGCTCCCAGCATCCATGGAGCTTTCTGTTGGAGGCCTTCCCTGGGCTGTGCTTCCACCCACATCCTCCCAGCGCCCCGAGGCTGTGAACGGCTCTACGAGAGCCCCGTGTTACCAAGGTGGAAGCAATCTGCCCGAAGCCCCAGAGCTGGAGGCCCCCGCTCTCTGACCCCTAAGCCGGTGTGCCTGGCCATCAGCTCTGACGTTACCCGCTGCCTCCAGCTCTGAGTCCTGCACTTTCCCAGTGTCCCGGGTGCCGGGAAAACTTGGGCTCAAGTTCAGGCTCAAATTGAGACCCCATTGTCTATTTGCCATGGAAGATTAGGTGCTGTGGACTGAATTGTGACCCATAGGGATTCATATGTCGAAGCCCTAACCCTCAATGTGATTGTATTTGGAGACAGGGTGTTTAGGAGGTAATTAAGGTTAAATGAAGTCACAAGGGTGAGGTCCTAATCCGATGGGATTGGCCTTACAAGTAGAGGAAGAGAGCTCTCTCTCTAAGCCTGCCCAGAGGAAAGGCCATGAGGACACAGTGAGGAGACAGCCGTCGTCTGTAAGCAAAGAAGGTCCTCACCAAAACTGAATCAGCCAGCACCTTATTTGGAGGACTTCCAGCCTCCAGAACCATGAGAAATAGAAATAAATTTCTGTTGTTTAAGCTGCTCTGCTATGGCGTTTTATTAGGGCAACCTTGAGCAGACTAAAACATTAGGCAAATCACTTAATCTCACTGAGCTTCACGTTTTTCATACGTTAAACGGGAATGTCAGTACCTGTAAGAATTAAAGATGAGTATTTAGAAAAACATTTCGCACAGTGTCTGGCACACACCTACCTGGTGCTTAGCTGTTATGCACAGCTATTATGATTAGACTAAGGGGCACGCCTCATCTCTCACAGCTTTCTATGTCCATAGCTCTGGCTTGGAGGCTTTGGGGATCATGACCCATATAAGAAATTCATGGAAGCATAAGAATTGCTCACATGAAGCGTTATTCACGAAGCTAAGCTTTACCCTTACCATGTGCAGTGCACTCTGACGCTTTCTCCTCTATAGCGTGGTGGTTTGGTTTGGTTTGGTTTTTTAGCGCAGGTTACAACCCACCAAGTTTAGCTCACAGCCCTAAATGGTTACATCCCAAAGTTTGAAACACCCAGAGCAGTGGGATGGGGGGAGCAGCACCCCCTCCACCCCCAGGTGGGCAGGATTCAGGTGCCAGTCGTGCAGTGCAAGGTCTCGATGAGACTTTAAACCCAATCTCCACCAGCTGCCACCATAGCACAATTTGAGGGTTATAAATCATCTCACACTCCAAAATGATTCTACAAGCACTCTGTAATTATCTTCATTCCCATTCTGTAGATGATAAAACTTCAGCTGAGATGACTGGCAAGTCTGGGTTTTCTGACTCTGCGTCTGGTGCCCTTCCCATCTCCATAGACCACTGACTCGTAGCCACAGCCTTAGACCCACCACTCTGATGCCTACTTGGACTCCAGAATGTCCCCAGGAGTCAGGGTTGAACCTGGATTAGGACGTTTTGATGGTGTGGACAGTTCAGACACGCAGAGCATGAAGAATATCAGCAGAGCTGAAGTATAGCATCACAATACACACCCGCATCCTGTATCTAAGCTCTGCCCCCACCTCTGGACCCCTACCCCCTACTCAACCCATGCCTGCCCCCCATCCTTCACCATCACCCTGCCCCTGACTCCCACCTCATCCCCACCATGCAGTTCGACTAATGCAGAGTTGAACATGACCATCTCACTGGGCAGGGGCGGCTCCCTTGGATACAGCTCTGGGTCAGGAACCAAAAATGCCAAAGCTTTCATGACCCTAAAAAAAGAAAATGTGACCCAAGCTTCCTATGCAGCCGCCTAGGAAATGCTTTACCTCCCCCTCCCATTTGCTACACGGATCCCTACAGCTCCCATCACCCCTGCAATGTTGTTCTCTAATGGATTATTTTAATTAGCTCCTTGGCAGTGTTAATAATCAAAACTTTTCCAACCTGCCAGGAGCTACGCAGGTGGAGGACAGGGCTGGTTCTAACTGGGTGAACACTCGTCCAGCCCCCAGTCCTTCCCAGTCCAGGTGGTGCTTGGCACCTGGAGGCCCCCGGCAAACGCTTAGGGGAGTGGACTGCACCACCACCTGTGCGATCTCCGCCCCCTCCCCCTGCCACGGGCACCCCGGCACTGCGAGCAGAGAGCACTCCTGCCCCGGGGTCCTCCCGTATTGGGAGCCCCAGCGTCCTGGGCCTGCTCCACTGGCCGGTCCCCTCCCCGATCCCAGCCCAGAAACCATTCAGCAGCCTGACGAGGAGAGGAAAACCCTGCAATGACTTTTACACTCTGCCTGCTTTCCTCTGGGTCTGCAGCCTTAGGTCTCTCAAGACTCAGTGTGCGCGGCCGCTCAGGCTAATCCTTCTCCCCATGATGACAAGCAACTTTTTGGCCATGCTTCTTCTCTGTAAATGGGCCGTTCCTAAAATTACACGGCCTGGGTGACCTGCCCGCCCCTCCCGGCCTACCTGTGTCCTGGTTGGTAAGAAGGCCAGCCTCACCCTCTGCAGGGTTTTCTGGTTGATTGGCTACAGGCTATGGCTTTGAAAAATGTACTCAATATTCCAAAGAAATCCAACCCAGTTTCTGTAAAGAGCCAAATACTGTTGAATCAACTCTATGCAAATAGCCGTTGCACAGCTCAGCAGGGTCATTTGGCTCCGGCCCCAATAGGTCTTCCGCAGGGCCTCTTCCACGGCTCTTTCTGCTGACACGGCATCTCCGAACCGCTTGACGAAAGCCATGAGCATCTTGCTGGAGGTGTATTGGCAGATGGTCGTGGGGCATGTCACCCATGGGGAAGACCTCAGAGCTTCTCATCTGGCCATTTTTTTTTTATTATTATTTATTTATTTATTTATTCTTGGCTGCGTTGGGTCTTCGTTTCTGTGCGAGGGCTTTCTCTAGTTGCGGCGAGCAGGGGCCACTCTTCATCGCGGTGCGCGGGCCTCTCACTGTCGCGGCCTCTCCCGTTGCGGAGCACAGGCTCCAGACGCACAGGCTCAGTAGTTGTGGCTCACGGGCCCAGCTGCTCCGCGGCACGTGGGATCTTCCCAGACCGGGGCTCGAACCCGTGTCCCCTGCATTGGCAGGCAGATTCTCAACCACTGCGCCACCAGGGAAGCCCATCATCTGGCCATTTTACAAATGAAGAAACTGAGGCTTCCAGAGGCGAAATGTCTGCACAGTCACACACTTAGTCAGGGGCACGGCCAGGGCTGGGACCCAAGCCCACTGACACCTTCCCTCCCAAGACTCCCTCTGGGGATCTGTCCCGACGTTGGGCAGCTTTGACTTCTCCTGTCCAAAGGAAAGATCGTTTTCTAAAGAGCCAGCCGGGTCCCAAGCAGGACACCCCCTGAAGGACTTGAAACGCTCTTGCTCCCGATGGCAAACCCCACTGGGTGTCCCCAGCAGACGCTATGTGACACCCCAGGGGAGGTTTGGGGGCCCCATTGACTCGGACTCGCCTCCTGATTTCTTCTGCACATCAGAACCAGTGTGAATTTGTTGCTTTCCAGACCTTAATCAGGACGGTGTGTCCGCCCAGACCCTCCCCTGTGGGCGAGGGCCCTGCTGCCGCCCTGGCTGAGCCGCCGCCCTGGCTGAGCCGCAGCCCTGCCTGCTTTGCGAGATCCCAGCCGTTTCTGTGACCGGGATACGCTCCCCTTTTAGGGGGTCAGTGTGCTTATCCGCGGCTGCATTTCTCACAGCACCCCCTTCCTCCCCTGGGACCACATAGTTTTTTCCTTTCTTGCATAATTTAACTTTCCTCCGTTTGGGCTGAAAATCCTGCCCCTCGTTACCCCACCTTCTACCCCAAAGCTCCTATCAAAGCAAACACCCTGATGCAGACAGGGAAGCGGCGGGAGGGGCAATCCTGAGCTGGGCCAAGGGCCTCCAGGCCGCGGCCCCAGGGGAGGGTGTTCTTGGGATCCTGCTGGGGGAGGGGACAGGACTGACGCCTGTCGACTAGGAAACTACACGGTGGTTCTCAACTGGAACCACCTGGGAGCTTAGTAAAGGATCCGGGCCTGATGCCACCCCCAGAAATCCAGTCACCTTGCTGATGCTCAGAGGTGTCTGGGTGGTGGTGCGGCCCAGCTGAGAAGCGCAGCCTGAGAGGGTGCAAGGTGGAGGGGGCCCCAGAGGCGTCTACACCGGGGTCGTTGTGAGATGCAAGATGAGGCCTCAGCCCCCGAAGCTGAGCGCGTTATTTTATGTGGATGACGTTTCTCTGGGCAAAGCGTCCAGAGCTTTTTATCTGATTCTCAGTGGGTTCCATGTCCCCCAGCAGATTAGGTGTCCCCAGTGCTGTTCACACGTACCCCTTTTGGTGGTTCCGGATCCGACGCTAAGCCTGTGGGGTTGACAAGCCTAATGGATGATGTGCCTATTTCTATAAAGACACTACACGCGTCAAAAGTTAGATCCACTCAGTGTGGTCACATTGACTATTGCATGCTGCTCAGAATCTCTTCTTGGTACTACCACGTGCCTTTGATGAATAAAAAATGAGAAATGAACTATTACTTAATGCACTGTGTTTGATAGGCAGAAACCCTTCAAAACATAAGACCCGTGGGGAAAAGTAATCAAAGGGGCCCTTGGTAGTTATAGGTTGGGAACCACTGGTCTAATACATCCACCTTGTTTGAGAGATGAAGAAACTGAGGCCCAGAGAGGTTAAGGGACCATCTTTAGGTCACATAACCAGTTATGCACAGTTGAGACCCTCTCTCAAGCCTCCCGGGCATGCTGTAGGGGCAGAAAGAATATGTGCAGAATATTTTGCTGGAAACCCTCACTTGACACAATCCTGTTGACCCAGATGGAGGAAATTCCTCACTGGTCATGGAGGTTATGTGACCAGAGGTAGCCCACGCTCCAGAGAATTAGAAAGCCTATTGTAGTCCAGGATTTCATCCAGCCTAAGATACCATCACTTGTAAGCTACACCATTGTTTTCTGTACCGCAAGGCAAGAGTGCGGCCAAGCGTGGTTGTAAGATGCCATCAACCATAACATGTGTCTGGTTTTGGAGATGTTAAAATGTGAGAAAAAATATGTGCCGTGGAATCAAAGGAGGTGGATTCCATTTGGAGCTGTGCGACGTCCTTCCACCTGGTTCTCTTAGCCGCTAGAGGTGCTAAGGGGGATGAAACGCCCCTTAAAGGAAAACAGATGTATCTAAAAAGCAGGAGTGAGTAGGGGAGAACGCCCAGCCCAGTGTGTGCGATCCCAGGACAGAGTCCCACATTGGCCCTCAGCAGACCTGGGTTTGCATCTCAATCTCGAAACTCTGGGCGGGTTTCTGTGGGGGGAGGGGGGCGTGTGCAGGAGGGTGTCCTCTTGAGCACGCTCTATTCTCTCCAGCCTCCATTTCTTCATATGCAAAAGAGAAAATGCCCGCTCCTGCCTGCCTGCCCTAAGCCTCCTGAACTATTGTGGAGCTCGGAAGAGAATGTGGAAAGTTGAGCCATGGAGGCGCCTGGTGCAGACCCCGCTGAGGTCTGCGAACGGCAGGCGGGTTATACAGAGTCATCGGGGCAGTGGGACCGAGCCCACTGGGGCTGCCCACCTTCAGCCACACTCAGGACCCCCTGAGGGAGCACCATCCCCCATCTGAGAAGAACTCATCCTCAGATGAGGCAGGGAGGCTGGGGGCCAGACGGACCTCTGCCTTCCCAGGAGCAGGTGGCAGATCTGGTCACAGGTTCCGGGGTCCTGCCCCCCCCAAACCCTGGGCAGACACCCCTGCTGCTCACCATCTGGCACCTCAGGGACACACACACACATACTTTGCCCAGGATCACAGCCACAGAAAGGGTCATTCAGCCTCACTGCAGAAGGAACAGGGCAGCTGTATTTCCCAGGGTCCCTTCCTGGGATCAGGGCCGAAAGGGATCAGACGGTCAGCAAAGAGGACACCTCCCCCTCCTGCTCGGTGTCCTGCCATCCCAGAGCGACTCCAGCCTGTGCAGCGTGTGTCCCTTCCTTTGGGGGGCAGCTTGGCCGAGCCGCAGGCCCGGCCTCCGAGCTGGGGCTGGCCCTGCCCTGCGTCGCCCCGCAGAGGCGGCCCTCGGGCAGCTCCCCTTCCTCTGTTGGCCTCGTCCTCTGTCTGTAGAGCAGAGATGAGAAGCCCAGTCGCGCTTCCCCCACAGGCGATGAGAAGGGGGCTTGTGAAAGTGGCCCGCCAGTGATGCAAGCCGGGGAGGAGCGCTCGGGGTTGGGGGCGGGGATGGCGGGAGGGGGTCCCCACAACTGGAGTGTCCCTGCCTCATGACGGGGACGCACAGGCATCGTGGTGGGAAGCACGGGACCGGGAGTCAGACCTATATCCAAACTCTGTCCCTGCCTCTCCCCTCAACCATGGGTAAGCCTCTGTTTCCCCATCTACAAAATGGGCAGCCAGACGCTTCCCACAGGCTCCTCAAAGGACCAAATGAGATGATGCACGAGAAGGGCCTCGTAGGGGGTGGGTGCTCAGACCCGGTGTCCCGCAGATGGGGGGTGCCGCGGTCATGGCCGTGGGCGTCTGGACCCTGGTGGAGAAGAGCGGCTACCTCGGCGTCCTGGCCTCCAGCACCTTCGCCGCGTCCGCCTACATCCTCATCTTCGCGGGCACGCTCGTCATGGTGACTGGCTTCCTGGGCTTCGGTGCCGTCATCCGCGAGGACAGGAGCTGCCTCTCTGCGGTGAGTGCCTGCCCGGCCCTGCCCAGCGCAGTGGGCAGAGGGAGGGCCACCTGCCCAGGGCTTCTGAGAGCCTGCCCCCCTGACCAGGCTCTGCACTGAGAGCCCACCCGGTGACACTGGCCCTGGTCTTGGAGGCCTCGGGAAGGCTGCTATGGTCTCCAGGTGCTTGGGACCTAAGCCAGGAGGGCACCCCGGAGGTGGTGGCAGCACTGCTCCTCCCCTTTCTCCTCCTCCTCCCCCCTCCTCCTCTTCCTCTGTCCAGATTTTATCATGGTGATTTTCAAAAATAGGCAAAAATGAAAAGAACGTTACAATGAAGCTCCAGGTCATCACCCAGACTCACTGCCACCATCTCAGAGCCAATCCTGTCCATCTGCACCCTCCCCCGCTCCCCGCCCCCCGCCCCACCCAAGACCCCAGACATCAAGTCACCTGTAAAAATTTCAGGGTGTACCTCAAAAACGTAAGGATCCTTTTTTTAGAAGAGGTAATGACAAGACCATTATCACACCTAAAAACAATTAACAGTCATTCCTTGATATCATGAAATAACCAGGCAATTCCAAATTTCCCCAATTGACCCATAAGCTGTTCTTTTTTTTTTTTTTTTTTTTTTTGCAGTTTATTTGAATCAGAATCTAAATTTGTAAGGTCTATGTATTAGAGTTGGTCGATTTGTCTCCCAAGTCACTTTTAGTCTCTAAGCTCCCCATCAATCTCTGTTTTTTTCCTTGCAATTTACCTGTTGAGGGAACCAGGTCATTTGTGCTTTACTCTCTCCCCGTCTGGGCTTTCTGATGCCTTCCTGGTGACGTTCTAGCAGTTGGGTGTAGACGCTTGATCAGACTCAGGTGGGATTGTTTGGGCAGGTGTTTCATGGGTGAGGTGGGCGGCACAGGCTCCGCCTTGGACGCCCCCCTGGAAAGCTGAGAGGACACCCGCACCCCACCTCTGGCTCCAAGTGTCAGGAAAGGAAGGGCTTCACTAGAGAGGGCAGAAGCCGGAGTCCCGCTCAGGACTCCCAGACCCTCCCTCCCTCCTGGGCACCTGTTGCCAGGGCAGGCTCCCTGGGGCCCGGGTGGCATCTCCCCCTTCATCTCCCCGGCGACAAGCCCAGTGCGGGCAGGGAGGCTACAAAACGTCCGGACTCAGAAAGGAAGGGCCGGGGCTGGATTCAATCAGGTTGAGCCTGAAAAGGCTGCGGGAAGAAGCCTTGAGGGCTGTGCCCTCCCTGCCCCGCTTCCCGTGCCCATCGCTGACGTGGCAGCCTCGGCCCCCCGCGTCTGAGCAGAGAGAGGAGGGGCCGGAGGGGCCGAGCCCCGCCGCCTCTTTCGCCAGCCGTGACCTAGTTTTTAGCTCTGGAGGCAGCAGCACCTGTGCCCAGGCTCAGCGGGACAGCCCTCCCCGGCCTAGAAAAAGTCCCTAGCTCTTCTCTGAGGGTCACCCCGAGCAGGGTGCGGGCCGCGTGGATGGTGGGGGGGTGAAGGCCCACGGGGACCAGACGCCAGAGCGTGGCTTTGACTGGAGCTGTCCTTCCAGCCGTGGGACGGGCGCCCTGAGCCAGGCTGTCCCTGCCAACCGTCCCCAGCTCCCGAGTCCTGGTGAGCCTGCTGACACCCGTGATGGGACCCGTGTGAGCTGGATGAGGACACGAGACATGACTGAGGGACCGGGCCTGTGGTGTAGCTGGTGGTGAGGGGCAGGGAGGTCCAGCCCTCTGGGACTGAGGCTTACAGGGACCGGGGCTGCTGGGCCCAGAGAGAGCCCGTCCCCTGCATCATCCGTGACCCCCTTTGCCCTGCTCAGCCCTGGTCCTGCGGGAAGCAGGGCCTTCGCCCTGGCCTCTGGCCTCGGGCTGAGCCCTCTGGCCTGGGAGGCAAGCTGCCGGCCATCCTTCCCACCCAGAGCCCTCCCTCTTGGTTCTAAAGGAGTCCTGTGGCCCGTGGTCCCCTGCAGCCTGGGAAACAGCCCCCTGCTTTCTGCCGGGGCGCGATTATAACACAATGGGCTTGGATCACGGAGCACCCCCTTCCTCTAAAAGCAGCCCCGCAGAATCACAGGAGTCGTGACCTCTGTGTGCCAAGCCGTTCTACACACTCAGGCGTGTTAGTTCCTTTGATCCTCACGCCAGCCCCACGTTTTGGAGGAGAGCAAGGTGGGGTTAGAAAGGTTAAGCCATCAGGTCTGCGTCACACTGCTGGCGGGTGGCCGTCCCCGGGCCCCTGCTCCCACCCGCCGCTCAGCACAGCCCCTAGAAGGTGCCGTTCACCCCCAGGTGAGAAAGCCGGCCTGGGAGACCTGGGGGCAGCGAGGGCCGGGGCTGCCTTGTGGACGCTGCTCTGGTAGAATCCCCTCCGCGTCACCTGGGGAGGCCAAGCGTGATGGAGGGACGCCGAGCGGGACGGCGAGGGCAGAGACACCGTCTCCCGAGTCTGTGGACGCCTGCGCAGAGCGGCTGCCCTCAGAAGTCTGGGGGTGCAAGAGTGACTCCCGCGGGGCCCAGCTAGGCCCCAGGGCAGGAGACGGGGTGGGGTGGAACCCTAGAAGCCCTTGCCCTCATTATAGTGCAGAAATAACTGTGCACGGTCAGAACTCATCCAGGCTAGAAGTGAACCCAAGGGCCATGGAGTCCAACACTCCATCCAAGGGGCTGCAGGACCCCGGGGAGAGTGGGGGTCACCCAGGTGTTAAAGGGGGTACTCAGCGTTAGTGGCCTTTTTGGAGGCTGTCAAACCGTAAGATCTTTTCCCCTTGGCGTCTCGGAGACCAGAGGAGAGCCGAGGGGACTGTAATTGGCCGCTGTTTGCCCGCCCAGCACTGACCTCAGCCTCCCCTTCCTACACGATCCATCCGCGAGACATGTCCCACCATCTAGGCCGAGCCACTATGAAAACACGTCTCCAGCCTCCCCAGTCGCAGCCTGACCGTCACTTGGCCTGGGGACCACCCCTGTGCCTGGGGCCAGGCAGAGACCGTGCGAAGACTTAGGAAGGCCAGGGGCTCGGGCTGGCCTGTGGGCCGGGAGCACACCTCTTGCCCCACCCTTCTGAACTTCAGAGGGTCAACAAACAGATGGGCCTTCTCGTCTCCCTGGGCCTGGAGGCAGGCCTGGGGGGCGCAGGGGCTGCTGGACAGGCAGGTGTGAGATGCCGTCCTTCTTCTCAGCCCCACTTGACCCTCCTGCCTGCGGTCACTTCTAACCCGCCCAGAACCGATGAGCTCTCTGGCCCGACATCGCTAACCAGACACATCAGAGAGGCACCAGGTTGAAAGTGAGGTCAGGAAAAAGCGCGTGTGTGGACACACACACACACAGCCACCCCGCCGCCAGGAGCCTGGGGATGAGGGCTGACAGACAGCAAACCTGGAAGCCTAGCGTCTTCTTCCTTTGCTTTTCCCCCGCCCGACCCGTGAAAGAACCAAAGACAGACCAGGTCCAAGGACAGAGCACAGGTGAGGGGGCGGATCCTGAGGAATCCACATCCTGGCCCATTGGCCTCTGAATTACTGAGCATTTGAATGTTTAAGCCAAGAAGACGGCTGGAAGACTTTTCTTAGGTTAACACAAAGTAGGAATTTTAAAACCCATGCTCCCATTTAGAGGCAAGAGGGATACTTAAGTCAGTTTAAAAGTGTTCTGTGGTTCCTGGAGCTTCTTCCTTCCTGGTCTCGTTTCTTTCTTCCCCCTCCGTGTCTAACTTCCTTTTGAAATCTTTAATCAGCTAAATGGAGAAACGCAGTGAGGGTAGCTCTATACAAAGCGCTCCCTAAAGAGGAAAGGGGAAGATGAAAGACCAGGCATCTGAATGATGTGTGTCCAGCTTGGATCAGGAGGAGGGAAGGGCTTGACATCAAAAGTTCCCCGAGAGCTGCCTGGCGAGGGCGGTCCAGCTCCCTCGGGCCCAGCATCCATCCTGGCCCGAGCCCTTCCCCCAGCACATCTGCAGCCCCTCAGAGTCACTTTCTCAAGAAGGAAATGTTCATCGGGGACAGGAATAGCACATCTTCGCCGGTGCTGAAATGATGATCAGCGCGGAGCCAGAAATCTGCAAGGGGGAAAGGGAACAGGGTTTAAATTATTCACACCAGATCTTCTTTTTTAGCGCAGGCTGCTTGAGAGAGCCAGATAATTCAGGCCATCTCAGCCCAAGGCCGATGACCAGCACAGATGCCACCCTGATCCAAAGAAAGGGATATTTGTAGAGTTTGGAATATGGGCGCTGAACACTTTTATATCTTCAGCCAGATGAAGATTAGGATAGATGGTTCAGGCTCGACTGGTCTTTGTCAGGGGTTCTTTTCTATTTAGGGGATGGACTCAAAGAAGGAAGTTGTAGAAAGAGTTTCTGAAAATGAGGGGACCCCAAGTTGCAACACTTCCATCAGATACATCCAGACGTGGTTAACCGAAGGAGGAAGGACTGCGGCTGTAAAGCAGTTCGTAGCGCATCCCGCCTGGCCTGCCTCGGGACCTCTGGGAAGTCACCCGGCCACTCCCGGCCACCTTGGTATCCCCATCCCCGTTCAGGGGTGAGGAGTGAGGAGGAGAACGAGACAGTATTTTAGCTCTTAGGAAACGAGTCACCACATTATATAAAGATCATAAAGTGTGGCTATAATTATCATTTGCATCACCATCACCAGCTCCTTTGAGAAGGAGCCTGAATAAACGGAGTTATTCTTAGGCCCGTGACTCCCAGGGTCCCCACAGCTCGCTGGGCCACTGTCTCTGTAGAAGCAGGGGATGGAGGCGGCGTGGAGGGTGCCCGGGTCCCCTCGCCCAGGCCTTGGACCGTGTCCTCCCCGGGCTGGTTCCTCACCCACACGTTACTTTGCCAGGGCCCTACCAGCCACCCAGCCGGGTGGTCACAGCCTCGTCTGTTGGTGGTACTCTGACCTTCGAGTCACTGTCCACGTGCGTCAAAGGAATGGGTCCTGCAGCCGAGGCTTGGGGAACCCCAGCTCCGCCCCATCGGAAGGAGAGGGCCGCTCCTCATCCGCTTGGCGTGGGCAGGAGGACCCTCGCCAGGCTCCTGGGGAAGCAGGCACAAATAACCTCAAGAGCCATCCTGGAGATGCTGCACGAGAGCCCCCGCGGTCACCCCAGCCCGCTCTCCCAGCAGGGGCCTGTCGCACCTACGCGGGAGAGGCCCTGGGCTGCACGTGGCAGCCTGATGGATGTGACCCCTTCCTCTCAAGGCCCCGCAGATCCTTCCCCTCAGCCTCCTTCTTGCTGGCCTTACTTGGTTCAGGGGCTGCGCAGAAAGGGCTGCCAGGCGGCTGAGGAGTGAACTCCCCACCCTCTCCTCAGCCGCAGAGAAACAGACTTGCCTGAGGTCCCGTGGCCCTCACCCCGGCTTGGTCCAGGCCCTTCCGCTGTCCCAGCCGGCACGGTCCCCTTTTCCTGGACACCTCCAACACAGGGAGTGGACACGCACCCTCTCGTGACTCGGGGCCCGTCGTTGGCGTCCCAGGTGAAAAGAGAAGCAGGGAGGTGAGAACTGGGGACAAGTTACCCAGCTGCCTGCCACCTGGTGCACTGGGAAGTGGAGGGCGGGCTGCAGGGCGTTGCGGGGTGCAGGGGTCGGCTGTGCACCGAAGAAGTGCTTCGGCTGGGTTGGAGATGAGTCTACCTCAGCTACGTGTGGGTGGGTGATCACCCCGCAGTGGGGGCTGAGCAGGTCTCAGAGCAGACTGACCTCGGAGAGGCAGAGTGTGTGTGGGTGTCTGTGTCCCTTTGCATCTGTGTGCCTGTGTCTGTACTGTGCGTTGCAGAAGGGCAGGGATGGTTGGTAAACGGCATCTATTTGCGTCCCAAACCCCGGAGTTGATTGGGGGAGTATCCTCTGCCTTTCCATCATTCGGCTTCCTGCTTCCTTTCCTCAACAGAGTCTGGGTTTAACCACGTCACCGGGAGGGGACGTGCTCTGGTCCCTGTCACCTAGCTGGGCACAGTCAGTGCCCTGATCACTGAGCCCTTCAACGGAGGAGATCCTCAGAGCAGGTGATCTGGACAGCAGATAGTCCTTCAACAAATATTTGGAGGCCCCGGGTGTATGCAGACGCTTTTCCTTCCCAGTATCATTTCACTCCTTACGTTAACGTTAAGACAAACCCTATGCCACAAGCACGCGCCCAGCAAGGAAGGCCTGGCGAGGGCTGGCGAGAGCTGATCTGAGAGGAGAAGCTCCCCCCCCACCAGCGCCCATGTAGGCAGCTGGCAAGGTTGTTGAGAGCAGCGTTCCTGCTGTACTCTGACGGGACTCCTGGAAGGACGTGGCTGGCGGGGGCAGCTGGGCACTGCCCCCGCTTTGCTTTGGCCCTGCAGAGCTGGTCTCAGCTCCTGTCCGGCCAGCATGAGCCACGGGTGCAGGCAGGGGGCGGGACCCACCTTCCTTCCTATCAGTGAGGTGAGTGCACCGGCTGATCCGAACCCCTTGGCAGTGGTAGCAGCGCGTCACAGACTTGGGGCTGCAGGCCCCTCCGCCACTGGCACCAGGACGGGAGTGGTGGCTGGACAGCCGTCTGGACACGCTGCCCTCGTGTCGGGTCCGGGCACTGGCCTTGGGACACGGGGTGCCCTCTTCCATCTCACCGTACATCACACGGAGGCTTTAGGGGTGCTTAGAATCAATGGAGCATAAGAGCAGGAAACAGAGAGATGGCAGTCAGGTGTCACCTTTATTCCTAGTGAAGCTGAGGAGAGTGTGTGGCTTTACACCCGTGTCCAGAAGCCTCAGCAACTCCAGCTCTGGGGAGACACGCGTACACGCCTAAGAAGGGTACCACTCAACCCACCGTGCGGTGGCGAGCAGAGAATGTGGCATCCGGAGGACAGGCTGGCCCCAAGGGGAGGGAGGGAGGCCCGCTGGCCAAGCAGATTGGAGTAGCCGTGAGTAAGGATGGGGGGAGAATCCGGGTGTCCTTCTAGAGGTCCCTGCAGGGAGGCAGGAGGCCAGGACAGAGGAGGCTTGGTCCTGACTGCACAGACGGATGCAGCTGTGGCACCAAGACATTCTTCCCATCTTAGCCCCACATTTCATGCAGACGGCCCAGAGAGGGTGAGGGATTCCCCCAGGGTCACACAGCATTTTGTCCCAGAGGCCAGACTCCCAGGCCAGGGCGCCTTGTGTGACATCACTCTCTTCTCTGACCAGCACCCTTCAGGGCTCAAGACCCACCTTTCCTGGGCTGCAGCAGATATAACTGATTCCCGCCTGCTTGTAGGCGCAAATCATCTACAAGGGGCAGTTTTTACAGCCAGCTACCTTCCGCCGCCTTCTCCTCTCCAATTTTCCGCAACTCATGCTCCAAGTTACACTGATGGGGCCGCCTAATTCATCCGCCTCAACAAGCATTTCCAGCACATTCCAGACTTCCTGCCCTTCTGGGCACAAGGCAGGGCGGGCAGGGGAGAGGACGTGGAAGGGACTAAGACCCCGTCTTGGCTTGGAGGCTAGTGGGGAATACGAGACACCTGTATGAAAGGACAGAGGACCATGTGGGTGGCTGACATTCCCGTTTGGCTTGATCAGAGCCCCTGACCTCTCTGAGTCCCCGGACTTTTCCTAGCCTCCAGGCTTGGCAGGAGCTCTGCTCAGCCTCCCTTTCCCCCAGTAGCCAACTCTGTCCTAGAACGACCACTGCTGGGCACCCCGGCACCCATCCCATCCTGGGGTCCCTGCCACCTGCTTCGTGCTACTCCAGCCCTTTGCACAATCTCATCTGTGCCGGCGTGAGCACAGGTGCCCGCAGGCTGTATGACGTCTCTCCAGGGCCCGTGAGAAGTCAGCCCCAAGGGACATCCAGGCCCTTCCAGGGGACTCGTAGGAGGCAGCAGTGGGTGACCTCCCCCCCCCCGAGCCCAAGTCCATCAGGCAGTGGCATCCCCCAAGTCCTTGGGCCCCTTACCTCCAGGGGAGCCTGGTCCTCATCCCCCCAGCCAGGCCCTGCCATCCCCTCTGGACCCTGCTCTCTCCGCCCACACAGCTGAACTCTTAGCAGTCCTAGCCTGAAATCCAGTGGATGCCTGGCTTTGGCTTGTGGTTCTGGAAATGTGTTCTCCTCCTGTGACCCCACAGTATGATCTTTGGACCCCCAACATTTTGGCTCGGGCATTGGACGGCCTCAGCTGCATCCTCTAGCTGTGTCCCTTGAAAGCCTCCTGCCTCCCCACGGCCAATCTGCTCCCTCCTCTGCCCTCTTCCAACTGCCCCTCCCTCTGTGGACTGGCTCTCCTCTCCCCAGCCCCGGTTGTCTTCTCTGCTCCCAGCCCCTTGGGCCAGCACACAATACTGTATTAGCATCAGACATGGGCCAGAGCACACTCTGGCATCCTTTAGAGCAGCCCAGAGCTGAAGTCGCCGTGGCTGAACGGCCTGGGCTGGGAGCCCTGGGCTGGGCCAGGAGGGTAGAGGTCACCTTCATCCTTCCAGCAGTGACATCTTGTTACTGGAATGGCTCAAGGCTCCAAAATCTACATCCTCTCTTTTCTGCACGAACAGGCGGGCAGCTGCGCCCTGAGCCCTGACAGCCTCCAGCCGGCAGTTAATTACCAGAAAATCACGCGCCCTGAGGTCACTGCCGTTTAAGCATCTGGCTCCGCCTTTTCCGGTCCGTGCTCCGAGCTCCCTGACCCTCCCACGGCTGTGATCAGCTCACACAGCCAAGCTGGGGGCTGCAGGCCAGCTCTTCTCCCCGTGACTTAATCTCGGCTGCACCCTGACTCTGCTCTCTCACTATCTCCCAGAGTAGGCCGGCTCCTCTACCCCCAGCCCCGCCTGCCTGGACACTGGGCCCGGTTTCCAGCTGTGGCTTGGTTTCCATCGCTAATCATGCAGAATGCAGAGGGGACAGAGGAGGAAAGCTTCGGCCAAGCTCCCTTCTTTGTGATAGAATCAATCCCGTGGAGAAATTCCGCAAGTCCAATGGTATAAAGTTCTTAAAATTTACCTCAAGGATGGCACCAGCTGGGCCGAGCTGCCCGCTCTTGTGGGCACCAGTGAATCTGCCCCAGAAACCGTATCTCGGCTTGGCCCCGTGCAGAGTAAATCCATCTGAAGACTCACCTTCTAATTAATCACCTAAATGTCACAATGAGGAATATTTCTGCATGGGTCCTGCAGAGCCTCTTATTAAAGAAAGTATCGGTTTGGTTCAGAGAGTCCTGTGCCGTTTCAGCTTCGTTTGGGATCTGTAGCTTTAGAAAATATCCAACTTTGCCTTCCAGTTCAAACTGTTCCATTAGAGAATTAAAGGGGAAAAAAAAAAAACTTTGGTAGATGGTACAGGGGTGGAGGGGAATGTTTGGGTCCCGTTCTATGCTTACCAGGCTGGTCCCTTCTGTGTCTGGGGTCCAGTCTGGTGTATTTGGAAGTGGCGTGTCCTTATGGAGGGCTCTGGGGGCAGAGGCTACAAGAGCTTTCTTTGGAATTCTCACTACTGGTTTCTATCAGACCAGGATTCTGGTGGTCGATTCTGGAAGGACTGGGGGTGGGGCTGAGTGTGAGGCCGGCTGCTCACAAAGCTCAGAGGGGGCTTGAGGGTCAAGGGGGAGTTGGCGTGGGGTGGGTTCCTTTCGCCCCGCGGTACACAGGGGCAGGGCAGAGCAGGAGGGCACACGGGGCTCAAAGCCTATACACTCCTGGGAGCGGGACAGGTGTGAGGCCAGTGAGTCAGGCGGGGGTCAGAAGGAAGGGTGAGGGCCGCAGGGTCGCAGTCAGGACCTTTTGGCTCCAGGAGGGCTTTGTGGAGGCCTTGACCAAGCTCACACTTGACGGCTGTCAGCTGCACAGCACAGACGTGGTCGGAGCAGCGAACACCGGCAGGGCCCGCAGAGACCAAGGTGCAGCCCTGTGTTCACTCTCGGGGTGTAGCCCAGCTGTGCGGCCCCCAGACTCTCAGACGGTCAGGCCGGGCTGAGTAAAGCGAAGGGGACAGACGTGGGCGTTAGAGCTGCGGCTATGACCCCAGCACAGGCGTGAAGGCACAGGGCCCTTTGCTGGGGGCCGGGGGAACCTGCCCAGGAGGGGCCGCACCTAGCCTGCCTGGCTGGCTCTGAGGGCTGGAGGCTGCATGGGGGCCGGAGAGAGACCCTCCTGTGCCTGGGTTTCCCCTCTGTCTCTTGTCACCACCTGACACCCGGCATCCACCTAACCCTGCCCCCCACCCATGCTGTGAGCTCAGCCAGCCCATAAGCCCACCATCAGCCGTCAGGGTGACCCAGCGCGTGAGCACAAAGCTCTGCAGCCAGAATCCCCGGGTTCAGTTCCAGACTCAACCATGCGCCGGCCACGTGGCTTCGGCCAGGCTGTAGGCTCTCCACACACACGTGTGATGCTGGCGCCCACAGAGCACTGTGATGAGCGGGGCCGTGCAGGGAGCACCCAGCGTGTGCGCTTGGGGACCCCCCAGGTGGGTAAGGCACTGATTCTGCCCGGCAGGGCTAATTTGGGGCTTTCAGGGGTGTTTCGGTGGAAGGGATGCTCTCCACTGCTCCCACTGTAGAAGACCTGCCTTTCCTCTGTTCCGGAGAAGGCAGCACCCCCTGAGTTGGGTCATCACCTGCTAAGCCACAGGCCAGGAATTCTGGTGGTCTCTTGGGAATGGTGGGCTCAGGGTCCGGTACGTCCTGACTTATACTGAAACATGACCTCTCCAAATTACTCACAGGGGATCTGAGAGCTTTTCATTGACTTTTGTTCAATAATTCCAAACCCACACCAGACCAAGTTTAAAGCGGGTAGCCTGTAGCTCCAGAACCTACCTCTTCAGGCTTCCCAGAATCAACCATTATCTACAGACTTCAAGAGCCCACCTCTCCCCAGGGACCCACCCGGGGGCCCCAGGGCACAGCCAGGCCAGCAGCTTTCTCTCTGCGCCCCAGGTCCTAGCGTGCCCTCAGCTGAAGCCTTGCAGGCGTCCCTGATCCTCCCTTGAGTCGGGGTGAGCAACTTCCTGCCCCAAAGTTGCCCTCCAAGGCAGGTACAGGGTAAAACCCCTCACCTGCTTCTGTCCGTGTTGTTTCAGGCTTCTCAGGAACCAGAGAACCTTCCTCAGATCTTTTTTGTCATGTCTCCAGTAGTGCATACGGGCACATATGCAAATCAAGCCCCAGCATCAGCCTTAGAACCTGAAGGTAAATGTGTAAATCAGAGTTTCTCGGCGGCCTTGGCACTGGCCTTGACATCTAGGCCAGATCATCTTTGCCGTGGGGCCTGCCCTGTGACGGTGGGAGGCTTGGCCGTGTCCCCATGGCCTTCACCCACTAGGTGCCAGTAGCACTCCTTCCCCGACTTATGACAACAAAAAATGGCTCCAGACATTGCCAGACGTCCCCTGGGGGCAAAATCGTGCCAGGTGAAGAACCACTGGTATAAATGAAATGAAAGTAACAACTCCACGCCACCCACGGATCAGAAAAGGGTTAAGCTGCTGCCCCCACGTGTGGGCTGCGTGCTCTGGCCAGTTCCCCGTCTCACAGGCACGCTTAGTAAGAAGCGCACTTGCAGATCTTAATCCAGGGCTGCTTTCCAAGCATCTAGACCCAGCTCGGCACCAGGCCCTGCGGAAGAGCCGGAGGAACCTGAGACAGGGTGCCTGTTCCCCAAAAGCTCACGGTCATCCTAGAGAGACAGCACAGTAGCACCAGAAGCAGGCTCCTGGGAGCAGTGGGTGAAGTGACGTCCCTCCCCCCCACCCCGCGGAGGCCACGCCCACACCCGGGGCTGCGGCGTGAGGCACAGAAGGCAGGCAGGGGGGGACCCGGGTCTGGGGGAGAAGGAGCAGAGCGGGAGTTCTTGTCGGGACGCGAGGCAGGTGAAGCGCTGCAGGCATGTGGCTGGGGCCCAAGGGCGGGCTCGTGGAGGCCGTGGCGGAGCTGCGTGTGGAAAGCCAGGCAGGCCTGGAACTCCAGGCAGGAGAACAGGGCAGAGGCGTGGAGGCTGGGAGGCTGGGCCTGCATTCAGGACTGTGCGCGCAGACAGCCCCCCTGCACTGTGGGGGGAGATGATTTGGCTGGACCCGGGGCGTCAGGGGAGGCTTGGTGGAAGGCAAGGCGGAGGGCAGAGGCGAGGCGTGTTAGAGCTCAGGGCGCCACGTGGCAGAGCCCTCCAGCCCGGCCCCACTGCCCAGGCTCCAGCCGGCCAGCTCCAGAAGCCAGGCTGCCAGGATCCCGGGGCGGCAGGATCCCAGTGAGTGGGGACTGTCACCCCGAGCTCTGTATGATTCAGGGCCTCCCCCGCGCAGGTGAGTCACACACCTGCAGCCCTCCTGCCGCTGGAGCTACTGCCCAGAACCAGTGGCCGTGCCCACCGACCACCCAGCCGCCCTCCGTCCCGCGGAGCCCAGCCCGGCCCTGACCCCCCTCACAAAGGCATCTTTACGGCCGGCCGGAGCTCCTGGGTGGGAGGGAGCGTCACAGCCTCTCGGGACCACCCTTCCCCTCCTGACGACTCCGGCAGGTTGGGTAGTCTGTTTGATGCCTGCTGATGCGTCAGAACAGCTTTGAGGGCCTGGCAGGTATTCATTTAGCCTGCCATCGTGTCAGGATGTGGCTGGGTTCCCCTCCCTTCCCATCAACCCTCCTCCCCAGCCTGGCTTCAACAGCACCTGTGGCAGCAACGTCCCCGGAGCAGCACGACACTGCCACGTCTCCAGGACCACCCTCCCACGTGACCCGCAGCTGGAGGGGTGACGGAGAGGAGCCTCGGCCCCCGCTGCAGAAGGAAGGTGGCCAGCGCTGCCCTCCCCCGGCACGGCCAGCGTGGGCACGCGGCGCGCACCCAGGAAGCCAGGGGAGCAACTGGCGGTCACTGCGCGTAGGGAGGAGAGCGGCCTCGGTGCCGGGCGGGCAGGGGAAGTGGAGGGGCCGCCGTGTCAGAGGAGCTGCGGGCCGGGCATGTGCCCCTGGTGGGGGACGGACAGATCCTGGTGCAGCGCTGAGCCTGGGCTAGGGGGGAAGGGGACCAGGGACCTCCACTGTGCTCTTGCCTCAGGCCCGACAGATGATTAGGCCCGGCGGTCTCCACTCCTGCAGAGACTGGGAACGCTTCCCCACATCCCCGCTTCCCCACCACTGGCAGCTCTGATGCTGGGAGGGATGGGGCCCAGTAAGATGGGGGGCTGCTGGATTCACTTAACTTGAAAGGAAGCCTGGCTCTTGGGTGGAAAGTTCTTTCTCTGTGCAGCTCCCCTGTGGGCTGGGAGGTGTCCGGGCCAGGCCTGCAGGCCCATGGACAGGCATCACCTCGGAACTGGCCCCGCAGTCCCCGCCCTGCAACTGTCTCCTTGCCATCTGTATCCCCTCCTGCCCTCCTTCCTTTCCCTACCTGATAAGCCCTGGAGTTTCAGAGCTCGCCCCCAGGCGGAGCCTTCCCTGGAACCCAGTGATCCAGTGATCCAGTGACCAGGGGCTGCGGCCCTGGCGTGGCCAGGCGGGTGGGCGGCCCTGGGGGGAAGGAGGCGGCACCAGCCAGTGCTCAGGGGGAGGGGCTGAGCTGCCCCAGAGGGGCCGCTTGCAGACAACAGTACCGCCCTCCTCTTCCTCCCCTTCCTCCTCTCCCTCTCCCTGTCCCCTCCCAGCCACGTGGGCCTGGAATGCATTTCCGTCCCCTTGGCTCCTGTAAGAGCACCCCAGGACCAAGCAGTGACACCAGGTGGGAGTGGGAGAGGGATGCAGGCCCCTCCTCCTGCCGGTCACAGCCGAGTGCACAGCCTGGAAGCCAGCCAGCAGGGCTGTGACACATGTGCGGAGCGGTGGTGAGGGGAATTTAGAGCCCCCTGCAGGGCCTTGAAGGGCGGTGCCTTTCCCAGGATCTCTGCTTTGCTGTTCCGCAGCCTTGGCTGCTGCTGCCCAGCCAGCATCAACACGCTCAGCCTCACCGGCTCTCCCCACTCCCTGAACTGCAGCCCCCTCCACCCCCCGGAGCTCTCTGCACCCTCCAGGCTTCCCACGCTCTCCCCTCCACCTGGCATGTGCTTCCCACTTCCTTCACCTGGCATCTCATCCTTAGAGATGCCACTCAGGTGTCACCTCCTCCAGGAAGCCCTCTCTGACTGCCCTCCCCGACCTGGGGCCTCCTATAGTTTCTAGGGCCTCACCCATAGTAGCATTTATAACACAACGTTGTAGTCACTTACTTATCTGTCCCTTCCACCAACAATTGAGGCCAATAATTGCCTTACTTAACGATACCTGGCATACAGTAGGTGTTTAATAAACATTGGGTGGGTGGACGGATTAATGAACTGACAGCAGACCGGTGCATGAAGGGTGGAGTGGGGAACTCCAGGCCAGCAGCCAGGAGAGGCGGGTGTGTCCAGGGCTGCTGGGAAGAGGAGGAAGAAGCTGTGAGTGATGGGAGTCCCCCTCAGCTTTGGGGAAGCATTTGTCAGAGGTCCTGAAGGGTCGGCTGCCTGCCCAGGCTTGACCCGGCCGTGACCACCTTATCTCTTCGCTCCTAGTATTTCTGCCTGTTGCTGGCCATCTTCCTTGTTGAGCTGGTGGCGGGGGTCCTGGCCCACGTGTACTACCAGAGGGTGAGTGAAGCGTCCTCCTTGTACTCTCCCCATCGGCTCCCCCAGGAGGGACAGCATGGGGAGGGGTGCATGGGCGTGGGGAGGCAGCGACATGAAGGTGGTCCTGGGCCTCGCCCGTCTGCATTGGACAAGGATGCCATGGTCAGGTCCCCTCCCACTGGGTGCTCAGTGACTCAAGGGTGATATTCGGCTGGTAGAGACAGATGACTGCACTGTCCTTTCACGCCAGCGCCCATACGACTGATGGATGTCCTCAGGATAACGATTGTAAATATTTTGAATATCACCTCGTAATCAAAATAAAAATCAACAGATACAGACAGCCCTCCATATTCATGGGTTCCGGGTCCACAGATTCAACCAATCGTAGATCAAAAATATTTGGAAAAAAAAATTCCAGAAAGTTCTAAAAGGCAAAACTTGAATCTGCCATGCACAACTTTTTTGGGGGTGGGGTGGGGTGGTGGGAGGGGGACCGTGCTGCGTGGCTTGCGGGATCTTAGTTCCCTGACCAGTCATCTAACCTGGGCCCACGGTAGTGAAAGCGCCGTGCACAATTATTTACGTAGCATTTACATTGTGTTTACAACTATTTACGCAGCATTTACATTGCATTAGGTATTATCAGTAATCTAGAGATGACTCAAAGTGTACGGAAGGATGTGCGTAGGTTATATGCAGATACTGCGCCATCTCATTATGTACAAGGGCCTTGAGCATCCGCAGAAGAGCCGTGCTAGTCCTGGCACCACCCCCCAGGTACCGAGGGACGACTGGACTTAAAGGCACCCAGTGCCTAGCCTCACCCGCGCCCCCACCAGCCTTGAGCTCTGGGGCCCCACCTGTCTCCCAGCTCTGCCCATCACACTCCCCCTAACGCAGGTCCCCAGCCTTTGCAACACCATCTCTAGGGACCCCGCCTCCCGCCCGGGGTCCCAGGTCACTGTGTGGGAGGCCTCGGCCATAGCAACGTTCAAGTTCAAGGAGCTCTAGAGTAGTGGGCGCGGCCTTGGAGCGGGCCTGGCAGCGGGCCCGTGGGTGGTTCTGCTGATGCACCTTCCCTCTCCACCCTCCTTAGCTGAGCGAAGAGCTGAAGCAGCACTTGACCCGGACCCTGGCCGAGAACTACAGGCAGCCCGGCGCTGCGGAGATCACAGCCTCCGTAGACCGTCTACAGCAGGATGTAAGCACCTGCACGGTTCCTATGTGGGAGGCCTGCCAAGCGCAGGGAGGTCCCGCGGGGCAGCAGAGGAGCCCGAGGAATCAGGCAGGAGGGAACAGCACGGACAGCAGGGAACAGCATGGCGGGTGCTGGGAATCCCGTGGGACTGTCCTCCTGTGCCACCTGCACAGGTCGCTTAGCCCCTCTGGCTTCAGTTTTGCCCCCCGTAACGTGGGGATAACCAGGTACCTCCACGAGGGCTGCTGTGAGGCCTGAAAGCGGCGGGTCACGTAAAGCACTCGGCCACGAGCCCAGTACAGAGGAGGCGGTTAGCGAGGGGCCCCCCGTGGTCACCGTACGTGCGTGAACACAGGCCCGTGGCGTACGTCGTCCACGTGAGCATCTCCGTCCCTCCTACTACGCGATAGTCAGTGACAAGCTTGGGAAAGCCAGGAGCTTCTGACTCAAGTTCAGGCCCAGGGCCTAGCTTCACTCTTGGCACACAGCAGGCGCCTAATAAATGCTTGTTAACTGGACTAAATGTACCTCCACCCCACACACCAGAGAGCCTCATAACAGCCGTGTTCTGTGGCCCCTACAGGGACTTGAGTCTCAGTCCCCCAACTCGGGGTGCAGGAAGTAAACCGTGTCCAGCTGTCCGGCTCCCCTGAGGCCCGGGCTGGCGCTCCCCACACCCCTTAGCCGTGCGGAAGACCCTGGTCTTGTTCAGCACTCACACCGGCCCCTCTGCTCAGCGCTGAGCTGGCTGTGTGGTGGCCTCTGGGACACCTCTGTGTCCGGCAGGTCTAGGGGATCTGAGGCTTCGAGGCCTGGATGGGGGGCATCTGAGCCTCTGGGAAGGCTGGGACCCTGTGCCGGTGGGGGGGTGTCCTACCTCCCTGGATGACCAGGAAAGCACCCCCTGGTGTTTTGGTGCTGCCCTGGGCCTGCACGCAGTGGTACACAGCCCCACTCCCTGGGGGACCCGCTGGCGCCCATCTCCCCACATCTTCTCCCAGACCCTCCCTGCCCCAGGGACACCCAGCGCAGTCTCCTTAAAGGACGTGGCTGAACAAAAAGGTGGTGATGGGCGTTCCTGCCACCGGCTCTCCACCCGCCTGAAGAGAAGGGCCCCGCAGAGCCAGGCTCCTGCTCAAAAGAGGGGAAGGGAGGAAATCTCGGAAGCAGAGAGGGACTGGATTGAGATCTGAAGGCTGTCCTGCGGCCCCGGAAGCGAGGGGCTGGGGGGTCCCGCCCCACCCCGGGCGTCTCCTCGCCTCCAGCCCCGTCTCTTGCTCCAGTTCAGATGCTGCGGAAGCAACAGCTCGGCCGACTGGCAGCACAGCACGTACATCCTGTCTCCAGAGGCCGAGGGCCGCCGGGTGCCCGACAGCTGCTGCAAGACCGTGGTGGCACGCTGCGGTCAGCGGGCACACCCCTCCAACATCTACAAGGTGGAGGTAAGTGCCCGTCCTGCCGGGGCGGGCAGGGGGCCCGGAAAGGGTCGAGGTGGGCGGGGTGGAGACCATACTCACTCACTGGCCACGAGACGGCGGTGGGCCTTCCAAGGTCCCCACGGAGCCCGGGGGCGGCAGCCGCTCCTGGGAGATTCGGGGACATCGTGGCACGCCCCTGGGCCACCTGAGAAGCCCACGGGCACTTGAAAGGCTCTTTAAGTATCTGGCCTCGCTGAGCTGGGTGGAGGTAGCGCCCCAGCCAGCCCTCCCTCCCCATCCTCACGCACTTCTGGGCCAAGGGGTGTGTGACCTGCCTTCCGTACCTTACAGGGAGGCTGCATCACCAAGCTGGAGCAGTTCCTGGCCGACCACCTGCTGCTCATGGGGGCGGTGGGCATCGGGGTGGCCTGCCTGCAGGTGAGTTGCAGCAGGGATTTGGGTGCGGGGGGCAGTGTCTGGAACTCTGAGGCCCTCTCTCGCTAGCTGAGCTCTCAGATCCTGGCCCTCTGCCCACCCTTGCCCCGCCTGCCCCCTCCTCCCCCATCCCCTCCTCTTCCCTCTGCAGCCAGGTTCACTCTCTTCCCCAGAAAACACGAAGGAAAATACCTGGGCCTTGGGGCCACCTTGAGCTTGTCAGGAACAGAGACCTGGGAGGAGTGGGAGTGTGGGCTCAGGTATGTGCATGCACTCTGTGTGTGCACGCGGGGGTGTGTGTGCACAGCCTGCTGGGGTCCGAGTGGGTCCATGGGTGTGTCTGCATGTACCTGGGTGTACGTGGTCGGGGCCGGATGCACATATGTGTTTAGGCGTGCTGTGCATATGTGTATATTCTCAAGCATGGACACGCGCTCATTCCTATGTGTGTGTGCGCACGTGTGTGTGATGCACGTGTGCGTGCCCCTGGGGGTATGTACACCCAGCTCTGTGCTCTGGGGATAAGCGATGCCTTTTGCTCCGTTTCACCGCTCCACACCCCTCCCCCGGCCACCACCCAGGAGTCTAGCTGCGGGCGCAGCCTCAGTTCCTCATCTGTAAAAAGGAGCTGATCGTACCCAGCTGGGTGACTAGAGGGGACGGGCGTCGTGCACATAGATCACTCGGCTCACCGCTGAGCAGACAGCAGACGCTCAGAAAATGGTACCCACCACCGTTTTATCGTTTCTACGTGGGCACAGCGTCTCTCAACAGAGCCGAGTTGTCTCCTGGCCAGACCAGCCTGCCCCCCTCACCCACACTCAGGTGCAGGCGCAGCGAGCCGGGGGCGGCAGGTGGGGGGCACTCACACGGCCCTTTCGCGCCCGCCCAGGCAGGCCTTCTGCCCGGTGCACTGACCCCCGGGGAGCCGCAAGCCGGAACCGGGGGTGGGGGGACGCTCTGCACTGCAGCTCCTGCTCCCCCGAGCTTCCCGGACACCTGTCGCCGACCTCAGGTGCTGGGGGCCTGCTCTGCGGACACTGGCCGGACCTGGGCCGCACTCTCCGTCTGTTTCCTCCTGACCTCTGATCTCAAAAGCGTGAAGCTGAAGATGAAGCAGTGAGGCCAAGGGCAGGGAGCGGGATGACCGCTGAGCCTGAGGTCAGGGTGGGACAAGTCCAGCTGTAGGAGTAACGCTGAGGAGGCCGGGTCACCAGGTCGAGGGCAGGTGCCCGCAGCCCCCCGTTGACCCCCACCAAGGGCGGCTCATCCTCCACAGCGCCCTGCGGGACTGTGCTCACGCCCCAGAGAGTGTCACCGGGCCACCGCCGGGTCCCCATCCCTGGCTCATTTTCTCCATCCATTCCGCTGCGGCGGCCGAGCCCCGGGCTCCAGCGCCCCCTGCCGGCTGGCTCTGGAGCTACCACCCAGCCTCGAGGAGGGGCTCAAACCAGGCCAGCCCCCCGGCTGCCATCCTCCGCCAGGCACCCAGCACCTTCCCCCGACCCGCCCAGCCTGGCGCTTCGGAGACCCCAGGCCCAGGAGATACAAGGCCAAGAGGTCATGCCCCCCTGTCCTCAGGAACAGGGGGAAGTCTTGCCTGGAGTCAGAGGGCCCCCGTGGTAGACGGAGCCCCCTCTTCTGTGTGATCTGGGGGAGCCGCCCGGTGCACTGACCCCCGGGGAGCCGCAAGCCGGAACCGGGGGTGGGGGGGACGCTCTGCACTGCAGCTGATTGTAGCTGCACTGCAGCTCCCTCCTGAGCCCCAGTTTCTTTACCTGGAAAATGGAGGAGTCTGATGTCTGCAAGCCTTTTTTAAGCAGCAGCGATCTCGTCCTGGAAATCTTGCACAGGAGCCCAGTTATTCAACATGAAGTCAGAGCTGATCCGATGGAAGGAAGCAGGAGTCGGGAGCTGAGCCTGGCGTGAGAGCCCTCAGGAAGCATTTGGCCTCCCGCGATTTTCCTACTTCCTGGGAAGGATCCCGCCTCAGTGAGACGGAGGTGCTGCCGCTTCTTGGGACGTTAGGTAGATGTCCCATGAATACTCTGAAGACCAAGCAGGAAACACGAGGAACGTAGCAAACCTGATTCCAGCCAGACATCGCGTGTGCCTCCAGGGCGTGTGGACCAGACACTGGTCTGCCTGCAGAGATGCTGGCGGGCTGGGTGGCCAGGATGCAAGAGGGGGACGGGCCTCCTGGAGCCTCTGAGGGCTGCATGTTGAGGTCACCTGGCAAGCTTTAAAACGCCCCAGGCCTGGGCTGCACCCCAGAACAATTAAATAACGCCATCTGGGGCTGGCAGCCAGGCGGCAGTGTGCTTGTAAAGCTCCCTGGTGGGTCCAGCGTGCAGCCAGGAGGAGAAACGTGAGAAAGAGCCCTGGGGGCCTGGAAGTCAGCAGTGGGAGAGGTCAGGAGCTGGGGACAGGACTGCACCCTCCCGGTCCTTAACCCCCCAAGACAGTCCTGCGGGGGAGGGAGGGGCCGGAGGACAGACAGAAACAGGAAGGGGAATTTACAGGGAGCCCGATTGGACAACTTTTAAAGAACTGGAACCAGCCAGCAGTGTCCCTGAAGAGTGCAGAGCTCTGGCTGTAGGTTGGGACAGCAGTTGGGGGCTGGTGGGGACACTGAAGGACGGAGGTCCCGCACCTGCCAGGCTGTGCATTCTGGGGGTGCACCTGTCGCTTTCAGCAAGAGCTGGCAGGGCCCCTCCACCCTCCCGTCTTGGGTGACTCCGTACACTGGATTTCCAGACCTGCAAGTGCCCCAAATCATAGGCTTGTAGTCCTGGAAAAACTCGAAGATTCTCTAGGCGGGTGTGTCAACCCTGGACACACAGTAGAATCAGGTTTAAAAACTACCACTGCTCAGGCCCCATCCCCACACATCCTGGCTGTTGGTCTGGGGTGAGACCTGTGCACGGGTGTTTTTTAAATCCCTCCAGGTGATTCACGTGTGTGCTTGGGGCTGAGAACATGGCCCCACCTATTCACCTACAGCTGGGGCACCCGGCCGGGACCCAGCTCCACCCTCGTGTCCCCTTCTGTGGGTGCACTTTGGAGGCTGTCCACGCTGAGGTCACTTTGGAAGCTAATTGCCAGCGTATTCTGGCCAGGAAGCTTCTATCTAAAAAGGACATAGTGGCTCAGCGCCTTTTCCGACTGTCCTCCTCACACACAGAATCCGGGAGCCTCCCTCTCAGGGGCAGGGTGGGCAGAGGAGGGGTAGGGCGAGCACTCTTTGTCAGCTTTGTAACGGGAGCTGCTGTGTGCCAGGCGCCCTGCCCAGTGCCACGCCACACCAGCCGGCAGGACGTGGTCCCCTCTCCTAGGGGCTCTCACTCAAGGGGAGGAGACACACAGAACACAGGAGCCACACACAGTCACAGTGTGAGCCCTGGGGTTTGGGGAGCACATAGGAGGCCCGAACCATCATGGGCAGTCAGGGAAGGCTTCCTGGAGGAAGTGATATATAATTAAGCCTTGAAGGAGTTTGACAGAAAGAAGCAGAAGGGGGAAGCATGCCAGGGTGAGGGGACTGCACGTGCAAAGCCCTGGCTGGCTGGGGGGTGGGGGAGGTTTATCCTGAGGGCCCTGGGGAGCCTCTCACAGGCTCAGGGTGCAGAAGGGGCTGGGTGCTGTGGTGTTGGTCTTGTCATACTGGGTTTCAAAGAATCTCACTGGGAAGGCTCTGGACCTGTGAACGGTCTGGAGGTTTTCCTATTGATAGAGGGGAACTTGGGGCTCAGAGGTTATGACTGAATCCAAGTCACAGAACCCCAGATAGAAGCTAACCCACTCCCACTCCCACCCTGACATTCCCATAGCGTAGGATGGAAACATGAGCCCGGAAACCCACAGGACAGCGAGATTGGGATCTGCAGGTCATTTAAAGGGGAACTGAAAGATCTTATTGGAACGGCTTCTTGGACCTCCCTGGCCCATCCTTGATGCTTGTAATTACAGCCGGGTGCCGTCCCAGAAACCTCACAAGAGGCTAAAAGCATGCCGGCCTCCCTGTTAAAAAGCCCGCGTGTGGTAAACACCGCCTCCAGGCAGGCTGCCAGGAGAGGGCACCGCTCACCCGTGCCCCACGCAGGCTGAGCCCAGCAGCCTGTCCAGCCCACCCTCTGCCACCTCCTGCTCCTGCAGCCCCCTCGGCCTGTGTGTTCTCTGCTCACAGCCGTCTGTGCTGAGTTCTACTTGTCCTCTATCAGGAACGGGACACTGGTGGTCCCTCGGGGACTGGATAGTTTGGGCCCATTCCCCATCTGCATGCATCAGGGTGGTGTGTGTGTGCATGCGTGTGCGTGTGTGAATGTGTGTGCACATCCTCGGCCCCTCTGCATGCATCAAAGTATGTGTGTATGTGTGCGTGTGCACGTGTGTGTGTACACGTGTGTGTACATGTGCCCACGTGTTGATGAGCACATTGTCTGCCCCTCTGCATGCATCAGGGTGGTGTGTGTGTATGTATGCGTGTGCACATGTGTGTGTACACGTGTGTGTACATGTGCCCACGTGTTGATGAGCACATCGTCTGCCCCTCTGCATGCATCAGGGTGGTGTGTGTGTGCGTGTTTGGACACGCGCTGACGTCCAGCTCGCCGTGCCTTCCCTGGGGGCACCCTGGGGACACATGTCATGTACAGAGTGCGCGTGCTGGACGCTCGGCCCTGCGGGTCCTCCGCGGCGTGAGAGCTGTGCCGTAGGGGACGCAGCCACGAGTCTGTGCCGGTCCAGCTGCTCCCATCTGGCCTCCCCTTGACAAGATGACCCCCCAGGACAAGTCATCAAACCATGAGGTGGGGACAGGGCAGAGGCCTGCACGCGCGCTGGGTGGAATGACTGTGACAGCCACCCGCTTAAAGCCAGCGGGAGATGAGATAACCTCCTAAGCCGCCTTTGAGCCCATGGCTCTGAATCCCAGAGGTGGATTAGCTGCTCTTCGCACCAAGGCTGAAAGCTGAAAGCTGGGTTCCCAGGGGATGAAACTCCCGTGTGGGGACAGAGGGGAGGGAGGAAGGGGGCACAGAAGGGCTCGACCTCTGCTCTCTCCTTGAGCCTCTCAAAGAAAAACTAGGGTCTGCCAGCCCCAGGCCGTCCTCATCAGCCTGCCCTCCTCCGTGTGCATCCAGAGGTACCCTGGAAAGATCAGGTCAGCAGCAGCCGCTGGGAGAGATGGGGTGCCGTTTCCTATATTTGGGAAACCCACCTGGACCCTGTCCACGGCACAGTCATGGGCTGCCCTCCCAGGGTCCCCTCCCGCGGGCCAGGAGCCGGAAGCCAGCGGCGCCATCTTTATCAGGGCCACCGTCCCAGTCCTGGGCCTCCTTGGCCTGACACGGCCTCACCTCCTCGTCCTCAGTGCATCGTCGCGCGCGAGGGAGGAGAGGGAGAGGACGAAGGAGGAGGCAAGCAGAACAAGGTGGGGAACAGAGGTCCTCACCCTCTGCGTTTAGAGATGGGCGAGTGAGACGTGGGAGGCGACTGCCCAGCACTGCCCGACTCCGGGCCGCTAGGAGACGGGACAGAGGGGCTGGCAGGCAGGCTGCCCGGGCCTGGGGTTGGTGCCGCGTCCCCAGCTGATTTACAAGATGAGCTGGTGACGGTTCTGGGCCCTCCACTCAGAGCTTCAGCTTCCCCTCCTGCACGTCAGCCAGAGAATCGACTCCGGGGCCTTGTTTTTCTCTGGTATCTGAGAGCAGCAAGACAGACAGACTTTCCTCCAGAAAGGCTGCTTCAGCCAGCAACGAGGGAGTGGCGGTGTCACCGTTCGGAATCTAATAAAATCAGGCCATCTCCACAGAAGATCTGGGACCACAGAGCCGCCGTGTGGGCGGGAAGCTTGTTAGACGTGCAGGCCCTCACCCAGGCCACAGAACTGTAATCTGCAGCATAACAAGGTCCCCGGGCGATCTGTGACCATCCAAGTGTGAGAAGTACCGCTCTTGGCTAGTGGTTCTCAAAGCGGTCCCCACCTCCACCCCCAGCACCACCTGGGAGCTTGTTAGAAATGCAGAGTCCCAGGCCCCACCCCAGACCTCCTGAGTCGGAACCTGCCCCTGATCAGGTCCCCAGGGGGCACTTGGGGGTGCGAAGCCCGGCTCCGGGGCGCCCTTGGCCGGCACACTAGCGGGCTCTGATTTCTCTGCCCCTCTGCTCTCTCCACCCGGCAGATCTGCGGGATGATTCTCACCTGCTGTTTGCACCGGAGGGTCCAGCTGCATTTTTACTAACGGCCGACCTTGTCCCCGTCGCACTGCCCCTCGCAAGTTCAGGGGCCCAAGTCCCATCGGCCAGGCCTGCGACGTCAGCATCAGCTGGCCTAGAAGCTCCCGGAAACAACCCCTACTCTGTGCCCAGCCCCTTGGGACCCGCAAGTGCCTGAGACCATGGCCCCTGCAGCCCCCCACCCGGGCCGGGGACCCTCAGCCCCCTCCCTGCACTTCTGTGGGCTCACCGCCGGAACCCCCAGGCCGGGGGCGGAGCCTGCTGGGAGACCACAGCCAGAGCCTCGCCGGGCATGGGCTCCCGTGGACCGCAGGGGGCTGGGCTCAGGCTGGGCTCCCTCCCTGCTCCTGAACCCTGAACCAGGGCTAGGAACCTTGACCCCTCTGGGAGGCTTACACTGGGCCCGTGAGCTTCCCACCCACGCTCAGCATCCTGCCTCGTGCCTCTGCTGGGTGCGCTTTTCTCCCCCCGGCCCGGGAAATGCATCGGGTGGGCAGGGAGGGTTGGCTCTGCCCCCCAGAAGACCCAGCCTTCTGCCCACCACCACGCCTTCTCACCTGGAAGGGAGTGTCCGGTGGCCCAGTTCCTTCCTGCAGGGCCGGGGTTGGGCGGCACAGGGGGGGTGGAGCCGCCAGGGCCGGAAGCAGGGGCCTGCCTTGGGCCCCTCCCCGGGAGAGGTCCCCCTGGGGGACCTTGGCCCCAAGCCCCGTCTCTAGCCCTATGCCCGTCGGGGGTCTCCTGTCCATGGCTTGAATCTCGGGAAGCCCAGGTTTTTAAAACCATCTTCAGCTCTTAATGTTGGTGGGAGTAAAATCCTTCCTGATTAAACCAAATCACAGACCCTGCAAAGCTGGAGCCGCTGAGAAGGTGCAGCTCTGAGCAGAGGGGATGCTCTGCCTGGAAACTACTTCTCCTGGGCCCACACTCCCAGACCACCAGGCCGTCACCACGTGGCCTGCAGGAGCCCCACTGCTTCCCAGAGAGAATATAGCCCCTTCCTTAGCTTGTCATACTGGGGGTGAATCAGGGAATTTTCAGGAAGAACTTTCCCAGGTATGGGGGGAGAACTAAAAGAAAATCCTAGGAAATACAGAGCACAGGTGCTGGCAGTTTTCCAAAGAACACGTATCAATTCATGAGACCCCCATAGCCCGTCCCCCTCCACGTGGCCATTACAAGCGGGCAGAGATCCCCCCGCCGGCCCTCGTGTCCCGGGCCCTGGAGTCCCCTCCTCCTCCTTCCCACCGCCGTGATGCTGAGGCCAAGGCCAGGAAAGGTCACACCTCGCCTCCCCAGTCTCTTGCGGGCCCAGCTCGGTCCCTGGTGAAGGGTGTTTTCTTTCCCATTTGGGGGTCACCGCTGTCCCCAGCACAGCCCCAACTGTACCAAAACCGCACACTCCCCGAACAGGGGTTACCCACACGAGCAGGGGGCACAGCAGCCTCCCCGGGGCGGACTGCCCCTCCTGCCCTGGGATCCTCCGGGCGCTGTTAGACAGGGCCCTGGGGTCACCGATGCCAGTTCATTAAAAGGGAGGCCAGCTTTCCAGCAACCCCAGACTGCACCAAAGCCAAGAAACATGGTGCTGCGATTATCTTTGCTGCCCTCCAACTTCCTGGGGTGCGTGCCTATCATCGAAAAATCACCGTAAGTCCCAAGTTCTCTGCAGGGCTAGATACAGGCTGACGTCACACTCTCCCGCCGGTACCGGGACCCCGGGCCACCCCGCTCCAGAGTGGCAGCGTTTCTCCACGGGGACCAGTTCATTTGTCCCCGTCCCCAGATGCGGGGGGGGGGGCACTTTTTCACCCCAAAGCAAAGCGGCTTCCATCGTAATTCAGAGAAGCTGGGGGCCCCAGGTTGCCCAGCGTGAAGCCAGAAGGAAGTAAATGCTTCGTCTTTTGTGACAGAAAGCGTTCATTCTGTTTCATTCACTCTTCTGTCTAGAAAACTTGCTTGAGGTGGGCGGGGCTGGGGTCCGTGGGAGCACCTGGGCCAGCTGGGCTCGGGGGGGCCCCAAGACGGGGGCACGGTGGGGGGGGGGTCTGCAGGCTGGGCGCGAGCCCCTCGCCTGGTGCGAACCCGACGGTCCCGTTCACTGTGTGAGCCCTCCATCTACCAGGGATGTCCCCGAGGGGAACCCACCTTGCAGGGGAGTCCACAGCCCTGCCCTCCTCCTGTGTCACGCCAGCATCTTGGTCGAGATTATTCTCTGAACGACCACGGGGCTGCCCTCCGATGGCCTGGGTATCAGTCAGGGGCTGGACCCGGTCTAGGCACGTCTGAGCACATCTGTCTTGTTGGGCTGGCATGTCTGCTCACCTGCACCATCACCGTGAGCGTGAGTATGCACGCGTGTCCGCACAAACGCTCAAGTGTGCCCGGGGGGCCGGCACCCCTGCAGGCCCCTCCCCACTGCACACAAGCAGCGCTGGGGGTGGTGGGCACTGCTGTCTACACAGGCTGGCAGTCAGCGGGGCCCTGGTCAGGTGGGTGAGCAGCAAGAAACCTTTGCGAAGCTGTCGCCCTCAGTGCCTGCCGGCGGGCCCGTCACCTGCCACTCCTTCCCAGCTCCGAGGGCCAGGCTGTCAGGCTGCAGTGGTTGGGCTGCCGCGAGCTGGACCCTGGTTCCCTCCCTCCCCCAGCTGAGAATGGACAGGCTGTCAGTGGGGACACAGGAAGCCCCGCTCGCCTCTCCCCCTGCATCCGTCACTGGCTGAAGATGACAACGCAGTGGCTGAAGATGGTGACACAGTGACTGACGGCCAGCAGGGGGGCCTGGGGGACCCTCTGGGTCAGGTCGGGGGGTGAAGAGGGCGGTCAGTAAAGCACGAATCCAGCCCTGTCCGTCAGCAAGGTCCAGACTCTGTCCTTGCACTTTGTCGTCAGCCAGGCCAGCCAGAGCCAAGAGGGCTAATATTCCCATTGGCACCGTTTCACGAGGTGGGAACGGTTTCCACCAGACTTTTCAAAAGCTGTAAGTATCCCTGAAAGTCCCTAACTGGGGTTTAGGGAACCCCAGGTTGGGGACCAGAGATCAAATTTCACATGCTTTCCCTGAGTTGCCAACCAGTAAGTAGGAAGGCTGAGTCCTTTTGGGAACTGGGTCTGTTGACAGAAGATATCTATTGAGACTATATTGGCCCTGCAGGAATTCAGTGCGGGGAGAGGGGGGCAAACGACAAGGAGCTTCCTGATGCCGTTGACCAGTGAGACGGCCTCGCCTGTCCACACGTTGGATCAGCCTGGCTGCAGACATTGGGCGAGGCTGCTTCCCTGAGCTCTGCAGCCACCCGAAGAAAACTCTCTGGGTGGCAGCAGGCTCTACCCACCAGACCCACAGAGCACACTGGGGCCTGGCTACACCAGTCCCCCCCCTCTGCTCAGCATCGAGGGGCACTGAGGGCAGCTGGGCAGTGCTCGGGGGTGCCCCAGCTGCCATGTAAGCGCCTCGACAGGGAGAGCCCAGCAGCAGCTTCAGCCGGAGAGCCTGGCCCGGGCATGCCCTGTGGAGTGTTGTTATCCTTTTTGTTAGTTTAAGGAGACACACTAGTCCATCCCCATGACTGCGTTACACAGCAAAAACAAGATGGCTAAATCAATAGCCTCCAAGTCTTTGCCGAACACTTTAAGAAGGAACCATTGCAATGCCAATATTTTTGTGTTCAAAGTGACATTCACTTAATCTGACTTCCCTCTGACTTCTGTGGATTATTGAATGCTGCTACTGGACCAGCAGAGCAGAACAAGCCCCCCGGGGGGTGAGGGGGGGAAGCTTGCCCACCGAGCCCGCACATCTCCCGAGCTCTATCCCCCCTCCACACTCCATCCAACTCCGCCCCCCAGATCACTCTCTAGCAACTCCAGTTTTCAGCCAGGGGGATGTTCTTCCTTGGGGTCCCACCTCTTGTTTGGGGACTCCTGAGGCCCCAGATTTGACCAGTTTCTTGCCAAGCACCTACTCTGGTTCAGAACAAGCTGGATGTCTTCTTTTTTTTTTAATTTATTTATTTTAATTTATTTATTTTTGGCTGTGTTGGGTCTTCATGGCTGCGCGTGGGCTTTCTCTAGTTCCAGCGAGCGGGGGCTACTCTTTGTTGCGGTGCGCGGGCTTCTCATTGCGGTGGCGTCTCTTGCGGAGCACGGGCTCTAGGCACGCGGGCTTCAGTAGTTGTAGCACGCGGGCTCAGTAGTTGTGGCTTGTGGGCTCTAGAGCGCAGGCTCAGTAGTTGTGGCGCACGGGCTTAGTTGCTCCACGGCATGTGGGATCTTCCCGGACCAGGGCTCGAACCCGTGTCCCCTGTATTGGCAGGCGGATTCTTTTTTTTTTTTTTTTTTAAAGTCTTTTTTTTTTAAATTATTATTTATTTATTTATTTATTTTTTGGCTGTGTTGGGTCTTCGTTTCTGTGCGAGGGCTTCCCCTAGCTGCGGCAAGCGGGGGCCACTCTTCATCGCGGTGCGCGGGCCTCTCACCGTCGCGGCCTCTCTTGTTGTGGAGCACAGGCTCCAGACGCGCAGGCTCAGCAATTGTGGCTCACGGGCCCAGCCGCTCCGCGGCATGTGGGATCCTCCCAGACCAGGGCTCGAACCCGTGTCTCCTGCATTGGCAGGCAGATTCTCAACCACTGCGCCACCAGGGAAGGCCTGGCAGGCGGATTCTTAACCACTGCGCCACCAGGGAAGCCCTGGATGTCTTTACATACATGATTTTATTTAGTCCTCGCAGCAAATCTGTAAAATACGTATTGTCCGCATTTTGCAGATGATGAAACCAAGACAAGTTCAGCCGAGAACGCAGGTGCTCACACGGACGCCAACCACGTGCAGGGTGGGAGCCGAGCCGGTCCTCCCGACCAGTGCTCTCTCCACCAGGCGTGGTACCTCTCTATGGGTGAAAGCTCAGGCGCGACCGACAGCCGATAAAAACAGTTGTGGTCAGGAGGGATCTATAGTGCACACAAAGGCATTTTCACGAGCTGTGACCCAACACCAACAAAAGGAGAGAGATTTAGTTACAGCCTGCAGCTCTGCCCATCCACCCCCTGCCACGCAAGCTCGCAGCCCGCGAGACCCACGCGGCCGCCCGTCCTGGTTCCAGGAGTCCTCTCCTGTGGGGGAGGGGCTCGCGCTGGGGGGATGACAGGAAGGTTCCTTCTCTCCCCAGCAAATCTGGTCCATCACCAAGGCTTGTCGGTCCTCCCGCGGGTCCCTGTCATGTTTCCCCCATCCCGCTGGTAACTCCCTTCGTTCTCACGTTGTAGCCAGAGGGATGGCGCTCAAGGGCAGAGCTGAGCTGGTCCCACGGGCTTCAAACCTCTCAGCGGGCACCCACTGCTCTTAGCTTAAAGTTCAAACTCACCCACCGGCTCACAAGCTGCGACCCCTGCCCAGCCCCACTGGGGGCCTCTGATAACTTGTTCCCGGCCCCTCCCTCACACACTTACAGGACCCCAGGACTGGCCATCTGTGGCGGGTGGCAGACGCCGAGGTGGGAGCTGGCCTCTCGTGCGGCCAGCTCAGGCCGCCGGGACAGGCCCCCAACCCCAGAGACCCCTCCCCGCCCAGCAGATCTGTAGCCTGGGCCCGAGGAGGGGAGGAGAGGTCCTCGCCGTGCGCTGTGCGTGGACAAGGCAGGCTGGTCCCTCACACCAACCACCTCGTGAAAAAGTCACAGTCGTGGCTCAGTGGACACAAACACCACAAAGAGACAGGCTGCTTGTGCTTTTGACACGTTATCAGTTTTTATTTAAAAACATGCTAAAAACATGGCGTTCCGTAAGCCAGGACCAGGATGAAGGTAGCGCACAGATATGGCATCGCAAGCAGAAAAGTGCTTTGAAACCAGCACGCGTGCCCCCCGCTCGGCCACGCTGCCCCAGCGGGCAGGGTGTGGGCACAAGCCCCAGGCCTGGCCCTCGAGGGGCCCGGTCAGCGTGGCGAGGCGAGGACACGCCCTGGACTTGGCCTCACGGCGGCGGAGGGGGGATGGGAGAACGGGAACACAGGAGGCCGGCCCTGAAGGGCCGAGGGGCAGGGTGGGCCTCAGGTACCGGCTCCCGCTCCGTCCTGGCCGGGTCCCTGCTGTTAGCACCTCCACCAGCGGTGGGCAGGGGCCGGAGAGGCGCGGACATCGTTTCCATCCACCTGGACCACTCTTCGGCCACCAAAGCAAGGAGGGACGGCCATCTGGTCCAAGTCAAACCAGAACACCTGCATGAGGGTCTGGGGTGGGTCAGCGACCTTTCCAGCGTGAGAGGCCACGACGCAGGCCCACGCTGGAGGGGAGAGAGGAGAGGGTCTCCAGCAGGGGAACAGGGGTCGGCACCTGCTGGGGTCCCCAAGGGCCGTGCTCAGCCCTGCTGGCTCACCTCCCTTGCGAGACGGCTGCAGAGAGAGGCCGAGTGGAGACAGGCACTCCCCTGACGTCTGCAGGACCTTGGCCTTGGGAGTCAACTCTGTATACTACCTGCATCAGACCCCACTGAGCTAACTGTGACCTTGGCAGGGGAGTCGCCAGGGAGCGGTTTCACTCAGGTAGTGCTGCCCACGAGAGCAGGGTCGGGAGAAACTGAGAAGGTGCTGGGCCCCATCACGGACATCACACGGCACGCCTTCTGTGCGGGGTGGGGACCGCTCTGCACGATGGGCGAGGGGCTGGGAGGAGCCCCCCCGCCGCCGTGCGCGGAGCCTGCCGCCTGGTGTGGACTCGCCAAATGACGGAACAGCCGAGCACAGGGTCAGGCGAGAAGGCAGTTTTGGGGACTGTGGACAAGGCTCTGTGGACAGACGGACGGGGCAGGGGCTGGCGGGAGGAGGGAGCCGGAGGCAAGGGCCCCAGGGCCGGAGGACGCCCCTTAAGCTCCAGAAACAAGATGCTAGCGAGGCCATACACCCCCAAGGTGCTAGGCTTTTGCTGTTGATTTTAACAAAAATTTTACATTGCATTGATAGGCATAAACAACCCCCCAAGACAAACCCATTATGCAGCAGTCCCACTGTGCCACTCGAATGCTTGTTTGTGGAGGGTCCCTCGCAGTGGAATGGTGGTGCATCCGCTCTGGGCTCTGCAGACCTGGGCTCCCGGGAGGTGGCCGAAGCTCCTTCCCAGGAAGGCAGGGCCAGAGGGTGGGGAGGGCCGGTCCCTTGTGGCCTCCACCCACAGCCCTGCCCACAGGCTTTCCCATGATCACGCCCACTCCCGTCTCAGGAGGTGTTCTCTACTCTGCCCAACTCGCTGAGACCACCCTACTCTCCGCTCCCCCGCACCCAAAAGCTCGACTCCTGAACACACCAAAAGTTCTGTACTCCTGGTCCCAACCGTCTTGTACTTAAGGGGAGAAGGGGGCTGCTGGCTGGGTGGCCAGGTCTCAGCTCTCGGAACAGACAGGTGGAGGCTGGGGAGGAGACAGGGCCCCCCGGGAGGTCAGGGCACCCATCCAAACAGTGCAGAACAAAGGCAGCGCCCAGGCGAGGCCCACCTGGGGAAGTACCAGCTGGTGGGGAACCTTTCCAAGCTCAGCCCCATGGATTCTTGACTTATTTTTTTAACTGCACAACTTGCTTAGACCAGCATGAACCCTAGTGGGGGCACCTCGCTGTGGGCGGATGCCCCCCAACTGTCCATCTCCAGGCCCTGACTCAGGCTGCTTTGTCCTGGGGCTACTGTAACAGGATCCCGTCTGACCTCTCTTGGGTCTTCGGTACTCTTCCTTGGGGTCACAGAGGACGTGATCACCAGTCACCCCAGCATCCATGAACCCCAAGGAAGGAGGTGAGGGTCCTGGGACCCGGGTGGACATCCCTCCCTCCCTCCCAGCAGGGAGTCAGCAGCCGAGTGACTCTGGCTGGACCGATCACGGCTCCGCCCTCCCTCTGGTGGTCGTGGGTCCTCTGCTGCTGTCTGAGCAGCTCCACGGAAGGACCGCTTCCCCTTCCAGAAGCAATGTGAGAGAGTGAGCAGCATCTGAACTAGAGAGGTATTTGTCCACGAGTTTCTAGCAGGAATGTCTGTGAAATAACGGGTTTGCAGAACCTGTCGCGGGAATGCCCGCAGGGGTGGAAGGGAGCCTCCCGGGCCCACAGAGGGCAGGAGGGAGGAAGAATGGAAAAAGAGCTGCTCAGCAGTGACGCATAAGGACCCACGACCGCTCGGCCTCGTTCCCAGCAAAGCACCCGCGCCCCCAGAGGACCCCCGGCCCTGGCCTCTAACGCGGCCTGGGCCCCGGCAAACGCTGCACCCTGCAGGCCTCGGCCCCGTGCGGCCTCCTGTGCCCCCCTCTCCCCTGCCTCTCCCAGGCTCCCTGCTCCCCCTCCCTCAGTGCATCCTGGCGAGAGCCTCCTGAGTGTGCACAGCGGTCTGTCCTGACAGAAACCGGGCGGACACGCCCTGTCCCCGCCTGTCCCCACCCTCGGAAAGAAAATCAAACCATTACAGAAATCAACACAGTAAAAAGTTATAAATCAGAAAGCTAACCCTAAACTTATCCAAGAGATAGTATTCCTGAATAATCGTAATCAGAGTAAAATAAAATAGAAAAGCTACACTGTAAGGTATAAAAAGCCTGGGCGAGATGTTTCCAGGGGCCCGGCCGGGAGACGGTCCGCCCCGCCCGCGCCCGCGCACCCGCTCTCCGGGGGGCCGGGGGCGCGGGGGCCTCCGCCGGGCAGTCTCCACCGGGAGGGAGCCCTGCGCCTCCCGCCCCACGCCACGCAGGGACAAAGTGTCAGCGGAGGAAGGACAGGGCAGAAGCGCACCGGTGCCGGGGGGCTCCCAGAGCACACCCCCCGCCCACCCTGTCTTCTTTGGCAAATGCACAGGAATCCGGGCGCCCCGGCACCCCAAGGTCTCTGTGCCTTCTCCTCCCTGGCCTCCGCCCGCCGAGAAGGTTGCAGCGGGTGGCGGGGAAGGCGGGCCGGGGCGGCGGGCGCAGGGGTCAGCGGTCTGGAGGGTGCGGGCAGGCAACACAAGCTGAAGGCCTCTCCCCTGGCACAGTGTCCGCGGGGCCGGGGCGTTCGGCCGGCCCGCTCAGGCATCGTATTTTTTCCCAGTCCGGTGGATGTGCTGGAAGAGGGTCATGGAGAAGGCCATGCCCAGAATCTGAAAGACACGGGGAAGGGGCCTCAGATGGGGGCCACGGGCACCCAGAGCGCGCGAGGCAGCCCCCTGCAGGATGCAGATGCTGGCGGAGTGAGGACAATGCAGAAAAGAGGAGGCTGCACGCGGGGACCTCAGCCGCTCGAACTGTCCGTGCGGGACGTCACCGAGCTCCAAGGCCCAGAAACCTGCTGTTTCAGAGCGCTGCGGTGAGGACAGGACCTGACCCTAAGTGGCAGCCGACGGGGAGCTGGGGGCGTGGGGGGGAGCGGCAGGACACTGACAGCCCCCACCTCACTTCCACGGGGTCCTGGGGTACACGGCGTGGCGTCTGACCGCTGCTGCGTTGGGAGGACGTTACCACTCATCTGGGTCCCCTCAGCCCCCTGATCCCGAGCAGAGCAGAAGTTGCAGGAAGCCAGCCTGCGGCCTCCTGGGCACCGGCACTCGCCGCGCACCGCGCGGCCAGAGACCCCGTACTTCCCGCGGCACTCACACTCAAGGTCTGCCCGTGACCTTGGAAACCGAGTGGCCCAGCCTGGCCCCGGCGTCCTGGTCCAGGCCTGGCTGCAGGCAGCCCTGAGCCGAGCCCCACTCTTGGCACCGGAGAGACCCTTGCTCCCGCGAGCCCGTCTTCCGTCAGAGCCCTGAGCAGGGACAGTGGCTTGTCCGCTAAGCTCGGAGGCTCGCAGATAAGCAGACACGGTCAGGCCCGCGGGGTCTAGGGAAGAAAGGGGACTTCGTGCAGGATGCTCATCTTCCCGTGGACGGACCAGTTAGGGTCAGGTGGTCACCAGGGATAGGAGTTACACACAAGTGGGCAAGGAGGGAGCCCATAATGCTCCCCGAGAAAGGCCGGGGGCTCTCCTGCTCTCACCACGTCAGCCTTCTCTTCAAGGAGGGAGCCGGGGGCCCCTCCGAGTCCCCCTCCGTCACCCACGCTGGGCCTTGCACAGCACGGCTGCCCGCGAAACACTGGCTAAGGGCAGCGAGCCCTTCCCGAGCACCTCCCCTGTGCGACGTTTCGGGTATTAAACTCATGTAACGCTAAGAAGTGGCCCACGATCACGCCCACTACACGGATGTGTAAACGACGGCACAGCAGCTAAGCCACTTGCCAGATCACACGTATCCCACGGGATGGGACAGACCCCGCGGAGGCCGCCTGTAGGCCTTGCTCACGACTGATGCCTGAGGACTCACCGCCGTTCAGTCCAGTCACAGGGTAAACGTCCCCGTGCTGTGGGGACAGGCATGTCACAAGCAAACCCATGGGGGCTTCCTGCGATGCCAGCACAGGCCCAAGGCTCAGAGGGATGTGACAGTGACACAGCAGCGCCCTGCAGGCTCGCGCAGGCCCCGGGGGAGCAGGCCGGGCGGGGAGGGGCAGGGCTGCCCACCGGTTGTCTCTCCCTCGGGCTTTCGGGCTGGGCTGCGTGAGGCTGGGCGGCCCCCTTACCTGCATGGTCAGGATGCACATCCCCACCGTGCCCAGCACGTGCTTATTGTCATCAAACCACGTCTTCACCTTTTCGTAGCAGCCCTGCGGAGCGAGGACCAGAGCTTCAGGCGCTGGCGTGACCGTGGGGCCCTCGCCCGGCCCCTACCTCGCTGCGCCTCTGCCCCTGCCCCCAGCCCCGGTCCTCTTGCCTTCGGGCATCTCCCCCAGGGGTTCCGCCTACAACGCCCCGCCGCACAGCCCCAGACCCCATTCCCCCTGACCTCCGACGCCCCCAGATGTGGGCCCAGATCCCCCACTTCCCACCTGCCTTCTGGCTTCAGGCCTGTGCGCCCCCGCCCGTTCCACATTGGTGGCCCGGGCCACCGTCCCCAGGCTGTCCACCGCACGGACCCCTGGGGTGGGGTGGGGTGCAGCCTCACCGTCCTCCACACGGGGGCGCTGCTGTTGCGCCCACAGCCCTGGGAGTTCTCCATGCAGCAGCGGTCGGGAACCGTGTTCTCCCCCAGCACCGGGTACCAGTCTGTGTAGTCGGTGACACCACAGCACCGCATCTGTGGGGGGAGGGGCACGGGGTCAGACGGGCCACACCCGGCGTCCCCCTTGGGCTTCCCCTGCCACCCAGCCCCCACGGGAGCTGCCGCCTGGAGTTCAGCCTTCTCATCCCTTCTTAGGGCCTCAGCTGGGCCCAGAGGAGAAAGTGATCGCTCCTTCCTGGAGGCTGGATGGGGAGAAGGCAATGCCGCCTGCCCTCTGAGCTGGGCGCTGGGCGCTGGGCGCTGGGCAGGGCGCTCAGCCCTCCGCTCGCCCACCAGCCCCCTGGCTCTTGGCTTTGTGGATAGTCCCAAGCTGGCTGTAGCACTCAGCCCGCTGGGACTGTGCTGACTCGTTTCCTCTTAGAACAGAGCCTCCTGAGTCATGACAAGGGAGGCAACCCCGCTGCTAAAATAAGTTGTCGTTCGTGCCAAAGCTTCAGAAAGGAAGGGCTTGGACGAGGTGCCCTCCCGATCATCCGTCCTTCCCAGCTCCCTGGGCCCCGCAGCTGCAGGCCACGTCCAGGCCCTGCTTGCCGTCCTCCCCGACCCCCCCACCCCTCTGCGGCTGCCGCACGGTGTCTGACCCAGAGAGCCGGGGTGCCCAGCCGGGTCCCAGAGTCTGAGGCCCAGGCCCCGCCCCCCTGCCCAGCACGACCCCGCACCTCGGCCTGGATGATGTTCCAGGCGTTCTTAAGCCCCACGTTGTTCTCCGAGTTGTACAGCAGCAGGCCTTCCTTCAGGTCCTTCCTGGCGTTCTCGTTCACCTGACAGGTGAGGGCAGACTCAGGTCGGGGGAGAGCAGGAGGCCGCCCTGCTCCCCAGCTCTCCCAGGTCGGCCAGGACAGCTGGCCACAGCTCTCCCGGGCTGGGGAGGCCCGCTGGGGACGGGGCGGTGACCCTGGAGAGCCGAGCTCTTCGGGCCAGAGCTGTGACACGGAGGCGGGGACAGCCCAAGCCCCTCAGCTGCCCTGGTCCCAGGACCAGCCCCGCACAGGCCACCCTGCCCCCAGGCCACGACACCCCCCAACGCTGCCCCTGTCGGGACACAGCCTGGGAACCGCAGGGTGCAGATCAACCATCCCGAGCGTGGGTCCACCTCTGCTTTGTCTGTGAAGTTGGAAAATAACATCTACCTCTGGGATTGTTGTCAGAGTTAAAGGAAAGGACTCCTATAAAGAACTGAGAACAAGGCTGGCCCGCAGGGATCTCTCAGCATTATTCGTGCCTCCTTTTCAGAGATGCAAAGGAACTACTGTTACAAATGCTAAGAGTGCCTCTCCCTCTCAGTGAGGCCCGGGCACCTCTTTCAGGACCAAGGAGAAGATGGTAACACGGTTCCGGGTACAACACACCCAAAGGGCCCACCGAGCCCGAAGCCTGCGCTTGGCCAATCGTTCCTGGTGGTCCCAGAAGAAGTTCCCCAACTTTGCAGGGAACTGTCCAGCCTGGCGGCGTCACCAGGGGTCCCCGCTCCACCCTCCTGAACCCCCGGTGCAGCCTGGGAGCAGCTGTCTGTCCCCAAAGGTCTCTGGACGTAGAAGCAGAGCTGCCTCCACTGTGAGCCCGACGCACTGTCACCTGGAAGCCTCCCCTGTGCTACCAGTAGGTTACCCTCCTATCACCCAGCCCAGACACCTAGTGAGCTCTGCATCCCTTCCCCACAACTGTGTTTGAATACTCCCAGTGACGGGGAGCTCTCTGTGCCAGAGGCCGTCCGTGGCATCCCTGGGTCATTAGAGGACTCCACTTCCTAAGACTACACAGGGTAATAAGCCCCCCACCAAAACCTCTCCTCTGGGCCCTTCTTAGCGCTCCTCTCCTCACAAGTACGAACTGTCACTGCTTTTCCTCCGGCTTCCCAGACCCACCCCCAGGGGCGATGAAATTCCATACGTCCCCTCCCTTCCTGGAAGGCTTACCTTGTCCATGTAGACAAAGAAGAGGGTAATTAATATCAGCTCCGCCAGGAGGATGACCAACAGGACGATGAAAAACTGCAAAGAGAAGGTCCAGGCGTGGGCACGCGGCAGTGCTCACGGCCGGGGACGGGGTGCAAACGGGACGTCAGGGGACAGGTAACACCTAGACCGGATTTCCCAGGTATGGGAGAGGCCACGGCTCCCGAGGACTCCCAGATGGGGAGGGGAGGGACATAAGGCAGACACCAGTTAAGGAGTGGGAGGGGCACCTAGGGCAGGGGTAGCCCATCATGAGGAAGAGGGGTGGGGTCAGGCAAAGACCATTCTAGGAGCTACTTCTCCGGGCTCAGGCTGGGCACCCAGTGGGCTCAGTGGCTCAAATGCAGGGCGATCCAGCGTTCAGAGGGCTGGGGGGCTGGGGTCCAACTTACACTCAGGAGGAGGCACCTGTTCTCCTTGATGGCCCCCAGGCAGCCGAGGAAGCCCGTCACCATGACGATGGTGCCTATGGCGATGACGAGGTTGGCTGCAGACAGTGATGGGAAGCTGGGGGAGAAGGTGGCAAAATTGCCTTGGGACACGGAGAGCCAAATGCCCACTCCAAGCAGTCCACAGCCACAGAGCTGGAGAGAAAGGGAAGCCTGTTAGCCCGGCACTGCTCTGGTATCCGTCTCCACAGGACTCAAAGGACTGCATTTCCCTCCACTGCCCCCATTGCCCCCGGCCCCAACCATGAGACACGGACAGGGTACAGCTGGGTGGTGTGACCTGCACAAAGCCCCCAGCCTCTCCGCGTCAAACGGGATGGCACCAGCTTCTCGAAGCTCGGAGGGTCACGTCAATGAGGACAAATTAAACAAGGCACAGGGAAAGCATGTAACAAGTACGGAAGGTCCTAGCTGCACGTGCATGGCCATGGGGGTCCCACTCAGCAGAGGAGGGCCTGGCGCTCAGGAAGGAGGCAGGGAGGGGCCACGTGGTCATGGAAGCAAGTGAGGGGTTTGGGAGGGAACCGCTGAGCCAGTTTCTCAGAGCCAGACCCTGCGGTGACTGGGTCCCGCTGCCCTGACCGGAAGGGCCACTTGCCCATGGTCCTCAGGAGCTGGAAGAACAAATTTCACACAGATGGAAATAGGAAGGGGCTCCCTGGCCTGGCTGAGGGGCTGGCCGACGTGCAGGGCATGGGTCCCCCGTGGCCTCACCATCCATCCCAGGGAGCGGCCGCCACCCCCGGCTGGAACCCACTCCGCCCCACGGCACCCCCGGGGCTGCGATGCCCGGGGCTGCAGTTTCCCATCCCCTGGGCTGCAGCTCTCCACGGCAGCCTTGTTTTACACTCCGTAAGCTGACTCTCCCCCCACTCCCTCCAGGGGCTCAAGGATGTCTGCGGGGTCTGAGGAGCTAGTCAATCGGTCGACAGGTATTTACCGAGTACCTACAGCACAGAGGAGCCACAGCCGCCACGTTAGGGACCTGCCTTCCCAGGGCCTCCGCTCGGACCAGATGGGAGCCAGGGAAGGGCAGCACCCACCCCAGGCCGTGTGCATGGGGGCCAAGTAAGTGGCACAGAGTTCAGGTGCCAGGTGGAGGGGGCAGCCCCTCAGGCACGTGGACGGGGCAGGTGGGGAATGAGACACTACCACCCCCCTTCTGGACCGTTGTGAGACTTGAAAAGAAAGAAGGCCTGTGAAGAGGGTGACCAGGGCCAGGCGCCGGCCTCCGGGAGACAGGTCCCGAGCCGGGCGCCGTGCTGCGCCCCCCAGGATGCAAGCCCATCTCTGCTCTCGAGCTGCCCCTCGCTCCGGGGAGCGGACACGTGGCAGTGAGGGCCAGGCGGCCACAAGCAGGTGGAGAGCGGGAAGACCAGGCACCGGCAGAGGCTGCCCAAGGAGACGACTTCCTCTCTCATCTGCTCCACAAACCGGAATGGAGCGCCTGCTCGTTAAAGCCGGGCCCTGCCCTGAGCACGGGGCGACGGTGGCAACGGCGCCGGCAGAGACCCGCCCTGGGGAAGAGGGGACACACAAGCAAGCACACGACAGACTTCCAGGTGCTGTGAAGAAAAACAGTCAGGATGAGAAGGAGTGCGGGGGCAGGGGGCAGGGAAGGCCCCTCGGGAAGGTGGCGCTTGAGGAGGAACCCACAAGAGGGGAAGTAAATAAGCACGCGAATAAGCGGGGGAAGAATGTTCTAGAGGAAACAGCAGTGCAAAGCCCTGGGTGGGGGGAGCCTGGCCCGCCGGGGGCCGGAGGTGACAGGGGGACAGTGGTGGGGGACCGGCGGGTGGGACGTCGCGGGCACCGGGAAAGAAAATGGTGGTGTTCTTGATGGGATGGGAAGTCCGGGAGCAGGACAGGGACGCGATCTGTGATTTCAGTCGGTCACTCCGGCTGCTGTGTGGAGAATAGGGCATCGGCGGGCAAAGTGCGGCGGGCGAGCCATCAAGAGGCCACTGCCGTGACCAGGGGACCCGGCGGGGCTGGGGGACCTCCAGCGGGAGGCCGTGCCGGAGTGCCGAGAGACGGTCCAATTCGAGATGTATTTGGAAGGGCTTGCTCGGCTTCCACGCCTGAGTAGGATTTCGATAAATGAGGAGACGGAAAGGTGGTCCAGACGGGGCATGTCGAAAGAAGCGGGGCTATTCCGGCGCGGCACTAAACCGGAGACAGCTCCCAGGGCTGCAGATGGAGCCGGCCGAGCGGAGCAGCTGCTGGGGCCCCACGCCGTGGACAGCCGCCCTCGCCCCGTGCCCTGCGGCAGCCCCGCTGGAACCGGGCCGAGTCCGCGGTGTGGGCACACCAGCCCCAGAGCGGCCCCCCACCCAACGGGGCATCCACCCAGCTCAGCCAGGGACTGGGTGCCACCCACACTCGCAACCACCAGGTGGCGCCCCAGGCCGGGTCAGAGCTCTGGGTTTGCAGGGAGGCTCAGAGACTTAGCCAACCTGTCACTGACTCTCAATCAGGTCACTTTCTGTGCTGCCGGCTCAATTGTTCTTTCATTAATCACACCATGGAAATTCATGCTCTCCATGCTGAAGATTTATGGCTCTAAAAGCCAGACCCTGGAATGAAAAAGAGGAGACCCCGCTGCTGCTGGGTCACTTGCTACAGGCCAGGTCGCTCGCTACAGGTAAGGAGCCTGGCCTTGGGACCCTGGAGCCGCAGGACGTCCTCCCACCCTGCGCTGGAGACACCGGGCCCCTCGGGACCGTCCCCGGGCCCGGAAAAGTCTTCAGGGTACTCGCACCACTTTATGTAAGGGACCTCAGCATCCACGGATACCAAGGGATGACTGTCCAGCTCCCTCCCAGCAGCCGGTTCCCACCGGGAGTGGGCCCGGGAGAGTCCCCTTGTGCCTCCCCTCCCCGTATCCCTCGTGGACAGGGGCCCCCATGTGGGAAATCTCAACAGCTCAGAACCTCCAGGAGCCAGTCACCTCTGTGACTGCACACTCCCCAACCTCTGACCTGCTGTGCCAGCTCCCCAGAGCCCGCGGAGCTGCTCCCCAACCGCCACACCTGCTTCCCCCTCACCTCCTGTCTGAGGTCACCTTGCCCCGGGTAAGTCTCAGGTGAGGCCTGCTGCGGACAGCAGGGCAGCCTGGACCCAAGCCCCGCACCTTCCTCTCAAAGCCACACACCCGTCCCCCCCCCCAGAAGGCCACCGCTGAATGAATGAGGCCCTGCAGGCAACAAGAGGCCCTGCTTACCCCATATCCTCGGCCTCCTGCTGAGATGGAGGGACCCTCTGCTCCCGTCTCTGACCCAAAACCAGCAGAGCCCCCAGACCCTAAGTTTCCAGACTAGGACATCACACTGCCAGGCCCAGCCCGGGACCTGGCTTCCCGGCATTTGATGCAGAGCCCCGGCGACACCCCCGCTGAGCCCCCGACGGGTGAGAGGCGCCAGGCCACCGCCTCAGCCCCAAGCCCAGGTCCCGGCCGTGCGCCCCTGCCTGCCTCTGGCCTCTGTGTTTCAGCCCAGCCTGCAGAGACCTGCCTGAATCCTTTCCCTGAAATGCCTCCTTCATTATGCTGCTCCCCTGTGTGACCCTAAGATTCTTTTCCTCTCTGAGGCCCAATGCCCTTTAAAATGTGGCATCTGGACTAGAGAATTTCCCGGCTCAGCCAAGCCTGAGACACGCTGTTCTCACCCCAGGCTGGTGGTCCCACCAGAGCAACTTTATTCCCAGGGGACATCCGGCAATGTCGAGTCTTTTTTGTTGTCACAACTTGGGGCGAGGGTGCTACTGGCACCTGAGTGGGTAGAGGCCAGGGACGCTGCTAAGTGTCCTACAGGGCACAGGGCAGCCCTCACACAACAAAGAGCCATCTGGCCCCAAATGCCGAGAGAGATTGAGAACCCCTGCCCTAGCCCCCTGCCCGAGCCAGGTGTCCACCCCCCAGCTACCGACTCCCTGAGAAGACAGACACCCGAGAAAGAACTGGTGTGTCCCTCCAGGGTGGGGTGCGTCCTAGCTCCGAGAGGGACACACACGGGAGGACGACAGAGCTGGTGAGGGCTGGAGAGGGGCAGCTTGGAGGCTGAGGTCCAGGGGGTGGCAATGGCAGCAGAAAGGGTTTGCTGGGCGGGAGGGCAAGAGGACAGGAGGCCATCTCTGAAGCCACAGCAGGGGCAGGGACGGCGAGGGACGGATGGGAGGAACGGGGGAGCCGCCCCCCACGGAGGGTGCCCGGCACAGGAAGGAGGCGGGGCCTGCAGGGGCACAGCCAGAGCTCGGTGCTGGAGAGCTCAGCTGGTGGCATTCGGGGAAACTGGTTTCCCAAAGCAGAGGGTTGTCTCAGAGACAACCAGCTAGATTCAAGCCCCCCGGCAGGAAGAAACTCCGGGGCGAGGCGGGGTGACTCAAGCACCAGGACCCAGCCAACCGACCGACCCAAAGGCACCCGCCACCCTGCTGCGGTCCGGGCCGGGCTGGCACTCCTCTCTAAGCAGAGGCAGGCCCAGGGGCCACCCTGACCACCGAGCCTCCCTGCCCCTTGCCCCTCCCCCAACCAAGGGCACTTCCAAGTATTTTCCACTCGGGCTCCAAATGAACCCGCATCCAAATGTGAGCAAACCCTTGCATTTGTCCGTTCCCTGCTCTCTACAGGGGCCACGACCTGGGTCTGTATTGTCCGTTACTAAAGCCCCAGGGCCTAGACCAGCGCCTCCCCTTGGCAATGCCCACGGATCTCCCTCCTCCAGGCTCTCTCTTCAGAAGGGAGAAGGTGCAGGACCCTTCAGAGTCTCAGCATCTTCCTCATCACCCTGGGCCCATCCAACAGATGCACAGCAGGCAGACTGAGGCCCGCAGGCTATGGCCTCATTTATCAAGTCTGCTGTAATTAGCCAATACCCCCATGGCATTTTCCCCATCTTCAGTTGCAACCACATTGATCTGTGGTTTTAATACATGTTTCTGCCGTGTGTCCTTATGTATTTTTCACACAGCATCCCAGTTCTCCGGGAGTGAAACCACAACCTCCCCTGAACCACCCTCCCCCCTGAGCTTCCTCCCTCACTTGCTTAGAGCCAAAGGGCAGCCACTGCCTGTGTCTCCCACAGCTGCCACCATCTCCCCAACGTGCAGGGAGGCCCTCCCTGGGGTGACCTCCTGTGCCAGGGCTGGACATCCCTGCCTAGCCCTCTGTGTAGACGCGCTGCCCATCTCCACAAAAACACCAGTGCTCCCAGGCCAGGTTCACGCCTCAGCCCTTTCTCTCCCACTGTGGGGCCCAGAACATGCCTGGATACTGCAGAAATATTTGTTCCATGGATGGATGGATGGAGGGATGGGTGGAGGGATGGACGGAAGGAGGGAGGGATGGATGGAAGGAGGGAGGGATGGATGGAGGGATGGACAGAAGGAGGGAGGGATGGATGGATGGAGGGAGGGATGGATGAATGGATGGATGGGTGGAGGGAGGGAGGGAAGGAGGGAGGGATGGATGGGTGGAGGGAGGGATGGAGGGAGGGAGGGAGGGATGGAGGGAGGGAGGGAGGGATGGAGGGAGGGAGGGAGGGATGGATGGAGGGACGGATGGGAGGGGTTGGGAACAGGATACCCAGACACACAAACCCACCTGAAAAAGAAGGCCCCCTTTGCACCCTCTTCACCACCCCCGTGCCAAGTTCCCCCCCAACGCCCCCGTAGCCCCTGTTCGCCTGTGTAAGTCGCCTTCTCTACCTGCCCCATCCCCTCAGAGCTCAGCACACCCTCTGGCTACTTTCATCCCCGCGGCCTCTGTGTCTCTGCAGTGCCTCTGTCCCCCACACTCTCTTTGCTTTGCAGGAGCCCCTCAAACCCTTGGCCTCAGCATGCCCCCCTGTTCTCTATGAGCCAGGGCCAAGTGCAACGTTTAACAGCATTTAATAAATTAGTGGATGTGGAGAATAAAAAAGCAAACAAACGACTGTAACTTCACAGCCAATGCGCTGGCTGGTAGCATCCTGCCCGGCCCTGGGAGAAGCCGGCTGCGAGGAACTTCATCTCGCGGAGGAGGGGGAAAGGTGTCAGCGCGAGGACAGGACGGAGGGGGCGGCTACATCATGTTTCAGCCCCCCTTGCCTCTTGGCGGGGGGTGAGGGTGGGCTGCAGCTCATTCAATGTCACGGCCATAAAGGGAGATGGGGGATGACGGGCAGTGCTTCCAAGTCCACACGGAAGGGACAAAGTCACAGGGACACCTTTGCCAAAGCCACCCGGGAGACAGAAGGATCAGGGCACGGAGGGGGGTGGGCCCCCGGGAGAGGGCTCCTCTGTGCCTGGCCCCAGGGGTCCAGCCTCCGCTTGAGCACCCCGGGGTCCCGGTGCTCACCAGCCAATAACACACTCTGTTCCTTTTTTGCACAGCTCTAATTGGTCAAGAATTCTTCCTTATTGACTCAGCAATCCGCTTCCCCAGGGCTAACGTGCATCAGTCCTAGTTTTGCCCAGGAAGCCCACCGAGATCAAGTGTGGCAGGACTTGAGGTTCTTGAAGGACTGTATCTAACAAAATCCTTTCCCAACCTTCTCCTGGCCCATAAAAGGGCTTTTAGGGCTCTCACCCCCGAGTCACCCTCCACTACCGAAAGTTAGGTTCCAGCTCCGGAGGGACCAGCGCAGAGTGCAAGACGCCGCTCTCCCCTCCCGCGCTCTGAGCTCTACACCTCTAGTAATGCAGCCTGTGCCGCCCCTGGCTTGGCTGGGAGCCACAGCACAGGTGTGGTTCACATTGAGCTCGCGCATGATTCAAACCAAAGAGCGTGATTCCTCGGCCATTCTATTTTTAACCCCACACTTTCTCTCTCAAAGCCTCCAATTTCTTCACAACTTCACAGCCTCCAATATCACCAGCTTGCAGAGGTGACAGGGAGATCACACCCGTATTTCTGAGCCGCATTTTCCTCCAAATAAACACGACATAAAGCATTTGCATATCTAAAACCCAGTTACATTTTGATTATTGCAGAATGAGGTTATTTTTCTATCTAAGATGGTTCTAGAGGAGAGCATTTAAATGCGGCCAAACTTCGGGGATGTTGTATTTGGGAGCTGCTGAGTCTCTGACGTTAATAAAGCTCTTAAGTTACATGCTTGCCAAGCCCCCTTCCCTCCAGCGAACTCTGCAGGGACATTGGGAACGTGGGAACCGCGCCCCCCAATTCACTGGCATACCCTATCGGTTGAGACGGGCTCCTGCTACAATACCTCTTGCTATCTAAGACTCTTAAAAGTGCTGGGGGTGAAAGAGCTGAGAGGGGGGAGACCCCTCTTGAGACTCTGAGGCCAGCCCTTCCTCCCTCCAGTCGGTTAGGGTCCTGGGTAGGGGTAAATGCAGGTACCGCAGCCTTGGCCCCAAGCTGGCTGCACAAAGGGCCTGGTATCCTCTGACCCCAGTGGAGGCAAGGGAGGAGACTGGCTTTGCTGAAGCACTGTCCACCTGTTTGGGCTTCCTGGCCTGGCCTCAGTATGGAGGGCATCTGCCCTGCCTAGGGGCTCACACCAACCAAGGCATCTGTGGGACTGCAGGTGGCAAGCCCTGTGTCTGTCCCTGGGCCTCAAAGGCCAGGGCAGGGGTGCCAACAGCAGGCCCAGTCTCCATGACAGCTGATGCCCAGGGAGCAAAGGGCAAGGAGTAGAACTGGGGAAGGGGTCTACCTTGGGCTCTCCCAACACGGCCCCTTTAAAGCTCTGGACTTCCACACCATTCCTGTCTGGGAGAAAGGCTTGCAGGGCAACAGGGCTCACCTCCCCTACCTGCACCTGCACCCCAGTTCCCAGGCCATCTGGGCTCCTCAAATCTGACAGCAGGGCCCAAACCAACCTTCTCAGGTGCCAGCCACGGCACCTCAGTCTCGGACTGACCACAGGCCTGCTCACACAGTGGGGAGATGAAAAGAAAAGGAGATGGAAACCAGCTCAGAGCCCCCAAGGGGGCCCGAGGAACAGGCCCAGATGGACCACAGAATGATGTGTGGTCAGGATGCCAAGAAGGAACGGGTGCTACAAAGCCCCTGCCAGCCTTGTAAAGGGGGCGTGATCATTCATCGTTCTGTCCACACTGACCCAGACTAACAGTGGCGGCCCTTCCAGGGCGGGCCCCCCAGGCTGGCAGAGCTGCACGTGCTTCCTGTTCAAGCTGGGGTGGGGCGGGGTGGGTGCAGGGGAGAAGGGACACAAGGGGAGCATTGTAACCCAGGGTTCCCAAGCTCGCTCCACGAGGATGGAGCCCCTGGACGGCGGGGCTCTGCTCCCCTCAGGAGAGCACACAGCTGTTTTCCACCCCTGCTCTATACAGGAGAGGAGATGGGCTAAAACAGCAGGGGGCAGGCTCGGGGAAGAGCTTCTCAGATGGAGGAGACAGTCGACTATCCTGGCTCCACTGGAGGTTTCTGTTCCCTGAGCTGGTGGGAGGACTGCCCTTCGCTGGGAACGTCGGGGGAAGGTGACCCCAAACTCCAGAACTTGTCAGCACTCAACAGGACACAGCTTGGAGCCTCGGGCCACCCAAGACCAGCAACTCTTGGGCAGGTGCTAGTGCAAGAATGGGTGCTCTGTGCTGGGGCAGGGGTGTGCACGGAGCTCTCATCACCTGCGCCCCAAGCGCCACGGCTCTGGAGCCGGGAAGGAGCCACAGGGAGCCAGCCTGGACCACAGCGAGAGGCACTGCCTGAGCTCCCAAGGTCACGGTAAGCTGGGAGGGAAAAGCGCCAAGGACTCAGAATACTCATCAGAGGAGTCTGGAGAAAGGATTTTCCCACCACAGGCATATTTTTTCCCTTCCTGCGTTTGTTTTATTTTGTGTATCTGGGGAGAAAGGCACTCTTGACAGCATCAAAGCACAGAATAATACATGAAGCTGGGGCTGCCTTGGGAGTCAGGGATGGGTTTCAGAAACCTATCTTCAAGGTTCACGTTGAAACTGGGGCCACCTGGGCTTCCCTGAGAAAGCAGAACCGTCCACAGCCTGCATCTCTGGACATGGAGCCCCAGGGGACGGCAATGGTCCAGCCGCCTTTCTGGGATGTCTTTCCGCTGAAAGACTGAGGGAGAAAAAAACACCTCCCCAGCACTCGGGGACACAGCGAAGATGAATGGGATTGTGCCTGCCGAGCCCTTTGTGTTCCTCGGAATATAAATATCGTACAAGGTACTGTGCTATTATTCAGAATCCTCGGAAAATGCAGGAGATACCTTGAATTCACATTACATCTTTCTGGCAAAGAGCTCAAATGATCTGGGAGACTATAACTCACCCTACAGAATGGGGAGGGCGTGGAGATCATTCTCCCTGTTTGAGGAAAGGCGCCCCCAGCCCCCCTAGAGAGGAAGAAGAGTCACGCCATGAAAATAGGTCCACTTCGGGGTGCCTCTCATTCGGCAGGGCTGCCTCCATTCGGCCTGCCACAGAACGGAGGCCCTTTAATAATGTAAAGAGCACGGTCTCCCCTGGCTTGAGCTCAGCAAATAACACTCCCTGATTACATGTGTAGGTATCGGGAAGGATCGTGGTGGACACCCAGCTCCATCTCTGGCCCCAGGACAGCCGCCCACACACACTTCAGCTAGAAGCCTCGGACGTGGCCAACATGATTGGTCCTCTCTCCAGGGATGCTCTGCCCACAGCCCGATTATTTACACTGCCAGCCGGGAGCCGTGTCCACCCAGGTCGGGATTTGACATTTCTGACATGTTTTGTGGGGGACACAGGCTGGCTAAGTTCGGGTTCCTCTGCCAGAGGTGGTCTCTGCACCAACTTTACGCGTCAGCCTGAGACCCCCTCCTCGCCCCGGCCCTGGGCCGACTCTGTCATCTGGTAGAACGGGAGACCCTGGCCCGCCTTCTACCCTTTGATGTGCCCACTGCCATTCAGGCCACTCGCTGAAAGCAGCCGGGCCACAGCCTGGCAGGCGAGCGCGCCCAAGGTCACAGAGGTCATTCGGGGAGGAGCTTCACGCCTTGCCCTCACCCACCCGGCGCCTTCCCTGTCTTCACTACCCCCCCGAAGCTGTGTTGCCAGGGACACCAACCATGGTCCCGTGGTTCTGAGTGCTTTGCCCCATCTACCTCACTTAATCCTCCCAACCCAATGGTGGGGACAGGGGGAGGGCATTTTCGTCCTCCCCGTTCTACACCTGGATGGGTGAAGGCACAGAGAGGTTAGGTGGTGAAGGAACCCAGGAAATCTGCCTCTGGAAACCATGTTCTGACCCACCGGGCCCCACTGCTTAGACCTGGGGCGTCCCAAATACATCAGGAAGGGGTCCCTGGACGTGTCCATGCTTGGAGAGGGGAGGGCCAGCCACTGCGTACGGCGTTCCTGGGACCCACCTGTGGACTGAGAGGGTGGGGAAAGCAGGGATGGTGACAGCGATGGTGGTGACGAGGGTGGCGACAATGACAACGACGCTAAGAACACGGACGAGGAAGCTAGCCTCCATTGGCCCCGAACCCACGCCAGGAACCGCACCAGCCGCTTTCCGCAAAAGCCAGACAAGGGGTCTACAAACAGCAAAAGCTGGAGAGGCTGTGGAGAAAAGGGAACCCTCCTACACTGCTGGTGGGAACGTAAATCAGTACAGCCACTACGGAGAACAGTATGGAGGTTCCTTAAACAAACTAAAAATAGAATTACCATATGACCCAGCATCCCACTACTGGGCATATACCCAGAGAAAACCATAATTCCAAAAGACACACGCACCCCAGTGTTCACTGCAGCACTATTTGCAAGAGCCAGGACACGGAAGCAACCTAAATGTCCATCAACAGATGAATGGATAAAGAAGATGTGGTACATATATACAATGGAATATTCCTCAGACATAAAAAGGAATGAAATAGTGCCATTTGCAGAGACGTGGATAGACCCAGAGACTGTCATACAGAGTGAAGTAAGTCAGAAAGAGAAAAACAAATATCGTATAATATTGCTTATATGTGGAATCTAGAAAAATGATACAGATGAACTTATTTGCAAAGCAGAAATAGAGACACAGATGTAGAGAACAAACTTATGGATACTAAGGTGGGATAAACTGGGAGATTGGGATTGACATATACACACTATTGATACTATGTATAAAATAGATAACTAATGAGAACCTACTGTAGAGCACAGGGAACTCTACTCAGTGCTCTGTGGTGACCTAAATGGGAAGGAAATCTAAAAAAGAGGGGATCTACATATATATACTCGTATAGCTGATTCACTTTGCTGTACAGTAGAAACTAACACAACATTGTAAAGCAACTATACTCCAATAAAAATTTTTAAAATAATTTTAAAAAACCAGACAAGGTAGTTCCTACTGTTTCCCCCCACTTTGCAAATGAGAAAACCAAGGCTCAGAGGTTAAGTATCTCACCTGAGCTGGATTTTAATCCAGTCTGATGCGACTCCAACCCTTTGACTGAAGCCTCTCTATGCCTCAGACAAACAAACACACAAAGAAACCAAAAAAACCCCAAACTTCATTTTATTAACATTCTCCACGGTAGCCCAGTCTGAGTCAAGGGAGGCGGGGAGGAGCGCAGGGGCCCGGGACACACCCCGGCAGAGGGTGGCGAGCGAGAGCAGGCACAGCTGGAAGGTGGTCTGTCCTGCGTGCCGGCCGGGCGGGTAGAGGCGAGGACCAATCGTTAGGGGTGCCCCCCGCAGGGAGGGGTGCACGGAGTGCACATGTGTTGGGGGCAGACGTCCAGCCAACCTGCACTGCCCACTTTGCTGATTTCGCCAGAGTTGCGAAAATTGTTGGCTGTACCTCTGCACAAAGAAGCAAGAAGGAACAAAATAAAATACTTTGGGGCTCGGTGGACCTTCTTATTGTGCCTCTACTTCCACGACCAGAGGAGCTTGTGGAAACGATTCCCCGCCCCCCCGCGCCGTGTTTTTCTGGAGGGGGCTTTCACACGCGCCACCCCACACGCTCCCCACAGACCCCTGGGCTCGCTACCCCACGTTACAGATGAGGCCGCTGCAGCTCGCGGGGGCCCCGGCCCCATCTTTCGAAGGCCCGTCCCCGCCCGGCGTGGTCAGCAGCCTCATGGGGACATCCACTTCTGACCCACCAGGAAACGGAGCTTCAGAGGGAACACTCAGAAGCGACTCGGAGAATTTCCTGTCTTTCGAAAGGAGCGACAGGGACACCCCTCAGCCCAGCCCCTCCGCAGGGGCCTCAGTACCTGCCCTGAGCCGGGCACCATGCTGACCACGGCCACCCAGGAGCAGGACACCCAGCTGGACCAGCAAGACCAGCCGGACAGGCAGCCACGACGCAGAAGAGCACAGGGCCAGTGTGAGGTCTGGGTCGGGGCTACGGACGGCTCTGGCCTTGGTTCAAGTTCACGGAGCCCTCATGTACCAGCCGGGGGGCAGGAATCTCAGAAAACGACTTTCCAGGGCTTGTTTTTTAAATGGGGAATTCATGGTTCCTACCACATAGAGTTGTAGTTGGGACTGAATGAGATGCACGAAAATAAACTTCCCAGCGTGGTGCTTTTACAAAGCTATAAATGAGGGTCGTTATTAGTACTTATGGCCCGCGTTCCTCAATCATCCTGACTGCTAAGACCGGGCAGAGCGGCTGTTAGCCAGGGGTCCCGCCCAGGCGGCAGCCCCGCGCCCCCAGCTCCCAGCTCCCAGCCCCGTGGGGCCCCCCTACCCATCCAGGCCGCCGCACAGTCAGATGCGCGTCCCTCACTCTGCCGCCCCACCCTCCATTCCCCAGCCACCCATCTCCGGGAGGCAGCTCGCTTTCCCGACTGGCGAGCATGCTTTCTTTTGGCAGGGAGCTGCTGCCGTCTGTGCTCTGGACCGTAAAACAAGTTTTCATCAATAAATTAAGATAAGCGGAAAGCCAGCTCGAGGGGAGGTCGGCCGAGGCAGGCAGGCGGCAGTGGGCGGGAAGTGGCTCTGGGACTCAGAAGGGGTCGGAGTGAATCCAAAGCAGGATGCGCTCCCCGCCTCCTCTCCTTGGACCCCAAGGGCCCCCTTCCACCGGGCTCCTCGCGACGGGAGGCTCGGGAAGTTCCCCGCCTCCCTCCACTCCCTTCCATCCTCCAGCAGGTGAGCAAGCGGCAGTGACAGGTAGAGTCAGGTTCTCAGCAATGCTCTGAGCCAGTAATGATCGCGATCGCTGCGTCAGACGAGCTAAATCTAATCAGACACGTGCCGCCCAATCACTGACACTGAGACCCACCCCCGAAAATAAAACGTGTTTGGCCAGAGCCTCCCCACTCCTCGGCGGGAGCCCTCGGGTCCCTCACTGCACCTTCTACACCACTGTCTCCATGTCTGTCTCACAGCACCCCACCCACCCAAGAAACCTTCCTCTTCCCCCTTTGCACCGTTCTCAGTCCCACCCAGGGCCTTCGGGTCCCCGCGGACGCCCACCTCCTCCTCCAGGCTGGCCAGCCCCGCCCTGACCCCACCTAACACTCTGCAGTGGCTCTGACCGTCTGACCACTCACCAGCCTTGGACCCTTCTCCCAGCCGCCAGTGCTGACCTGGCCGGTGATGTTCCAGCACGATGGCTGCCCGGGGCAGGGTGTGGCGCCTCCCCTCACACCTCTCTGTGTGCATCCCTGGCATCAAGCTGAGCTTTGGGCCAGGTATGGACGGAGCGAGCACAGGGAGGGAGGAGTGCGGGGACGTGGAAGCGAGGCGAGTGCCCAGCTCCGCAACAGGGGCGCCTCCCTAGCCCTGGCGCTAGGACACACAGCCCACTTCCGGCCATGACACTGAAACAGGCCAGAGCATATGGCAGGAGAAGGGCCATCTGTCCATCCAGCACCACACGCGGGGACGCGCGGCACCACATATGTTCAGGACCTAACGGACAGGTGAGCCCTCGGGCAGAGCGGCAGGGTGAACCCCAAACGGCACAGCGCACCGGCCACGCGCTGCCAGCGGCTGGAACCACGGGCAAGCCCCTCCCTCCTCTGAGCCTCGGCCCCCACCTTCCAGAGAAAAGGCTGAACCTCACAATATCCCAACCCCTCCAGCCCTGAGGTCCCGGGCTCTCACCTCTGCTCCCCCCTCAGCCTGGCTGAGCAACAAGGAAGGTGGCTACATCCGCTTTTCAGGTGAGGAGGCAAGGTCTCTGAGGTTGAGTGATCTGCCCCGGAGCTGGGAGGCTGGAACCCACGCCCTGCCTCCCCAGGGTGACCCCATGTCCCTCGGGGAAGGCAGCAGGAAGGAAAAGTGGCAGCACTGCACCGGGCCTGAGAAGTGCTGTGCGACTTACCGCCCCCGTGACCCAAATCCCCCAGGTAAGGAAATGGATGCTTGGAGTTGAGACTTGCTCAGGGCCCCATGGTCAAGGGCCCAGGCTGACGCCAAGACAGAAACGGACCACTTAGACACACACAAACAGAAGGAGGAGCTGGCAGGGCTTCAGGCCATAATGGCATGAAATCAAGACTGCTAACTATACCCCAACCTGGATATACATCAGAATCGATCACTTCTGAGTTCAGGCGCTTCCCAAAAGCGGAAGGAGCAGAGGAGTGTGAGTTCTTCGACCAAGTGCAGGCAGGGGGTAGGCCTCCCTCCAAGCAGATCCCAGATGGCTCTCCCTCTCTCCTCCCAGCCCCCTCTTCCGCAGCGCGCATGCACACACACACACACACACGCGCGTGCGTGCACACGAGCGGGCGGACAAACGCTCCCCGCATCAAGACCTGGAGGGGAAAGGATGCACTTCATAAACGGCAAACAGAAAAATAACCTAGATGTGACGTGTGAGATGGTAGGAGCCGAGCACAAAGTTCAATGAACGGAACAGAAACATATCGACAATAGCAAAAGGAAACAATTACCACGCATTTTCACATGAGATCCCATCCCCAGGAATAAATGCTCTGGCGTGTGCTTATTCGACAGAAAAAAGCGAGCAGTAGCCGGGGAGGGATGAGGACCCAGCATAATGCAGACGCTTGCACTTTGTGGCTCCACGTTTCCCCGAAGCTCTCAAAAGAGTGTTTTCTGAGATGCAGGCTGACCCGGGAGACAGAAGAAATAGAAGAAATAACATTGTAAGTGGAGAGATTTTAGGGTGCTGCCTCCAGGGCACCCACTAAACAGACACCGTCAAATTACCAGAGAGAGGGGCCACTCCCGTCCACTTGGCAGGTGTGCATCTCCGGAAGTAGACGTTACCAAAAAGAAAAAAAAAAAGATTTTCCTTGGAGACAGAAGCTTTCAGGTTCATGGCACCAGCTGCTCAGGGGAGCCAGAGTCTGGCTTCATCTCAGGAAAACTCTGACTTCTTTTGCACAAGCAAACCTAAGGCAGTCCTACAGAAAGCGGGTCCCCAAGGCCCAGAAAGGCGGGGACCAGTGCTGGGGGAGGGGCACGACAGTCCTGCAGAGCGGTGTGTCATCCGCCTGTGGGCCTGATGCTATGGACCCTGGACGCACAGGACTTGGGGGAGGACCCTGCCGCCTGCGCCAGGATGGGGGTCACACTGACCGTGCAGGTACCACACTGCCTCTCGGGTCGCAAAGGGCCCTGGGGCCCTTTGCTTGCCCTGACCGTCAGTATTTCTTCTCCGTGGTGTCGTACGCTCTCTGAATGACATCTTCTGAATCAGGGTGTCTGTCCCAGTCTCTGGAAAACATGCCTCTCCACCTGTCTCCCCATCTATTCCTCTATCCAGGAATCAAAACTTGGATCTGGGGCCAGCGGTTAAGAGCACAGGCTCTGGAGTGAACGCCTGGGTTCTGAATCCCAGCTCTGCCCCTTCCCCAATGTAGCCTCATGCCAGTTGAGCTCTGTGACTCTGATTCCTCATCTGTAAAATGTGGATAATAATGCTAACTCCCCCAAACTACGTGTAGTACCTACAAGGTTTGTTGTGGAGATTAAAAAGGAGAAAACTTCTAAAGCCCTGAGAACAAGAACACGGCCTAACGTCATAAATGACGCTCATCAGCGCTGTTACCCTTCTGCATCTCGCCCACTCCAAATCCTCCAGCCATACCCCTGCACCCCTCCTGCACCCACCTGGTCCTCTCCACTCCCACGGCCCGGGTCCTGGTCTCATCCCTGTGGCCAGAACACTGAGAAGCACCCCTGTCAGTCACCCCACCTCCCCCAACCCCGTCACCACCGCCATCTGAACGCTCCACCTGCGGTACATCACGCCTCATCTTCCAGGCCCTGGAGGGCTCCTGCAGCCTGCGGGGTGCGGCTGAAGCTTCTCAGCACGGCGTCCATCTGAGACCTCCTGCAGGCTCATCTCTTCATTACTAGCCTGCCAGTATCCCCACAGTCCAGGGCACTGGCCCCTCTGTGATGCACCCCAAGCCTTTGCCTGCGTGCCTGCCTGCTGGCTCTTCCCCGCCAGCCGTGCCCCTCCTGCACCCCAACCAGCCAGCAGTGCCATCCTTCCCGTGAAGCGCCCATGAGCTCCACCCTCCCCATGCCCCCTCTGTGCGCTAGAAGCACCTGCCACCTCCCTCACAGCACCCAACACCCTGCGCCCTACAGGGTTCATTCCTTGTTGGTTTTGCCTAAGTCGACTCTTATTTGGCGTCTCCTACAGTGCCTCGCATATAGTAGGCTCCCAAGAGGTATTTTTCAAGTTTTCACAAAGGCAAGCTCCCGGCAGCATGGGACTAAGACGGTACAACTGTGCAGCCCCCAGCTGGTCCCCTGGGGGAAAGGGTACCTCCCCTTACACTGTCAAAGACCGCAAGGGTCAAGCCTTTCCATGAATACCAAGTATACGCAAACCCCTCGGTGGCACAGAAATGCTGTTGTATCTAATGCAGCTGCATCCCCATGCCCGACCCAAGGCTTGTGACCACAGGGATGACCAACACGCTTCCGCTGTGTGACTCAGTCATGTCGTCATCTTGCTTCGTTTCCAAAGGCCATTATTAAACACAAACTACGCCAGGAACCACATCCAGCAGAGCTGGGCCCCTCACAGGCTCTCAAAGTGTTCTGAGGGGCTGCTCCACCTGACTACTGCCAGGCAGAAGTGCGCGGCCCCTCCCTGGGCTCAGACTTGGGCACCCACTTGCCGACCGTGACCTCCCCTCGGACGCCTTACAGGCAACTCAAGCTTAACAGGGTCACACGGGAAGCTTGATGCGCAAGCTACGGGGAACCCCAGTCACCAGCAACTCTCTGTCCCCCCCATCACCCACCAGCAAGTCCTGCCGGTTCTACCTCCGATTTTTGACTCCAGCCCACCCATCTCTCCCCGACTCCACTGCTACCCCAGCCTCCTCCTTGAACTTCTGCGATCATTTTCTGTTTTCCCAGCTGCCACCCCTGCCCCTCCACTACTCACTCTCCACCGAGCAGCAAATTTCCAGAGGTTCCCCTCGTATGTAGAACAAATCCCAAATCCCTTCCCGTGTTCTCCGGGACCCTACATGATCCAGCCTCTGCCTTGCCCGCCTCCTCCGTGCCCTGGTCCCATTCACCGGCCTCTGCGAGCTCCCAGGCACACCATGTTATTCCGCACTCGGGTGTCCCTTGTCCAGAATGTTCTTCCTAAGAGTCATGGTTTCATTCTTTTCCTTTAAGCTTCCTTTGCTCCCCATCTTGTATGAAAACCTACTATGACTTTAAGTGTTTATTTACTCTTGTCCATCTTCCCTGCTAGAACGTGAGCTCCAGGAGGTCAGAGCTCCCTGACTTGTCCCTTGTGTGTTCCTCGGGTGCCAGGTTCATGGTAAAGGCTCAATGAATCTTTGTGGAGGGAGGAACAGAGAGAGGGAGGAGACCAGGACTCGGGAACCTCCTGTCCTGGGGAACATATGCCTTCAGCATACGTGGAGTAAACTTCTCGGGTGTCACCGAGAGCCTGGGAGTGGCAGAAGGGTGGCTGAGCTCAGCACAGAGAAAATGCTGCAGGATGTGAAAAGCTCTGGTGAAAAAGAACAAGAAGGAGCACGGGCTATGAAGTTGATGGACTCGAGGGAGTTCAATTCCCTGCCCCTGCTATGCAACGTTAGAAAAGCAAGTTGACCTCTCTGGGCCTTAATTCCTCATTTACAAGACAGAGACAACACCACCAAACTCACAAGGTTGCATAAGCACGGTGCCTGGTACAGAGTGATGCTCACAGAAAAGTCTCTTTCTCCAAGGATGCTGGGGGCTCAGGCCCACACACTCTAATTAAATGAGGTCGTCCTCCTGCTCCCGGACGCCGGGCTGCCTGGTGTCACCATCACTCATGCATCAGCCACCTCATCTCAGGGTCTCACCTAAGGGACAAGGGGCAGTGACGGGGGACGTGGTGAAGCTGGGCATACACCATGCTGTCTGCTAAGATCACAGACACGCTGGCACGTGCATTCAATTCCAGTGAATCTCTGTTGGGCGTCCGCAAGGAACGTCTGCTCCCAACCAAGCCATCATTTTTGACCGTGGCTTGGGGACAAGACCCTGGGAGCGGGTACAGTGGCAGGGTTGGACGGTGGTGGTGGGGGGGGACATGGCACGGTGCCGTTCAATACCGCTTGGTTCTAGGGTCACCCCCAGCTCCTTGCAGCCTTGATGGGAGGGGGAGACGAGGAAAAGAACCAGCTCACCTGACATCTTGGTATCAAATGCCAAAGAGCAGCTCCAAACCCAGGGAAAGGGGGAAGGCTTAGCCGCTCCCTGAAGGAGACAAGCCACACGGCCCAGGCCACAGATGCTCACAGCGGAGTCCCTCCTCCAGAAGTCGAGGGCCTGTGCTCTCCTTCCCCATCCCAGCGGACAGGACACCAGGGAGGTTTCGAGCCCCAGAATATACCCATGGGTGGGAGGACACGTCCCAGGCCCATAGCACTCAGACCCAAAATGAATCTTGCCAAGGCTCTCGTTTCCTGAACCCCCAAAGCCCGTGGGCTGGACCACCAGGGTGCAGATTCAGCCCGGGACAGCCAAGCCTGCCTGCAGGGGGCTCAACCCTCAGCTAGCCAACACCACCCCAGCACCCCTCTCCTCCCTGCCCCCTCAATTATTCTTCCTAAAACTGCTCTTGCCGTGCAGAGCTTCACTGGCTCCCCCCTGCCCTGCGAGGAGCTCACACCCTCTGGCCTGGCAGTCAAGTTCCTCAAGAGCCGGCCACGGCTCCCCGCCCAGCGTGCCTGCTGGGAACCATCTTACTCCGGCAAAACGGAGAGGCCAGCTTCGTCGTCATCCGAATATCCCCCTGTTCGTGAAAGGAGGACCCTCCTTCTCCTAGCTCACCCCGCAAGGCCAGCTAAGGGCTCCTCCCGCAGGGCGTTGTTCTCTGGCGAAGAGCATGAAGAATCCGAAGGATAAAGGCCAGTCCCCTCCACGTCTGCGCCCCTGCGGCATCAGCACTCTGCGCGAAGTTCCCGACTTGGCACACACAGCGGCCAGTTAGAGAGAAGATGCTGCCCCAGGTGAAAGGGACGTGGGGAGGAAGACAGAGGCGGGAGGTTCCAGAGTCCCCGCTGCGATGCTGGCGAGAGGGGGGCCGGGGCCACAGCAGAGGGGCCTGGAGAGCTTGTTGGGGATGATCTATTCCCGCGGCGCCTCTGCAGGCTTCGGCTGGTTGAGCTGAGATGGAACAAGCGGCAAGCGCCGTTGTTCTTGGACGCCTCGGCTGTGACGGGAGTGAGCGCAGAGCGACAGTGGCCGTAAAGCAGAGGACGGCCCGTGGGGGGTGCGACACTCCACGGGGACCAGGTTCATGGTCCTGGAAAGAGGAGGTTACGAGAAGCTCAGGAGCACGGCCCACCCACAGCAGCAGGAGATGGAGCGGGACCCCCGGCCCCGGGAGGAAGGGGTCAGGCTGGCGGAGAAATCCAGGCTGGAAGAGGCACTTGCTGGGGAAGCAGTGCACACCTCCCACGAGGCTGGCGGCCGAGAACTGCCCACCCACTGCCCCCAGAGAGGAGGGGCAGGCAGGCAGGCTACAAACCTACCCTCCCTCTGGGAAAGGGTGAGTGTTAACGCCTGCAGCAGACGGGGCGGGAGCAGGAAACCCCCAAAGCCTAGAACTGTAGTGGGAGAGCTTCCTGCTCTTATGTGACGCATTGGAAAGTGGGTCCCAACTCATCAGGCCGTGTTGGGAGGTGACAGGACCAGGAGGGGGAATCCCTGACCTTCAGCGGTGCTACCCACTCACCCCAATACTCAGCAAGGCAGGTCCCTGGGCCTGAGCTACTTCCCAGGGGGAAGTGCACCGTCTCTGTGCCACAGGGCTGACCACAGGGCTGCCCCAGGACATCCTCCCACGGGACGGCCTCGTCAGAAAGACAGTCACACAGCAGAGTCCGCTTTGCACTTCAGGCACCGGCCCTCCCCTGGATGGACCCACTTGAAGTCCAGCTCCACGACGGCTCCGGCTCTGTTTTGGACAATGTGGAGTCGTCACAACTTTGGGGGTCTTCTGCAGTCCCCCCGAAAGAGTTAACCTGGCCTCAAACCTAGCGCCTTAACCTGGCGCCGCTGTGGAGCTTATCTGACCTCCTGAAGGGATTAGCACCCGGCTCAAGAAATGCCAATCAGCCAACAGGGCCAAATTTAACTTCAGCCATCCTCCCACCCTCGCCAGGGCACTCTCAAAATCGGCGATTACGCTAGAGGCAGCTCTCACCACAGCCCGTCATCTGCTATTTATAACCCGCTCACCTTCTGGGAGGAACCAGACACCTCCCGTCACAGCAAGGCACCGAGGGACCCGGCCACCAGGCCGACGCCACTCAGGACCCTGCAGGAGGCACTCCTCCCAGGTTCCGAGCGGCCCTGCCCTGTCTCCTCCGCTGCACGGACCGAGTGCACCTCTGCCAGGGCCCTGCACTTCCTTGTGCAGGCTCCAGGCTGAGCACCAGACGTGGCTCTCACCAGCTCACCGCCCAGGCCCCTCCAGCTGCTGCCTCCCCCAGGGGCCCCTCCCTCTTCCTCATCCCTTCATCATTCTGTGGTCCATCCAGACGGCGGAACAGTATTCTGCGCTGAACAGAAATGAGCCGTCACGCCATGAAAAGACATGGACGGACCTTAAACGCATATTACCAAGTGAAAGAAACCCACCTGAAAAGGCGACACACTGTAGGATTCCAACGATATAGCATTCCAAAAAAGGCAAAACGATGGAGACAGAACATTAATCACTGGGTGCCCGGGTTTGTGGAGGTAAAAAGGTAGAGCCCGGAGGATTTTTAGGGCAGTGAAAATACCCTGTATGATACTATACTGGTGGGAACAGATCCTTATACATTTGTCAAATCCATAGGATGTACAACACCAAGAGTGAAGCCTCACGTAAACTACAGACTTTGGGTGACCATGACTTGTCGATGTAGGTTCATCCTTGGTAACAAGTGTTGCATCTGGTGGGGATGTTGATAATGGGGGAGGCTGTCCATGTGTGGGGTGTATGGGACATCTCCTGTACCTTCCTCTCAATTTTGCTGTAAACCTAAAAGTGCTCTTAAGGAAAAAAAAAAAAAAAAAACTCTTTTAAAGAAAAAAAAAAAATGGGAGGTGACAGCAAACAGCCCTACAAGGATGTAACTGGCAAAATAAAGGCTCTTCCACTCAAGGACACTAACAAAAGCAGGTGCCTGTCCCTCAGAGACACGAAGGGGGTCCGGCTTTGTTCCCACAAAGGAGAGGCCTGAACCTCTCCTGAACCACAGGCTCAACTCCGGACCTGAGAGATGCCAGCCCTTCCCAGCACTGCCATACGGTCGAGAGTCCGTTTACTTGTTGCACAAGGACTTCATCTAAAAGATGTTGCTTCATGCTAAGGGTCACCCAAAGAGAAAGGCTCTCTGGCTTCTGGGCTACAGGTGAGATGTCCCAAGAAGTCCTTTCTGAAAGCCAGGCATTCTTCTACCACTGAAGGTGGTAGGAATCCCGCTGGCAGCACCACGCCACTAAAACAGGCCCCAGTGCCATCCTCCCTATACGGGTCACAGCGGCCACATCCCTTTGGGGTGGCACAGGGACAATCTCTCAAGTATGGTGGCAAAGGGCTGAGTGGGGAGAAAGTGCTAGAGAAAAGTTTAATAATAGCTGGGTTGGGCACGGCCCGTTTCCTTTTTCAGCTCCCTGGCGGGCTGCTCCCATTACGCGATGCGGCTGCGGGCAGAGCCCGTCAGCTGCTGCTGAGACTCAAACCCAGGTCAGCCCGGGGGCCACGTCTCCTCAGGCCACCCCGGTGAAGGGTCCACATGCCGCAGTCAGATGAGGGCCACGCACAAACTTGCAGGGCTCACCTAGCGCAGCTTCGCTATATAAAGCCTGGAGCTGGCGGGACAGACGGGGCCAGGCCGCGAGCCTCAAGGTTGACCATCCTGCACCCACCAGCCCTGCAGCCCAGCCAGGCGCCCTGCTCCTCATTGTCCCTCTTGGCCACAGACTGCTATTCTGGGCTCCGGGGGGCAAAGGGGAGCTGGTGACCGCAGCAGGAAGCCCACATGGCGGGCAGGCTGGCGTCAGAGCAGCTCTCCCGGCGATGGCACATCTGCTGCCCTCTGTCCAGCCTCTCCCGTCCCCTGGAAACCAACAAATAAATACACCTGACAGTCAACACACGTGTGCACGGAGCATCCACCCTGCGCGGCAGCTACAGACCAGAGAGGGAAGTGTCCACGGGAAAATGTGCGCTACGTGCTTGTCGCCATTGATGAGCTATTCATGGAAACCAACACGGAATCAATATTAAAAGGACAGGATTAGGGGACGGCATGCCTGAAAACACAGCGCTTAGCAACACGCGGTCCATCTGTGACTCATCTTCCGTATCTGTGAAATGGGTTTACGAATAGTACCTCCTTCGGAGCTGTCATGAAGCTAAAATAAGTTCAAGTACGAAAAGCACTTGAAACAGTGGCTGGTACTGAGTAAGTGTTCTACAGGCGCTGGATCCTGCCACCATCATCATCAGGATGGACAAGACAGACCCAAGTCCTTCACCTTAGTCCTCTTTCTGGTGGAGAAATGCACTGAGCACTGGTCTGGGGCCTGGAACTCGGGCCCAGGCTGGGTTAGGAGGCGCCTGCGAAACTTGGGCTGACCCAGAAGCAGCCCAAGCCAAGCACCAATGTCCAATTCTCCATGGACCTGCAGACGGTTCTCCCCCCAGCCTCTAAAACGGGAAACACCACCCCTACATTTAGGCCTCCAATCTGGGGATGTGGGGAGGGGAGGGGTGAGGGCAAGGAAGAGGGCCCTCAAGCCCAGAAAAGGTCTGGAGAAGAAGCTTGAGCCCCTGAAGGCAGCCAGCACCTGGCCCAACAGAGGAGGGGCCCCCACCCAGCCGGTGTTTCCAAGTTCACCGTCACTACCACCATGCAGGGAGCGGGGCCTATGTGCTAGGTTCTGGGCCGGGTGTCCCAGACCCACTGTTCCATGTAACCTCATACCAGTCCAAGGAGGTGGGCACTGTTGTCCAAGACTAAGCAGCAGGGCCAGGCTGAGTCCCCAGCTCTGTCTGCCTCCATAGCCCTTACCCCACTCCCCTGCTGGGTGTCAGAATCACCAGGAAGGATTTTGGCATTGCAGCTGCCCAGGCCCCCACCCTGGACCTGCTGAGCGTCAGAATCTCCAGAGCTGTAACCAGCCAGCTTCCCACCCAGGAGTGGGCTCCACTGGGCTGAGGCCCAGCGGACAAAAATATCCCCAGGGAGGGACTTCCCTGGTGGCACAGTGGTTAAGAATCCTCCTGCCAATGCAGGGGACACGGGTTCGAGCCCTGGTCCGGGAAGATCCCACATGCCGCGGAGCAACAGTGCCCGTGGGCCACAACTACTGAGCCTGCACTCTAGAGCCCACGAGCCACAACTACTGAAGCCCGCGTGCCTAGAGCCTGTGCTCCGCAACAAGAGAAGCCACCGCAATGAGAAGCCCGCGCACTGCAACGAAGAGTAGCCCCCGCTCGCCGCAACTAGAGAAAGCCCGTGCGCAGCAACGAAGACCCAACGCAGCCAAAAATAAATAATGCATTTATTTAAAAAAAAAAAAAAAGAAAGCAATATCCCCAGGGACACGCTGCCCCTTGAGGCCAGACGTGCTGTGACCCCTCCCCACACTCCCTGGAGAATGAACACCCTGTCACCACCACCCCGGGCATCCCACCCCCTGAGGCAGGGCTCCTTGGGGCAGTAACCAGACTCCATCCAATCCCTGCCTGGCGCTCTGCGGACCCTGATGGGGAGGGCCTAGTTTTCCACCAAAGCTGGTCCTGGGCCGATCGGCATCACGGCAGGTACCCTCTGTCTGTGACGGGGTTCTGGGAAGGTCACAGCAGCGGCCACTGCAGTGGCCGAGTCGTTCAGCACTGGCTTGCAGCACGCACCCGCCCTACAGACCACCATCTCGGGGCATGTCCGCTACACCCACGAGGTGGGCATCGTCATCACCCCTTTACCCATGAGAACCGAGGCTCAGAGAGGTTGAGGAACTTGCCCGGTGAGAGGCTCGGCCAGCCAGACCCAGCATCCAGGGTCCGGAGCACAGGCCACGTTGGGTCCTTCACGAGGTGCTGGTTATTATTTCATTCACTGGGCCGCCAGCAGCCTTCTAAGGAGCTGAACAGCCTTTGCTGCCTGTTTCCATCATCTCTTTATTTGGTTTTCTTGGAAACGTGTGTCTACTTAGAGAGGCTTTGCCTGGTGGGGAGACTGACTTTGGCAAATGAAGCAGGACGACAGGGGTCGGTAGATGCCAGACGAGCTCATAACAATTCTCTGAGGTCACGGGAACGCTTTGAGAGGCAGGGCAGAGCCACGTGGGTCCCCATTTTCCAGGTGGCAAGGAAAACAGGGTGGCCAAGCCGCCTGCTCAAACACGGCGCCAGCACCACCGCGGGAGGGAGGACGGACAAAGCAGCCTCCCGCTGCCGGCCCGGGGCTCACCGACCGTGTAATCGTGCAAACCCTCTTCCAGATGGCCCTGAAACAGCCCCGCCTCCCACCCCCGTGTCCTCCCCCCAGGACACGTGTCCATGGGCCCAAAGAGGGAAAAGTGACCAGCCTCCAGCAGCCCCGCGAGGGAAGGGAAGGGTCCCAGGCTCAGCCCAAGAGGCACTTCTCACTGCTCCCTCCAGTTTAAAATAGGCCATGAGGACGCCTGCCAAGACCCAGTGCTCCTGGCAAACAGGAGGGTTATATTTCTGGCTGTGCACCGTGAAACACCAGGGAAGGCTTCCCAAACCAACAGCTGACTCGGGCTGTGATGACAAGACGATCCTGAGAGTTGGCCGGGGCCCAGCCAGCGGCAGGCTCCCCGAGTGTGTCCAGCGGGGGGGGCCATCCCCACCCGAGCTCTGGGAGCAGGGCGGCGGCTATATAAGGGAGCCCAGGGGGCGGGGAGTCCTCTGGCCCCGGCAGCAGCTCACACTCACGCGGGCCTGTGCGCACACCTGCCGCGGATGAACATTCCTGCGTGCCATTCCCTGGCCTGGAATGGGCTTCCCCATCCCGCTGCCATCACCATCCCCTCTCACCTGCTCCCGGAAGCCTCGCCAGAGGCTCTGCCTCCGTCCACGCTGCCCACGAGGAACGGGTGGGAACTAGAGGGGGCTGGGGGCGGGGGAGGGGGGAGCGGTGAGGAGCACGGCTGCAGGTTTGAAGTACGGGCAGCACTTCAGCCGTGGCCCACGGTGTCTGGACTTATCTCACGAGGCTCTGGAGGGCAGAGCGGGGACCAGGGTCGGAACCTACAGGTGAAAAACGATCCGACAGCCTCACTCACCCAGAGACCCGAAGCTCACCAACACGGCAGCTGCCACTAGAAGTCTGGGACCAGACCCCACGGCCACCTGCCAGGAGCCTCTGCTTTGGCGCAGGGGCTGTCCCACGAGCTACTGGGGTCCCAGCCACTCTGCAGGAAGTCCCAGGAGCAGGGCCCTCCTTCCAGGGGGCACTCAAGCCTGGGCAGAGTGGCTGCCCGGTTCCCAGGGTCACCCAGCTAGGGCTGACGGTCAAAGTGGGAGGCCCCAGGCAGCCCAGGGTAGGAGGGCTGGGAGCCCACTGTCCTGTGTCCTTCTCTTCCTTTAAACTCAAGGCATCCTTGGCAACAAAAGTCTCTCCTCCCACATACACCCCTGGAAACTCATCAAAGGTGAGCAGAGGTTAGCTCGGCATGGCGGCATGATGAAGCTAAAACTTTCATTTATGCTACTTTTCTACCTCTCTATTCTTTCCAATGCTCTCCAGTGACCACATACAAATTTTATCATCAGAAATAAACTTTTTTTAAAGAAGAACCCACTTCCTTCTCCCCTCAGATACCCCCATCAGTAGCGAAGATGGACCACCTGGAGACCTCCACCCTCCTCTTTCCCGTACCCTCTGGCACATTCACACACACCAGGGGAGAGTGTCACATGCAAGTGGATCTCATTTCTAGGGCAACTCATTGCCGGGAAGGTCACAGCACTCGACTTCCCTGCTTTTCAGGTGCTAGACGCCTGTGTGACAGCAGGTGTACCCAGCAGGTGCACGCAGAGTGCGATTTGCCTTCCTGTCGCAGAAGTGGTCTCTGTTGTTCCCAAGGCTCCCTCACCACCTCCAAAGACAGCCTTGGATCTTTAACATGCCTGCGACCTCTTTAAGAAACCCAGGCTGGCATGAAGCCCCAAAGCAGGAGATCTTCAGAGCTCTAATCTCGGGCTGGGATGGTACCACCCACTCCCATCCTCGTGGTGACTCCCAAAACATAGGGGGGAAGGAAAATGAGGAAGAAAGGGAGCTGACAAAGAAGGGGAGGCCACAGGGAGATGAGAGAGTGCCTGGGCCAGAGCACGGTGCCCCCACGTCCACCTCGGTCCACCTGTGACCCCTCCCGGCCCCGAGCCCCCTCCTCCCAGCAGGTCGTGCCCATCATTGCCATTAACCTGGCCGTCCCCAGGCCTGGCACCCGTGATTAGCACAGGAGGCCAGGAGCCCAGCTCTGCATGCCTCCGGCACTCCGTCACAGCACCAGGAAAGGCTCTCCTGTCACAGACACGATGCAGTGAGCCAGCAGGCCTGGGACGGGCCGTATCTGCGGCCGCTGCTCAGCTGACCTCAGCGCAGGCGGCTGGGCCTGGAGTGGGAGCAGAGACGGGGCTTCTCGTGGTGTGTCCGTGCAGCGGGCAGGCGTGCTGTGCGTGCCAGCTGTAGGAGGATCTGGGGGGGGGGGCCCGACTCCAAGGGGGAGACTCGTCCCCACAGAAACACACCAGACAGACAGGAAGCAAGTGAGAACTTGAGACGTGAGGGGAGATTCCTAAAAGGCTGAGACTTCCTCATTCTGGAAAAACAAAGTCGAGGGGCATTAGGCCAAAGTTTGCAAAATCACGAAGGACAACGAGAGAGCAGCACAGACCAGTCCAACAGATTCCGAGACAGAACAGCTCAGAGAACCTCACGATGACAGAACCACAGGGGGCCGCTCAGGAAGCAGGGGTGCTGGGGGGCGTGGCCCTCACCGACGGCCAGCCCTGTGGCCCACACAGGTGGTGGTCACGTGCCTCATCAACAGGTGTGGGTGAGCAGAAAGCACGCAACGTCTCCTGTCAGATCGCAGCTCCATCACTCACTCGGAGGCTTTGAGTAAATAACACACCTCACTGGGCCATTCCCTCATTTGTAAAACACAGATTAGGACATCTCCCGTGCAGGAACGACATGAGGACTAAAGCAGGTAACACGTGAACCCCGAGGACAGGGCCTGGTGTGAGGGAGGTGCACCAGGGGCCCCTCACGAGGGTCCGCATTCACCGCGGGGGTAACTCAGACGTGGTTTGCCCACAGGAATGTCGGACGTGCATTTGGGGAGTGAGATGTACCCCAGCTGTGGCTCAGTCCTTCTGTGCCTGACCTTTATCATCCAAAAAGTGGACGAACTCTTCCACTTCGCAGGCCGATTGCTTGTAAAGACGCACTGCAAACTACAAAGGCACCTGATACACCTGAGATGCTATGATCAGAGCTCGTAGCTGAAACCAAGAGGCTGGACAGGTTTGCCGAGGGAGAGAGAGGAGAAGAAGAGAGGGGGAAGGACCAGAGGTGTCACTTTCAAGGACATCAGCTCAAGGCGAGAAGCAGCCGTGGAGAAAGCAGAGAAGCAGAAGGACGGACCAGGAGAGCACGCCACCTCCGAAGTCAAAGGCAGAGAGTGGTGCCTTCAAAGAGGAGCCGCGTGGAGTCCTCCCGTGCAGTGCACACTCTCGCCACAGGCTGCCCGCCCGGCCAACACGGCCCGGCGTCCCACAGGGATGACTCCTCTCCCTCTCCCCGAAGAGGAGGACAGTTTCAAAGGTGAGGAAGTAACTACTGCAGAAGTAACCAGGGGCTGTGAGCATCCCTGTGCTGGGGACTCATCAAAGTCCCAGGGGGCAGACACGGCCAGGAAGGAGGCATTCAGGAGCCATCTGCGCCCTGATGAAGACGAACAGCCTGTGAGGGACTCCCCTGGTCCAGCGGTTAGGACTCGGCGCTCTCACTGCCGAGGGTGCAGGTTCGATCCCCGGTCGGGGAACTAAGGTCCCGCACGCCGCACGGCGCAGGCTAAATAAATAAATACATAAAAATTGTTCAAAACCTAAGAGCCTGTTGCTGTGACATGCAGAGGTTGGGCAGATCCAGGGGAGAGGGGCAGGAAGACAGGCCGAGCATCGTGAGACCAAGAGGCAGTCTTCTAACCCGTCCCCCTCCGGGCCCACCACGCTCGCCCACTGGCACGTGTGTGCTGCAGCGCGTGCCGCCCTGTTCTGGCAGCAGAGGCCGAGGGCGGGGGTCGGAGGGTGGGGGGGGAGCCCATCAGTAGGAAGAGCCCAGAGGGAGAGCAGTGGAGGGGGCCGGGGCAGACACCAGCACAGTGGGGACGAGGCTGAAGCTGGCCACGGCCGCTCAGCGGGTGCCCCCGGGGTGTCTCTCTGTGGGCGGAACGCCCAGCCCCCTCAAGGGCTCTTCCCCAGCCTGCCTGCCCCGGGGAGGCTCCCAGACCTCGCTGTCATTGTGGCCTGACACCTCTCAGGCCTTCCCGTGCTTTCTCCTGCTCTGCAGACAGAGACCCCGAAGCAGGAAGGCCTGCGGAGGGCTTCTATGCCGCTCCCCGGCTCCACACGGGCCACACTCCGGCATCACAGACGCCTGGCGACCACAACTCTTTTTTTTCCAGGCCAGCAAATTCCATCAGCCGTAGCCAGAGTCAGCAAACCTCCTCTCCCGCTCTGCCTTGAGTACGTTTCACGGGTCTCTGTCAAGCCACTTCTGCTGTAACTTTGATTGCTCCTGCCAGGCCTCGGAGAGGCTCACGGGCATCCCAAGACACCTTCCCTACGACCTCACGGCTTCAACACGGTACGTTTACAATCAACTTCCATGAGTCCAGCACGCAAGACACTCCTCCTCTCTGCCCTGGACAAACCCACAGCCTGTCCACCCACCCCTTCCTTCCATCCACCTGGGACCGCCCTCTACCCTCAGTCCAGGAGCTATGAACGCACCACAGACTGGAGACTGCCCGCACTTCGCCCAGGCCTCCACTGCCCACTGACCGGGCTCGGCCTCCCTGTGCCCCTAGGAGCAGAGCCCCACTCACCGCCAGCCCAGCGCCACCTCTGTGAGCCTCCCTGAGGGCTGGGCTGCCAGGATGGCCGGGTGGCACACGGAGGGGGAGCTGGGAGAGTCGCCAGGGCTGCTCTGAACAGCCACCAACAGGGCTTTGCTCAACCCTGCCCAGAACAAGGCCATTATTAGGCCCAGGAATTGGAGGGTCGTGGTCCAGAAGGATGCGGGTGCCGTGATCAAGATAACACGGGTCTGGAACAATTGGGCTACTGTTCCCTGGCGCCAAGAAAGGCACGGGCTTGGAATCCTAAACTTCTCAGGTGGGAAATTCTGCCAGATGTCCAGCTGCCTTTCCTCTCCCCTGCAGGGCACATCCTCAGAGTAAACGGGGTTCAAGCCCTTCTGCCAGAAGCAGCTGCAGTCCCCCTGCCCCAGGGGCCCTAGGGAGGGAGGCACTGGAGCTGGGAGAAGGAGGGGACGCCAGGGCAGGGTGAGCAGCCCCGGTCCTCCCCGGACTTTGAGGAGACTGCCCAGGTCTGCCCAGCAGGGACTGCAGCCCACGACCTGGGTGACCTCCCCCCACCACAGAAGTGCACCAACAGACACAGAACTGGCCCCGCGCCGGCGGCACGCCACGGTCCCATCCCCTGCACCATGAGCAAAGGATGTTTGGGGGTTGGGAGAAGCAGCCTAGGCCCCCATCACCCCTTACGACTGTTCCAGGGGCGCAGGTTCCACCAACACAGCGCAAGGAAGCAACGTGGAGAGGACAGGGGACAGGCAGCCCTTCCTTCCCGGTTACAGGTGGTCCACGGTCACCGGGCCCACCTTACTCCCTTCCCCTCCCACACATCTAGGCTCCCACTCAACGTGCTTCCCTCCTTAGGGACATTCAAAAGAGGTTTGAGAGAAAGAAAACTGGAAAGCGTTTCTCTCTCTTGGCAAGAGTCCACCTTGCCTTCCCATTTTCAGGGTGAAGCAGCTTTGAGGACATCCGTCTGTCTTTCCTGCACCTCTGGGCGCCTCCCTCTGGCAGTGGCCCGAGAACCAGAAACGGGCCTGGCACCTTCCGGGGCTGTCCCCCTGGCTGGCGGGTGCGAGAAACGTGCCTCGGTCCAGGCACCTGCTCGCTGGCATGGCCGCCCCGGGACGGTCCGGTCAGAGCGGCGCCGAGTCCCAGAACCAGGCGCTGCCAGCGGCTGGGGGCGGGGCTCGGGGAGGCCTGTTCTCCCTCCACGCCAGGAACTCACACCCAGGTGAGCCGGGCCGCTGCGCACAGACCTGTCTTCCCCAGAAGCCAGGAAAGACTGGATGCCCGTGCAGCTGGGAAGCTAAGGCCCAGGGAGGGGGAGGCCTGGCAGAAGTGGGTCCGCAGAGCCCCAGGAGCGTGGCCGGGTGCCGAGAGACAGAGCTGGGTCGGCTGACCTCAGGAGGGGGAAGGGAGGAAGAGCCCAGACACACACACAGGGAGAAGGTTCCAGAGCCTTCTCTGCTGTCCAACAGCAAGATTTGGCTCCCGCTACCCCTTTCCCCTCCACTACCCGAGCTCTCACACCCATGACTAAAGAGACCATCGGCCAGATGGTCCCCTTTAGGGAGCAGCTGGGGGCTCACCATCTGGCGGGACCGATGCTGTGTGCCTGCCGCACCGGGGCCAGCAGGGCTGGCGCGGCACGAGAGCAGGGTCTCCCAAAGTGGACGTCGCCAGGTGCTTACGACCGACCAGCCAGGCCTGGCCAGCGAAGCTTCGGTTCCCAGGAGGGCAGAACCAGAGGGCACGCGGGGACAGCGGGGCCCCAGCACAGCCGACGAGGGTAGCTCAATCACAGAAGGCTTCCCAGAGGCAGCAGCCTTGAGCTCAGTCACCTCCCGCCGCCCTGCCGCCCATCAGAGGCCACGGGGCCTGAGAGCCTGTATCAGAGGAGACAGGAAATCAGTGGGGCCTTCGTGTCCCTCCTCAGCCAGGCCTGGACAAGGTGGCCAAGGGTAGGGAGTAGAGGAGGGTGGCAGAGGCAGGGCCTCAAGCTTGCTGCTCCCCTCACTGCCGTGTCCCCCCACCCCACCCCAGCTGGCTGTGACCCAGCGCGGCGCTGAGTGGCTTAGCCAAGGGCCCTATCTCCTCAGCTCAGGACTGGCGCCTAAGGATGCGGGAGCAGGGTGGCCTCAGCCAAACAGAGCCGGAGCGACCCTCAGTGAGGCCAAGCTGGCCCCTCAGCTCCTCTGAGCCTCCTAAAGAAGGATGAGGGCAGCCCTGCCTCCTGGCTGTGACGGGGATTCGGTGGGGTCATAGGAGCGAGGCCAGCTCCGCGCCTGGCCCACAGGAGACCTCCACGCAGGGGCCCGTGACAGCGGCGTGGAAGCACCACGGGTTAGACCAGCAGAAAGCGAGGTGCAGAGCTCAGCCACTATGCAGTAACCAAGGCAGGAAAAAGGTGGGAAAACTCATGGAAAGCTAGAGCATCCCTAGGACAGGCTAGAGGGATGACTCTGTATTGGGTGATCTTTTCTACTTTGGGTCTTAAGGCCCATCCTGAGCCCTCACCCCCCGGCACACCGGTCCACCCACAGCCCAGCGCCCTCTGGCTGACTCGGAGGTGGGGCCCGGAGCCCAGGGACTCTCTGCCCCCTGCACTGTTCCCGCCATGGTCCCGCCTCTAAGGACACCCTCCCACTGCCCCAGGAACGCAGGCAGGGTTCAGGGAGCAGCACCGCGGAGGGACACGGGATGCCCAGCTGTCAGTGTTGCTGGATATTCCGGGAGGGAAGGACCAGCGCAAAGGACCAGCACAGAAGATCACACGTGCACTCAACGAGGGCCCCGTGCCCTTGTGGCACCTTCAGGGTGACCAGGGCTCCCCCGCCGCAGCCTGCCCCTCAACCCTGCTGACCACTAGAGCCCCTTGCTTGTCCTGTGCCGTCAGCTGAGCACAGAGAAGGGCAGGGACAGCCCCGTCCTTGGGACCTGGTGGCAAAGGAGGAGAGGACACCTGGCCGCCCGGGCTCTGCCCAGAGCTGACCGTGGGAGCTGAGCAGCCACGCCCCCGTCCTGGGAGCTGCCCACTGGGAGCTGGGAATGCACGGTGCAGCGGGTGGGCAGGGAGCTCAGCGCAGAGGGGCAGGTGGGCGGCAACCTCGGAGTGCCAGGCCGCCAGGCAGAAGGCACACCCCGGCCTCGGGCCTCGGCCACACCCGCCCCAACCAGGGCAGGGGGAAGAGCCCTGCCCAGGCTGCCCCCCACCCTGGCTCAGGGCTGGGTAAGAGGAGCTCCTGACGGGGCTCCTCCCTGCCTGCTCCCAAGCTGCCCCATCCCCAGGGGACCAAGGAGGCCTGAGAGGGAGACCCCTGAAGCTGGCCTGGGGACACCAGAGGGGCAGGGAGGCAAGAGGGCAGGACAGCAAAACGCTCTCTCCCTGGATCAGGGCTACTCCCTGCCCAGAGGAAGAGGGAGGTGTCCGGGTCTAGAATGGAGAGCCCCTCCTGCCCCAGGCACAGCCCCCAGCCTGCCAGGGCCCCAACTCTGAGCAGCTGCGTGGTGGTCACGGTGAGGAGGGGGCAGGGGACGGGACTCTGCCCTCCACTGCCCGGCCAGCAGCATTCCATTCTATCCTGAGTGAGTGACACAGCACAGCCCCAGGCTGGCAGTGCCAACTGCCTCCCAGCCCTGCAGTGCCAACTGCCTCCCAGCCCCTCCACGCAGGCCAGGACCGGGTGAGATCACTGGTGTAAGGTCAGGGCCCCAGCGCCCGGCCTCCCACCTACAAGGAAGAAACCCAGGCCCTGATGGCGCAGTGGTTAAGAATCCGCCTGCCAATGCAGGGGACACGGGTTCGAGCCCTGGTCCGGGAAGATCCCACACGCCGCGGAGCAGCTAAGCCCGTGAGCCACAACTACTGAGCCTGTGCTCTAGAGCCCGCGAGCCACAACTACTGAGCCCACGTGCCGCAACTACTGAAGCCCACACGCCTAGAGCCCATGTTCCGCAACAAGAGCAGCCACCGCAATGAGAAGCCCGCGCACTGCAACGAAGACCCAACACAGCCAAAAATTTAAAAAAAAAAATTGTTCAAAACTCACGCAGCCCGTTTCTCCTGAGCCACTTCCTTGGGTCGCCTTTTCAGGATGTCCTTCCTGTCATAACGCAGTCATACACGTATGCATACATATGTTTTAAATTTAGGAACTTACTGTGCACACACCGCGGTAAACTATTTTTTCTCTCTTAAAATTATACAGTGGTGGTAGTTACGTGACTGCCTGTATTTGTCAAAACTCAGAACTGCACACCAAAAAGAGTAAATTTTACTCTTGTATGTAAAGTAGACTCTATTGCCAACATTTTCCCCCATGTCATGTAATAATTTCCCAAACTCACTCACCCACAGACATATCGCACGTTATTTAACGCTTCCCCTCCTGGAGGACATGCAAGTTGTTCTTAATTCTCTGTTACAAACTGCTCTTTGGTGAGCACCCTGACAGATAACAGCCGGGGCTGGCTCCAGCCACAGCTGCTGAGAGAGGAAAATCATCAAAGAAACCCCAAGACACGGCCTCTCCCTTCCCTTCTCGAAGGGCTGGCAGGGCGCTCCTAAGATCCAGGGGCGAATCGCGAGCCCCCGTCTGAGTCCAGCCCAGCCCTGCCCTACCCTGCAGGGACTGTGGAGAAACCGCCACCCCTCTCAGGGCGCAGCAGCGGCTACCTGACCCTCTCTGGGGAAACCAGGAGAAAACGCAGCAGGAAACTCCTGGGGATGGAAGTGCCCCTGGCACAGGCAGCCCGCACGCCCAGGGCCAGTGGCCGCCAGTGGCCCAAGTTGGCCAGCAGCTGAGCACTAACAGGTCCACCCACTGCTCCACTAGGGACGGGGGTTTGAAGCGGTAGCAACCTTCGCCCCGTCTCCTGAGCGGGCAAATGAGGGCATTCGACTTGGCCCAGAGCAGGGGGAAGGGACAGCTGTCTTTGGGGTCTAAACCCAGGAGTCCCCCTCCCAGCCAGGGCTCTCCCACGAGACATGGCAGTGTCGACAGTTTTCTGGGGAAGAGGACTGTGGGGAGTTGGGCTTCGCTGCCAGCTCAGAAGAGGAGCCAGCCCCGTCGTAATTCAATGACGTTCACGAAGGGCACCGTGGGAACATACAAAAGCCACAAACCACATTCAGCACAAGGCGGGCTGGCCCCTGGCAGCTTCAGACTCTGCTCAACCCAACATCCCCAGTGGGGCCGGTGGGGACTCTGCTCGGGGCCCAGGGAAGGCATGTGTCACGCCGGCCAGATCGAGGGAGCAAAGCCGGTTGAGAACAGCAAAGGACACAGAGTCAGGACCAGGGACCAGGGCTCAGCTCAGTGGCCTGGAACCATCAACCTCCGGCCTGGGTCTCTCTGACCCTCCATTCCTCACGTGTAAAGTGCGAATAACGCATCTTCTCTACAGGAGAGGTAAAAGTGCTGTGTGACCTGCAAGCAGCATGCAGAAACGAGGGAATATTCTAGTCTTCCTCTGGAGAACGAGAGGGAAAAGGAGGGGATGTGAGGTGGGAAGGCAGAGGAGGTAGGAGGAAGCATCCCCCAAAGAGGCTGAGATTCTGAAATGCAACCTGCTGGCTTTCCAGGCAAGCCCTCCATCATCACAGGAACGCTGACCTGCAGCCAACGTACGCCGAGTTCAGAAACATGATGAAGAAGGCTGTTTGCAAAATTCACACAGTGGGACGAGCTACAGATGCTGGCGGTGGTGCCCTCCGCAGCAGGAACAGCTGGCCGTGTGGACGCAGGGCCGCTGCAGGGGAGCCCGAGGGGCGTGCCGACCTGCCCTCTCTGCGACTGGGGACAGGGAGACCCCGAGCCATAAAACAGCCATTCGTTCCAGAGACATCGATCGATCAGGTTTTCGATTTCAGCCCCACCAGGAGGGCAGGCCAGACCCAGAGAGAGAGGAGCGGGCTGAGCCCGCCTTGTGGGGGACCCAGCCCTGGAGCGTCCTTGGCGAGGGAGGAGGAAAGAGTCAGCAGATCTGAGGTCTCTCCCTGGTATGAGGAGACGAGGTGGGAAACGCAGGGACCGGAGCCTTCGCTGCTGCTCACGGCCCGCACAGCCTGGAGGTCACGCGCACCCAAGTGGCATCGGCCCCCCTGCCTCTGCCAGCGAGCCGCCAGGAGACAGGTCCAGGGCCGGGCGTGCCGTCAGCCCCCAGCAGGGCAGCCCACAGAGGATGCTCCAAAAACGCGACGAAGGGGACAGCACCGATGAGGGTACTACAAGGCGCTCTTGGCCGCAGGTCAAGACGCCCTTCCCCCTCCTGGCCACACTCTGCCCCCCTTCAGCAGCCCCTCCGCTCCAGGAAGCCCCCCTGCCGAGTCACCCCCCTCACATCACCTCCCAGGGAGCAGCCCCTCCGCAGTGCAGCTCACGTGCCTCGGCTGCTGTTCCCGTTACACCCACACCCCCTGCGTGCCCCGAGGCTGTGGGATGGCCAGGTGCTCCCTCTGGGCAGGCCCATCTGCATGACAGTTCTCAGGTGTCCCCCGCAGTCCCAGGGACGCACAGGGCACCCCAAGACGACGTCCACGACTGGGCCTGGGCCCGCAGAACTTCCACAAACCCGCGGAACGAGCTGAGTCCCGTGCATCATTACCCGCCCTCTGCCTCCTGCTGAGCTCGGAGGAGAGTCATCAGGCTGCCACCAAAAATACGACAACGCCTGCGCTCTCAGAGGGCTCGCGACGAAGGTGGGGAGCACAGACCCAGCTTACCAGTCTCTGCCCCCACCCCCATTCTTTCCGGTCCCCAGAAAGCCCCAGCTAATCTCTCAGGAATACCACAGGCCGGGTCAGACTCGGGTCCAGCCAACCGCGTGCCAGATGCTCTTCACGTGTCACCTCATTTACCGAGAGGAGCAGCACGGCGGTGGTGGAGAGCACAGGCGCCCACCGGGTGCCAACCGGCCCTGCCACCACGAGCTGTGCGACCTGGGCAAGTTACCTAACCTCTCTGATCTGCAGCTGCCCCTCCATAAAACAGAGGTCCACACCACCTCTTTCTCAGGGGTGTTGCTGAAATGATATCTGTAATGTGTTGACACTCTTGGAAAGCACTCAGTAAACGGTCATTAGTGTCACATGACTGCATCAAGCCCTCAAGGTAAGTATCACTGTCTTCTCGCTACCACGGAGGAGGTGAAGCTCAGAGACGTCAGGCAACTGGTTCAGAGTCACACAGCTGCTGCGAAGGAGACAGAGATGGGGGTTGGAGCCCAGGTCTTCTGACCTTAGGGGCACTGTTCTTGCGACTGCAGGGGCTTGCAGAGGACATAAGAGGATAGAGGCAGCAGGGTGTGCCCTCAACCCTGGGGAAGCCTCAAGTCACGAGGACCAAGGAGCTGTGGGACCCTGGGTCAGATGACCTGCCCCCCTCCTCGACTTCAGCAGCTCCATGGGAATCTGGAAGATGAGGCATGGCCTTAGCAAGTCTCTGTTTGAGAGGACTGGCTGGTGTCCCCAAATTAAATGCTGTTGCAGCAGCGAGGCCAACCCCCGCCCCCAAAGCTAATCAGACTGGCACCTGCTCTCCCCACGCAGGCAAACCGGGAAGGTGCCACCGGCTGGAAGCAGCCGGCAGGCCTCACACGTTCTAGCGCGATGGGAGAGCAACCATTTGCGACGCTCTGGCTGCAGTGCAAACCCAGTTTGCAGGGGAACCACCTTCTCCATCGGCAGACAGCCAGCAGTCACCAAGGCTGGCAGAGAGGATCCGTGGGCACTTTTCAAATCATAACCCACTCGATGGGGAAACACACACGTGCCCATCACAGCCAGTCTTCCATCCACTGAGATCCGGGTTACATCAGACGTGACCTTGAGGGGAGCAGGCACCTTCCCAAGTGTCATCTCCTTTGGTCTCCTTGGCCACCCTGGGGAAGGACATGCTTCTGCCCCATTTTACAGATGAGGGAACTAAGAAAACATTAGGCAATTTTTCCAACATCATACAAATAGGAAAATGCTCGCTGCAAACCCCACGCCGTGGGGCTCCCGGCCAGGGTTCTCTCTGGTGCAGCCACTGGCTGTGTGCCCTCTCATTCATCCATTCATTCATTCACCCTCCACTCATCCCTTCATTCACTCACTACATTTTTTTCCTAAACAGCTATAGTTCACCGCCCTCTGGGTCGCTTGTCTCCTGCTGCCCGAGAAAGCCTGGGAGACCAGGACGGCATTTTTCTTTCCTGCAGAACCGCCGGGAGAGCACCTCTCCAGGCGCCCCCAGCAGAGTGGACACGGTGACCCGCAGCAGATCTCAGAGCACAGCCCATGCCATGCTCCTGCCCGGAATGCAGCCCTGGCCTAGAATCGCCCCTCCACTGCACAACGAAGCTAAAAGCCTCGTAGAAAACGTCTGAACCGCCCAGGAATACGGCTCTGGGGATGTTCTTTTTGGAGGGGACATGCGGTTAGGAATGGGAAGGACAAAGTAGCCTGTCCCCCAGCTCACATGCAGGGGCACGTGGCTGGCGTGGACCCAGACAATTAAGTAGTCAGTTAACGACAGTACTGACTGAGTGGCCTCTACCAGGCCTGGGGCCGCAGGGGGCACCATGGAGAACGAACACAGGCCCTGCCCTCAAGGGGCTGACGGTCTGGTTGAGGGGAAGAGACACGTCTGGAAAGAGAACCGTCTGGGCAGGCAGGAAGCACCGCGTCTCGGCTACCGCACACACCCTAAATGCTGCCGAGAAATTCAGAGGAAGGAAAGGTACCTGCTCCGGGGAGGAGAGATCTCATCCCGACTGTGGGATGTGGGGCAGATGTGGCCAGACTTAAATCCAGGACAGGTACCACAGCTGACACAAAAGCCTGCCTTGCTCCTTTCTTCCCCGATCTTAGCTAAGTATTTCATCTTTTTTATAGGCACACGGCAGAGGCTGCAGGACGGGAAAGCAGGGCAGTAAATTAGATCTGTGAGCGCATCTCAGCCCCAGATGCGTGCTCACACCCTCCACTCATCCCTCCTCTGCCGTGAGGTAGCCCCGCCGCTCTCCACAGCCCACGTGGGCGCAGGCCTGGGGCTGTCGCTCAGCTTGGGCATCTCCCCCTGCAGAGACCCGGCTGCTCCCCGGGCCGGTCAGAGGAAACCACACGCCGGCCCCGGCCGGGCCAGGAGCACGGCTCTTCTCGCTCTGAGATCTGATGTATTTCTCAAAAGATGAAACCGCCCTCGCCCCACGGCCCAGCAATTCCACCCTGGGAAATGCCCTGGAGGGACGAGATGGTCCAGACGCCCACAGAGGCTTTGTCCAGGACAGGCAAAAATGGGCAACAAAGGACAGATGCGTGTACTGTACTCACACAATGAAAGATTATGAAGTAGGGAAAATGAGTGAACCACAGCTACAAACATGACATGGATGAACGTTAGAAACATAACACTAAGTAAAAGAAACGCAAACTATGGAAAGCTGCACAGAGCACACGCCACTGCATGTGGCTCAAAGCAAGCACAGCTCCAGAGTGCGTAGGTGAGGGCCATGTATGAGCGGCAACAGCAAGACCAAGGGGAAAGAGGGATAGAACACAACAAGGAGGAGGTCCCCTCTGCCGGAAGAGGCCGGGGTGCACGGGGATGACCACAGGCAACGTGCTGGGGAGGGTCCAGCCTCAGGGTGGGTGGTGGGTTCAGTGGGGTCCCTTCTCTCATCCTTTATAACTTGCATGTATCTTCCGTACCTATCAACTACTACTTAATGAACAATCTAAGGTGCTTGCTAAATTGATTATTAATAATCAGTAATTAGGCATGGCTGAGGGGGCTGGAGCACCCCATGAAGACGACCTGCTGAGGGTTATTGGAAGAGGCTGAAAGGGATGAGGCGGTGGTGCCGTCGGGGGAAGAGCTCGCCCCCGGCCCAGCCAGCGAGCTTGGGGTGCCCCCCCACTCCTGGCCCCTCCCCTCTGCCCCCCTCACGCTCTGCAGCAAGGGGAAGGCAGCTAACAAGCCTGAGAAGGGGCAGGGGTGCGTAGACTGGGGAGGACAGGACGGGCGGGACGGGGCGGCTCTCCTTACACGAGAAACCCGGCCCCGGAGAAGGGGAAACACAAGCCTTCTGTGCAGCTCCGGGGGACAGAAAACGGCCCACGAGAAGGAACTTCCCACAGTTAAGCACCCCCAGACGGAGCGGGCAGGCCAGGAGGCGTGAGTAGCCACCTCAGACGGCCACCTGGAGAAGCAGGAGCTCGGTGGCCTCAGCTGAGGGGGGAGAGGGCCAGCGCCGCACTAGGGCACGTGGACCAAACACCAGCCACAGGACCGGGGGCGCAGGGGCTGGACGTGTCGGCATCACCCGGGCGCTTATTAACCAAACCGAACCCCAATCCCCACTCCTGTCCCAGGGTGGGAACTACAAGCTTCCCAGGGACTTTGATGCACAGCCAGGCTCAAACCGCCAGACTTAATGTCCTCTGAGTGTTCTCTGAGTTCAAGATTCCGGGCACCAATGGCAGGGAGAGGAGGTGGGAGAGGGAACACCTCAGGGCAGGGGACGGGCTTCCGGTTCCCAGGGCTCCGAAGACCCAGCCTAGATCCTGTTAGCCAAGTTCTCACCCCACTTCCTCTCCCTCATCTCTTATTGAAAAAAACTTAAACTGGCTTCACATCCTCTGCTTATCGGAAGGATTTAAAAGTAAATAAATAAGTAAAGCTCACAGTAAAAAGAGAAACGAGCTGGTCAAGGAAGCTGGAGCTCGGGAGAGAAAACGTTCTGGGAGGAGACTGCACGCATTTCCCAGGATTTGATTTGCTGTCACGTGTGCCGGGAGGGGGTACCTGTTGACACAGGGAACCCTGGTAGCTGGGAAGCCTGTGTCCACCTCACTTCCAAGGCTCACCTTCCATTGTCCCATAAGAATTGTACCAAAAAGAAGATCCAGGGGTGCACCCCACGACAGGACAGAAGTGACTTCGGGAGAAGCAGGGGCTGAGGTCCTGCAGGCTCCCGGTACCCTGCAGGGGCGCATGCAACTGGGCAGCTGCGCCCGAGACGTGCATGATGCTCCCAGGGAAAGGGGAGAAGCTACCCCGGCCGACCCAGCCGTCGGAGAGCCAGCCCGGGGCTCAGGGAGCACAGCACCGGGTGGAGGGGCCGACGCTGGCTGGGCCCGCCTGCGACAGCGGGTGAAAAGGTGGGAGGAAAGTGAAAGGCCCTGCCCAGAGCCAACGGGAAACCCGACCCGGGAGCTCATCTGAAGGTGCCGCCCGCCCACGGCCTGGAGCGAACCCCATCCAGGCTCCAAAGCCAACATCTGTTGCCCTGGCACCGAGGCCGGCCAATTCCACGTGAATTTCCACCCGCCCCGCCCCTGCCAGCTCCACTCTTTGCTGACCTCCTTAGGGTGGGCCTAGCACAGGCACAGGCGGGGCAGGTCGTCATGCGTGGATCTAGAGAGCTCCCCCCAAGCCCTTGCCCACAGCACCTCTCCCTGGGGAAGTGGGGCGAGGCCAGGGTCCTAGTCCCGGCCGAGGCCAGCACGAGGCCCAGCCTGGGAGCACCATCCTCACTGACTGCCCATCTCAGAGCCCGCTGGTGTCCGCAGTCAGGGCAGCAGAACTGGCATCTTCCACCTGAAGGGACCCGGAGGGTCAGTGCACCGACAGGAATCCTAAGGTCCAGACGGGGAAGGTGCCCGGCCCTGGTCAAGGAGCAGGGGGACCTGGGACATTCCTGCCCCTCTACCCCCGCCTGCCTCTCTCATGGCTGCACCTGCTATCCCCCTGCCTCCTGCAGGGATAAGAGGCCCGCAGGGCAGAGAGAGAAAGAATGTGTGGCATTCTTGGCAAGAAGTTAAAACTACTTTTAAAAGCCCACAATCCTTACACACCCAGGCGCACACTCTCTTGACCAAGCACTGTCCCCAGTTTGTGGCGTCCTTCCCTCCCGGGCAGCAGGCTGATGGAGGTCATGCTGGGCCCTGATAGCAGCCAGTCCCCCCACCCACCCACCCCGTCACTCCAGGCAGGGAGGGCTGCACAGAGATCCTACTGGCTTGGGCTCCAGACAAGAGGATCCCCGTGGCATCCTTAAGGGGTCTCCAGGGTGACTGAGGACTGGACAAGCCTCCAATGAATCGGCACTTTCTCAGGGAGCAGAGGACCAGGAGCAGCGGGTGACCGGGTAGGAGAATGGGGAGCTCGGGACACGGGGCGGGGGGGGAGAGTCGGGAACAGCCAGGAGGACACGCCCCTACTGGTCCCCAAGGTAGCCGGGAAAACACCTGGGTTTTCTCCAGGGGCTGAGTCTCCAGGGGCTGAGAAACCTCTGTTCCATCCTTATTTTAGAAGGCTATGCCCCAAAGTGTTGAAGAACATTCAGTAGGCACCACCTGTTTGCAGAGGTGGGTGCAAAGTGAGTGCTTTACTGATCTCTGGAAACGCTCAGTCCCAGGGCAGGGAGGGCAAGTTCCCGGTGGGCACTGCTCTGCAACAGAGAAGACCACCTGGTCGGTGGAGGGACAAGGGCTCGGGTTGGGGATGGGGGGAGATAGTGAGACAAGGACAGGGAGAGAAAAGCTGGGGCCCAGGACCAGGCACCAGGGAAGACATCTGCTTTCCCAGCTGAACCCCTGGAGGAGCTGGAACCGACCCTGCCTCCTGACCTTCACGACCCTTCATCCCCTCGGATAATCCATGATGCCCACCACCTCTGCCCAGGTCCCAGGCAGCTCCCAGCACAGCCCAGGGAGGCTCGGGCAATCTGGGGGGCAGGTGGGGTGGCTTCTGTAAGGGGATGCAGGGCCCCGAGAGCAGTGCTGGGATGTGTGGGAGGGGTGGGAAATGTGGGGAATGAGCTGAAAGGACAGGAGACCCTTGTCTCCTGCTCAGGGACCACGAGAGGCAAGCTCTTGCGGCCCACACAGCAGCAGGTTCCTGAAATGTCTTTGCAATAGAGGCTGCTGCAGCACTGCCCGCCTGCCCGCCAGGGAGGAGGCTGCTGGCCGGACCTGTGAGGCCGCAAGGGGCTCCATCTGCATTCAGCCCAGGTGGTACCTGGCAGGAGAGCGATGCCGGCACAGGACCACTTCCCCTCTCTCGAGTTCAGCAAAACCCAGCAGGGAGACAGCCCACAGCTCCACCTCTGGGCAATCCCCCGAAGTGCCCACCCCCATCCAGCACAGCGCACCGGGCTTTCGGCCTGGCAGCAGTCCTCCCTGCGTAGACAGGTCCTGGTGAAAGGCCCTTGCCAGCAAGCTCCAGGCAGGAACGCTGCAGAGGGCAGTGTGGTCAGAAGTCAGGAGAGAGTGTATGATCAGCAGAGAGAAAGCAGGGGGCACCCGGGGGATCTGTCGGGAGAAGGTGAGGCAGGAGGCCAAGAGAAGAGCAAAACAACTCGAGGTGCCTCCCCATCCCGAGGCTCGGCGTTTACAGACAGAGGAGAGGGGAGAAAGGCCCAAGGCGGGGCGTCACCATGCTGGTTCTGCCGGCTGCCCCTTGCTGGGAGGGCTGGCACACATCCCTGGCCCCCACCGCCCCCTGGGTCTGAACTGGGACCGACTCCTGCCGCCTGAAGAGGACGCCCTGCGTCGTGGGCTGACGTGTCCATCCACACCCTAATCCCTGGAACCTGTGAGTGTGACCTTATTTGCATGTGTGATTAAGTAAGGGTCTCGAGATGAGGAATCATCCTGGATTACCCCTAAATGCCATGACGAGTGTCCTTATACGAGAGAGGCAGACACACAGAGCAGAGTGTGACGTGACGGTGGATGCAGAGATGTGAAGAGAAGGGGCCAGAAGCCGAGGAGAACTGGCAGCCATCCGGACCTGGAGGAGGCAGGAAGGCTCCTCCCCCAGAGCCTCCGGGGGGAGCACGGCCCTGCCGACACCTTGGGGTTGGACTTCTGACCGCCACAACTATGGAGAATACGTTCCTGTTATTTAAGCCACCAAATTCGTGGCGATTTGTTAGAGCAGCCACTGGAAACGCAACAGCCTGGAAGTGAGCTGCAGTGAATCTCCACCGAGAAACCTGCTTGGGCAACAGCTCGTGCCCCGGGCTGGGGACAGGGCGTTGCTCTGCGGACAGCCAGAGCTAGTGCTGGGACAGAACCGCTCCCTTCCAGGCCTGCTGCCGATGGGGGGCCCGGAGGGTTGGGGTGAGAGCTTGGCCTCCGGAACCCATCTGCTTGGGCAGTACCTTTGCGACCTTGCTAGCCAACCTCTCCGAGCTTCAGTCTCATCATGGGTAAAATGAGATCACGTTGGTACTGTGTCCCAAGGTGATTGTGAGGAGAGAATTCTTTTTTTAACTTTTATCTTATCCTGGAGTCTAGTTGATTTACAATGTTGTGTTAGCTTCAGGTGTACAGCAAAGTGATTCAGTTATACGTATACATGTATCTATTCTTTTTCAGACTCTTTTCCCATATAGGCTATTTCAGAATACTGAGTATTGCCTGTGCTATAGAGCAGGTCCTTGTTGGTTATCTATTTTATATATAGTAGTGTGTATATGTTAATCCCAACCTCCTAATTTATCCCTCCCCCGCACCTTTCCCCTTTGGTAACCATAAGTTTGATTTCTAAGTCTGGGAGTCTGTTTCTGTTTTTCATTTTTTTATGGCTCAGTAACATTCCATCGTATAGATGCACCACATCTTCTTTATCCATTTGTCTGCTGATGGACACTTAGGTTGTTTCCATGTCTTGGCTATCGTAAATAGAGCTGCAATGAACATTGGGGTGCGTGTATCTTTTCAAAGTACGGTTTTCTCCAGATATATGTCCAGGAGTGGGATTGCTGGGTGATACGGTAATTCTATTTTTTGTTTTTTTAAGGAACCTCCATACTGTTCTCCATAGTGGCTGCACCAATCTACATTCCCACCAACAGTGCAGGAGGGTTCCCTTTAGGAGAAAATTTTTTTAAACGCACATAAAGCATTTAGTGCAGTGCCTGGCACATAGTAATTGCTCAACAAATATTAGCTGCTGTTGTTACGTCCTTGAAAGGGGCCATGAGGAGCAGATGAGAAATGTTTATGAAGGCGCTGGCTAAACAGCGCGGCATCACACAGATGTCAGTGGTCCTTAGTCATTATAACTCACAGAAGTCAAGCTTTTCGTCACCCCAGCCCACGTGGGGGGAACCGATCACCCCTGTTTATGAAGCATCCCCCCACCTCCCGTTGCCTACAAGGCCCCCAAGGGCACCAGGCCCCCCCGCCTCACACAGGTCTGGGCAGGGAGGGCCCTGCCCGGCGGAGCAAAGGGGCAATCAGAGCAGCCGTGCGAGGGGGCGAGAGGAGGGGACCTGGGGCAGTTGCACAGTCTCTCACCACACCCTTCCTCCACTGCCCACCAGAAACAGCTCTGTCCCTCCGGGCATCTGACCTTGGTGGCTGACGGAGCCCAGGGGTGTACAGGCCACGGAAGCACGCACAAGACGGGCTGCCCAGAACCCCCCCCCAGAGGCCGGCCCTCGCCAGGAGGCCGCGGCAGCTCTCTGAAGCCTGTGCCAGCAGAGCCAACAAGCCAGACTGCACAACCCTGGGGGACACACGCAGGCCCCAAGAAAAACGGGCACGTGGGGCAGACGGCTCCTACGGCTGCTCTGGGGCTCTCAGTCTCCCCGTGCTGGTTGAAATTACTGCTGGCTTCAGCTCTTGCGTTTAATTCTTCACCACTAAACACTTGTTTGGATTTGCCCACGGAGGTGCTTGTCGCTGGTGCACGAACAGAAGATGCTACAGGACTCGGTGCGTCCACAGGCAGAGGCATGGGGACAAGGGCTCCATTCTGGCCTCCACACCCCTCTCCAGACATGCCTGGTAAGCGCTTGGGTCTCTCGTCTGCACCTCAGTATCTCACTAAGCAATGGGCTCGGGCCCTCTCTGCCATCAAGGCTACTGTGTAGAAAGGACTCGGGTCACGTGTGAGGAGGGAGCCCTGAAATCTGAACACCCCTGGGGAGGCCTGGACTCTCCATCCCTAGGAGAAGAGTCACCGTTCCACCCAGACGGAGGGAAAGAGACCAGACGGCCCCTAGGACCCTCACGGCCAGAGGATTTGGGGATGGGCCCTCCTAAGGCTGCTGAGATGTCATCTGGCCCTTCCGGAGCTGAACATCCCCTAGGAAATATCCGAGCCAGTCTTCTTGAACTTGTGGGGCAATTAGGAATGTTTCTCCTTTCAAAGCCCCAAAACCAAGCATGGGAGGTTATCTTCTCTGGTCTTGAAAGAAGCTTCTCCCACTATGTGCAATTCTGAGAATAAGAAATAACCTTCCTTTCCAGCCCTGCCCTCCCCCTCCCCTGCTCCCCTCATCACACACGCACTCCCCCAGCTCCAGCACTCAGCCAGGGCAACCTCCCGGGCCTCCATCCCCCCAGTCTCCACTCTGTCCCCTCCACAATACTGACCGGTGGGAGAGACGGCAGAACGGTGGCCCTGACCCCTCTCCCACCTCGTGTCAGGCCTGGGAAGTTGATGGGCCCTGTGACCTTGACTGTGGTCAGAAGAAAGGCAAAACGGTCTCCAAGTGGCTCCCAGCTTGGCCCAGCAGGCAGAGTGAGCACAAAAGAACGGTCCCTCTGGGTCCTCCTGGCACAAGCCCGTTCTTCCAGCTAAGAAAGACCCTGCCCAGCTTTCCTGGGAATCAGCCTGGAGGCTCGGGGCTACGGGGTGGCCATGGTCACGCCCCTCTGATGAGCATGATCTATTTGGAAAGAATCCCTTCTGCTCCCCAGACTAAGCCAATGACTCTGCCCCTTCTTCCTGTTATTGTGGCGGGGAGGGCTGCTTTCCCACCTTTTTAGGCTCCGGAAGCAAGCATGAGTCAGGCAGTGAGCAGGGATGCATTGCTCATCTTCCCGTGAGGATGCGACAACGGGCCAGCATCCCACGGGGACCGGCCTGCTTGCAGCTGCGAACTGCCCCCGAGCAGCGTCAGCGTGCACGTGACTCCTGCTGTGCTCGGACCCCTGCTGTGCTCGGACCCCCCCCCCCACCCTAGAACCCCGTGCCTCCCACCCGGCCCTGGGCATGAAGCCTCCCCACCACCGTGCCCCCTTCCGTGGGAGGTGCAGAAACTGTTACCGGCCTCGCTGCTGGGCTCCTGGCGGACAGGCCTGCAGGCTGGGGGCAGGCGGAGGGACACCAGGAGGCAAAGCCCGGCCTGGCCTGAAGTCCCTCGCCTCCGCTCACTGTGGGTGCAGAAGAAAGCCTTCCCCAGGCCCTGGCTTCAGGCATGCGCACAGCTTCTGTGTTCACCCCATCACGGCTTAGCGTGCCGGGGTGACATGGAGCCCATCTCCTCACCGGAACGGCGCTCTCCGAGCAGGGGGCTGTGCCCCGCCCAGAGCCAGGTCAGAGGTAACGCTCCCGGTGCAGTGGCCGAGGGATGGCCTGACCACCGCATGGGGACGGGCACCGGCCCCCATGGCCGCCTGGTCACCCCGACCCTGGCTCTGCTCCCCCTCCCCGGGGGGCTGGTCCGTCTGAGGCAGACCTGCCTTCCCCCAGCAAGAAGCACGCAGCTGCGGCAGCCGAGCTGACAGAACTGGGGGATCTGTCAGGGGCCTGCACTGGCGTCAAAGCAGACCCGACAGCTGTCATTCCCGCAGCCCGTCAGGCGGCCAGCCTGGCGCGATGCGCGCGTCTGGGAGCCTCGCCGAGACGCGGGCTGCTCAGAGCCCTCGCTCGCGGGGACCCTGCCTCCGGGCTCAGCCTCCCCAGAGACGGGGTCCAGGGTCCGCTTCTCCCAGCTGGGGCTGCCACGTGTGGGAAACGGCCCTGATGGGAGCAGGCCTGGCCTTCCAGCCTGACCTCTGCCACCAAATCACTGTGATTTGCTGGCGGAGTCCTCTCCTACCTGGGGTCCCTCCCGTATAAAAAGAGAGGGCCGGACCCCTTGTGCCCCTCCCCCCAACAACCTGCAGATCCCCGAGGGCCCTCAACTCCACTGCAGCGGCCGGGGAAGGTGCTGGCAGGCCGTGCAGCACATAGCACAATCCCCGGGGGGCCGCGCTGCTCTCCAGCGAAAGCCTTACTGTCCTGTTTAGGAGTCGGCAAGGTCCCCGTGCTCCCAGCGATGACACGCTGCCTGATACCTTCCATACAGAGAGACGGGGCCAGCCACTCGAAGCAGCAGGGATTCTGGTTAGATGGAGGCCTATCAGGTCCCGCCTTTTTTTTTTTTTTGGAGATCTTTAACATCAGTTAGTATGGGTCCCACCTAGAGAAGCACAGATCCATCTGAAGTCAGAGAAATGGACCAGATGGCAGTTCTTAGCCCTGGTAACACGTGTATGTGAATCCTTGGCCCGGGGGGGCGGGCAGGGGGCTTTTAACCTCCAGATGTCCAGGACGCACCCCAGACCAATTAAAGCAGGATTTCTGAGGATGGAGCCCAGCATCAGGATTTTGTCTTAAATCTACTTGCGGCCCCACCGTGCAGAGAAGAGTGACAGCTGTCCTGCTGCCTGGCCGCCTGTCGGCCCCGGGCTGACCACTCTCCTGACAATCTCCTGCTTCTGTCTCCAGTTCACGCTCCAGCGTCCAGACACCTGGACTCCCGTGCTCTGCCCAGCACTTACACCAGAGGGCGAGCGGCGAGGAAACGGGGGAGCTGATGACAGGAACTGCTGGGGAAGGCCAGGATGCACGAGCATGGCCTGGCCTCAGGGGTACTGCTTTTACTCTAAGGCAAGATGGACACACACACGCGGGTGTGCACACAGACACGCACACACTGGCACTCACACAGAGCACCACGCTCTGAGGCTCTCAGGGCCGTCACACCAGGCCCAAAGCGTCACGACAGCAAACCACACTTCAAAAGTCAGGGGTCTGGAACAGGCAGTGAAACAAACTCGGTCCAGCCCGACACCTCCAAGGGATGTCAACGTGATGGTTCCCAGCCCGACTCCTGACAAATCCATTCGAGACACATCTCTGTCCAGGGCTGGCCGTGCCGGGGAGGCCTTGGTGGAGAGCTCTGTTCCAATTAGCCGGGGAAAGGGCGCGGAATTTCACTGTAATTGGTCGTGTTTGTTCCAAGGATGACGACTACGGCACATTTCTCATGTTAATGTCATCCAGCTACCCGTGTACTGCAATTACTCCACATCGATTTTAAAGCCGACTTAGCACAATAGCGGCTTCTAATTTGTAAGCAAAACCGCAGTGGCATAAATCAAACTATTAGAGATAAACGCCACGGTGCACGCTAATGGAGAGTTAATAGACAGGGCCGGGCAGGGCCAGCCCCGCCCGGGGCTGGGCCTCCCTGCCCACGCTCCACCCATCTGTCCACGTTGGCCTCCACATGCATTTTCGGTGGCGGTTCTCCGAATCTGGATGGCCAGAGCTGTGATGAAACCCACAGTGTAGGACAAAACCCACAGTGAGGAGGAGAGGTCCTGCATGAGGCCTGGGGGATGATTTAAGAAGAGAGCTATAGGGCTTCTTTGGTGGCACAGTGGTTAAGAATCCGCCTGCCTGGGCTTCCCTGGTGGCGCAGTGGTTGAGAATCTGCCTGCCAATGCAGGGGACAAGGGTTCAAGCCCTGGTCTGGGAGGATCCCACATGCTGCGGAACAACTAGGCCCGTGAGCCACAATTACTGAGCCTGCACGTCTGGAGCCTGTGCTCCGCAACAAGAGAGGCCGCGATAATGAGAGGCCTGCGCACCGCGATGAAGAGTGGCCCCCACTTGCTGCAACTAGAGAAAGCCCTTGCACAGAAACGAAGACCCAACACAGCCATAAATAAATAAATAAAACCCAAAGTTTAAAAAGACAAACAAACAAAAAAGAATCCGCCAGCCGATGCAGGGGACACAGGTTCGAGCCCTGGTCCGGGAAGATCCCACATGATGCAGAGCAACTAAGCCCGTGCGCCACAACTACTGAGCCTGTGCTCTAGAGCCCGCGAGCCACAACTACTGAGCCCACGAGCCACAACTACTGAGCCCATGAGCCACAACTACTGAAGCCCGCGCGCCTAGAGCCCGTGCTCCGCAGCAAGAGAAGCCACTGCAATGAGAAGCTCGCACACCGCAATGAAGAGTAGCCCCAGCTCACCGCAACTAGAGGAAGCTCATGTGCAGCAACGAAGACCCAACGCAGCCAAAAATAAATAAATAAAATAAATACAATAAAAAAAAAAAAAAAAGAAGAGAGCTATAAATCGTGGGAGAACAAGGACCCGGAGGCCAGCACCGGTGAACCAGAGTGTCTGGTCCTCGATTGCCAATTAATATTTCCTGAGGGCCCACCGGAGAAAGGGCCCTGGACTTGGCATGCTCTCGGCAGGAACATGGGTGACAGAGCCAGAACACAAAGTGAGCCATAAATCACACGGGGCTCCACACACAAGCTGATCAGCATCACCTCCGGGCGGCATCAGGCTCGGGAAAGGCAGCCAAGAGCCAAGACCCCTGTGACTCATCCAGACGTGGCTCCACGGTGCTGGGAGGGCCTGTTAACCTGGCAAGGGGAAGGCCCAGGCCGGTAGGCGCGTGCTGGACCGGGCTCCCTTCCCTCTGCCGCCATCACAGGCCAACCCAGCAGGGCCCCCGAGCCCGCCAGCTGCGGCCGTTCCTGACTCTGGAAGTACCAGTTCCGCCCAAGGCCAAGCAAGCTTCACCTGGGCCGCAGCCAGCACCCTGTGTGCAGGAAGTGGGGATCCCGTCCGCACCTCCTCTTCCCAGGGTTGTGCCCCGCCCCCTGCATCCCAGCGAGGCCAAGCCCAGAGCTGTGTCTGGGGCAGCCTAGAAGTTCGATAGCCGTTTATTGGAAGGACTGTCAGGAGAAGATGGCAAAGGGCCCTGGGCAGCTCTAAGCAAACAGAGCACCGGAGACGCTGCTGCTTTCTTTCCAACACACTCTCATTCGGTGCGTGATGTCCTTAAACAACGCATTTTACCACGTCCGAAGGAAAGCTTCGTGTGTATAGGTAGAACACACGGGAGTTTTAGGGCAGTGAAGCTATTCTGTATCATACTGTAATGGTGGATACCTTTCATGGTACAGCTGTCAGACCTACAGAATGTACAACAACAAGGGTGAACTCCAATGTAAATGATGGACTTTGGGTGATAAAGGTGTGTCAAAATAAGTTCACTGCTTGTAATAAGTGTACTGCTCTGGTACATTGATGGTGGGGGAGACTTCATAGGGTTGGGGTCAGAAGGTACATGAGAACTCTCTTTAACCTTCTACTCAGTTTTGCTGCGAACCTAAAACTGCTCTAAACAATGACTAAATGTCCATCGACAGAGGAATGAATGGATAAAGAAGATGTGGTACATATGTACAATGCAATATTACTCAACCATAAAAAGGAATGCAATTGGGTCATTTGTAGAGACATGGGTGGACCTGGAGACTGTCATACAGAGTGAAGTAAGTCAGAAAGAAAAAAACAAATATCGTATAATATCGCTTATATGTGGAATGTTGAAAAATGGTACAGATGAAACTGTTTGCAAAGCAGAAATAGAGACACAGCTCTATATTTGTAGAGAACAAATATATGGACACCAAGGGGGGAAAGTGGGGGAGTGGGAGGAATTGGGAGATTGGGATCGACATATATATACTATTGATTCTATGTATAAAATAGATAACTAGTGAGAACTGACTGTATAGCACAGGGAACTCTACTCAATGTTCTGTGGTGACCTAAATGGGAAGGAGATCCAAAAAGAGGGGATATACGTATACATATAGCTGATTCATTTGCTGTACAACAGAAACTAACACAACATTGTAAAGCAACTATACTCCAATAAAAATTTTAAAGGAAATGTAATAATAAGTGCATTGAATGGCCTAGCGATAATGCTATTAAACTAAATTTTATCAAAACTAAAAAAAAAAAGGGACTTCCCTGGTGGCGCAGTGGTTAAGACTCCACACTCCCAATGCAGGGGACCCAGGTTCGATCCCTGGTCAGGGAACTAGATCCCACATGCATGCCACAACTAAGGAGCCCGCCTGCTGTAACTAAGGCCCAGCGCAACCAAATAAATAAGTATTAAAAAAAAAACTCAAAAAAAAGGGAAAGCTTCGATCAGTTGCTCAGCCTTCTTTAATAGTCCCCTTTAATACAAAACAAGGTCTCCGGGTGTCAAGGCAGTCTGGTCATGACGAGACAAGGTCTGTGTCTCATCCCTGCATGAGTAGGTGTCTGAATGAATGCATGAATGAACGAACGCAGGAGGGAAGGAGGAGTAATGGATGGGGTGAGAGACCTAGCGAGCGGTCCTGATGAGAGGCCTTCCCCACACCCCGAGGCCTGCCACCAGCGAGCCCTGGGAAGCCCCGCCTGTGCTCGCGGTGAAGCAGCCCCATGACCCATGCTGTCTCCCCTCCTCCCACCGACAGCCAGCAAACCTGCAAAAGGTCAGCCCGCTGACCAGTCCCAGGGCTCTCCTGTCCCAGAGCCATAACAGGCAACTTGGAATACCTCTCTGCAACTTTGGAAAAAGGCAACAGGTGAAGGATGGCTCCAGAGTCGGGAGCCACGGGCAAAGGCCAGCATGTTCCTTATCCAACATCTATGACAAGCAGGGCCTGTCCTCTGAAGGACAAAACCCTTCCCACCTGGGCCCCTCCGCCAGCAGCCTGCTGTGCTCGTCCCCAGGGGGCAGGGAGTGGTCCCACATCACAGGGAGGCAGTGACCCCACAGGTCAGGACAGCAGGGCTATGTCAGTCCCAGGAAAACACCAGCATCAGATTCCTCCACAGACTGCCCCCCACACACTCCCCACTCCCAGAAAACGGCCAGGTTCAGCCTGACCACCTCTGCCTGCTCCAAAGAGGCACCTCTGCCCACACCTGCTGAGCTGCTCTGGGCCGTGCACGGACCGCCAGGCCCAGCCCCTGAGCGCCCACCAGGAGGGTGCATGGCGGTGGGACTTGCCGCCTGCCGGCCAGGGGCCGCCCGCCCACCCAGACCCCTGGAGGGGATCCGGGAAGAGGCCCAGGGTCTTGCCAGCCCTGAGAGCTTCACGCTAAGTCACATGCCCTGGTCTGTCACCAGCCTGGGACAGTAAAGGGCAACACAGTGGTCAGGAGCATGGAAGGCTCTGGAATCAGCCAGACGAGGTTCAACACAGGTGGGTGCTCAGACCAGGGTCCAGCGTGGTGGGAGCTCCCAGAAGTGACAGCTGCTGTGGGTACCTCGAATTCGTCCCTGCCACCCCTCCCTTCTGGGCCGTCATCCCAGATCCCAGAGCGAGATGCACAAACCAGCCTCTATAGCCTTAAGAGGGGTCTCCGTTTAAGAGGCTGCCGGCCTGGCTGCTCCTTTGCTCCCGCCGGCAGAAGTCAGGACGTCTCTCCCGCCGCCCTCCTCCGGGAGCTCAGTCCTGGTCAGGCGCTCAGCCCAGCTCAGGGCCTGAGGCTGAGCAAACAGAGAGGCTCCTCATCAGAGACGACAAAAGACCGACAACCACCCAGGCAGCAGCTCCGTTCCTCGTGCGAGACACCCCCTGCAGACCCGGCCGACAGCCCCCGGGTCGGCCGAGCGGCACTGCCGTCGTCCACAGAGGAACAGCGTCAGCCAGGGAGGCCGGGCCGCCTCGCTGGATCACAACCTCTGACCCTGAGCCCACGCTCGCGGCCGCCACCGCGGCCGCCAATGGGAGGGGCAACCCCTCATCTCCAGCACGCGTCCCTCTCGGTTTGGGCCCTTCGCTTCACAACCACAAAACTCGGACAGTCAGCACAGCGGCTGCCAGGCTAGCTGAGAGGCCCTGACAGCCAACACGCCCACCGTGGCGCCCGGTGCCTCCGGCCCCTCCTTGGGGTCCCAGCTCCACTCCAGTGCACGGGCTGCCCGAGGTAAAGGAAGACAAGAAACGCCAGGTTGTTTTCTTTTGATGACCCAGATCCAGCCACCCGCGTTTGTTACTGGCAGCGGAGAGCGAGCGCCCAGCGCTGCTTAGCACAGGCAGCTGGTGACGAAGACGTGTTCACCACCGCGGAGGAAGGGGCAGCAGGCGCGGCCCCCGGCGATGCTACCTGCGGGCTTGGCCCCCGCCCACCGGCTGTCCCCGCCCCCCGCCCCACCCTGGCTGGCCCGGGCCTTCTCCGTCCTGCCCCTCTTCCCTTTCCTCTCCTCCTCCTCCCTTCCCAGGCCTGCTCTCCTCTTTCGCTTGGTCTCTGCTGAGACCCTCGGTGGGGTGCCCAGTCTCCCCACAGACAGGCTTCAGCCCCGCCGTCCAGGCAAGCCGCTGCCCATCCCAGACCCTCCCCTGCCCACCCAGGTCCCGGCTGCTCCGGCTGATGCAGGCCCCAGGGCCTCCTCCCGGCCCCCCTCTCGAGAGCTCAGAGAGGTTTCAACTCCAGTTTAAACACTGAGTCCCTGGAAAGCATCCTAAAAGCACAGAACCCCACCTTGGATTTCCTCTGCCTCTCAGAGCCCTGGGCGGCTGCACTCACTCCTCATCTGGCCTCCTTCTCCGGCCCTGAAGGGGCGGGGGCGGGGGCGGGGGCGGGGGGTGGGAGGAACGGAGTGACGCCCCTCATCCAGCTGGAGAGAGCGCCAAAGCAAAGCCTAGAGGAAAGGAGGGCCCAGCTGGGGAAGGTGGCCAAGAACAGCGAGTGGGCCCCCCAGCCCAGTTCTGAACATACGCTCCCCACGTCGGCCAGCTGCCCACACACACCCCACCTGGACCCAACACGCCCATCGTGTGCGGGACAATGGGCTGAACACTCTTCAGTGTTTCGGTTACTCCCTAGCCATTTGACCAATGAGGAGGTCCGGTTCGTATAAACAGGAGGCGGTGATGCCAGGAATCAAACCCACCTGTGTGTCTCTGAAGCCGGTGCCCTTCCCACCACGGTACCTTTCACCTCCACCTGGGCAGCTAGGGAGGCCTGGAAGGAGGCGAGGGGGATAAGTGGGTGTCGGCGGCAGGCGAGAAGGGTGGGCACAGGGATACGGGCAGGAGACAGCTGAGGCCAGAGCAAGTCCCCCTCTGTTTGTTCTGACTTTCTTCTCCCCACCTCCAATTCCCTGGGGCAGGGGAAAGGGAGAGAAAGGTGTCTGCAAAGGCGCGTAGGGCTGGAGCGGCGGTCACCCTTCACCCCTCCCAAAGACCAGGCCACCCACCCAAATGGGGCCCCTCGCCGCTGCCTCGGTGATGCGGGAGACACCAGAGAAATGGGCGCTGGGTGTGGTGGGGTCACTGCCTTCTCCGTCACCGGGAATGCAAGACCTAAGTCGTCCCCAAGCTGGGCAGTGGGCATCTCCATCAGGGGACCCAAGATGCCTTCCCAGAAGGGCTCCAGGTCTGCCTTCACCTCGGTCCCGGAATTCCAGCTCAGGGGTGGCACCAGGGGAGCGTGGAAGCTCACCTCCCAATACCTCCTAATATCCAGGTGACAAGAACCCAGAGGGAGAGAGGCATGAATAGAAGTTTGGGAACACCAGACAGAGAAAGACACAGAAAAATAACTCCAGCAAGTTAAGCGGCAAGGCAAGAGGATGCCCTCTGCCCCTTCCCCCTCCTCCCCAGCCCTTCCTCCAACCCCGGTTCAGAGGCCCATTCTGGCAGCCTAGCCACCCCCCCAGGACAGTGGGCCCTTGGGGTAGCGGTCTGGCCTGGAATTTCACAAGGATCCAGAAGGATCCTCAGAGCCCCCTGAAGCAAGCAGCCATGGGTGTCTGTCTAAAGGCTGGAGGTCAGGGCCTTGGCAAAGGAGGTCCACGTTCCCCCAGGATGCCGGCAGCTCCCTGGAGAGACCGGCCCACAGTGGACTTCAGTGGAAGCAGACCAGAGGCAGCAGCTGACCCCTCAGGGACCCACCCACCCTGGAAGCCAGGCCACCTCCCGACCCACCTAATACACTCGGGTTCCGTGCCTACTCAGGTATGGTGCCAGTGGCTCCAGCGCAGCCAGGAGGGCTTCATTTATTCCCGGTGTGGCCTGGATCCCTGACATAACACCTCCCCTACGACTCAGCCTCCCTAAAAGCAAAATAAGGCCTTTGACGCTCTAAGGGGAAGATGTGCTTCGGGTGCCTCCAAGACACTACAAAACAGGGAGGATGAGCTTGGAGAAGCTGCCCCCCGCCCTGCCCCGCCCCCAGACCCACCTGCCCTGGTGTGAGTGCCTGGGGTGGGAGGGGAAGGGCCCTGGTTCCCTCGTGTGGGTCCACAGCGATGCGGGCGAGCATCCTGCCCCCGAAACCTACCTCCACTATCCACGGTTGAAGCACAGGCCAGTGGCTCTGTCCAGCAGAGGACGGAAGCCCGGGTTGCACATCCCCAAGGGGCAGTTAAAGCCAAGAAGCAAATGCACCCAAACTCCTGCCAGTCCCAGCGCAGACTCAGGGCCACCAGAAAAGGGCCTGCCCGGGAGGCTCCTCCAGCACAGAGCCGGGCGGGGCCCGAACAGCAGCCCTGGGTCACGGGGTCCATGCTCTGCGATCCTGGGACACACAGGGTATCCCACCGTGCTCTTAGGACCCCTGACAGCAGCCAGGAGCCTGAACCAGCGTGACAGACAGCTCTCCCTGGCGCTTGCAGCTGCTCCCGGTCCGGCCCACCTTCTCCCCTCTGACCCAGCACAGAGCCTCGGGGATGTCGGAGGGGGCTCCCGCCCGCCACCCCACTTCGCGGGCAGCCTCGAGCGGGCTCTGCTGAGGTGTCAGCCTCCGTGGGCGCCTGGGCAGGCGGCCTGCGGGAACCAGGACCACACATCGAGGCTGCCTGGAGGGTGAAATGCCTCAGGGAACACCCACTGTGGGCCTTCGGGCCCACCCGGAAATGGAAACACGGACACAGCACCACGGGAAGCTACAGAAAGAACACGACAGACATCCCAGTTTACATCAGCATCACCCTTTACAGACTTCAGAGACCTTCCCAAACGCCTCAGTGTGTCCTCCGGACAATTCTCCCTGGCTGGCCAGACAAGAGTTAAGGTTTATCCCCATCTTGCAGATGAGAAGCTGAAGTCCCCACAGGGAAGCCAAGGCAGGGCTGCGAGGGGAACCCGCACTCCCGTCAAGCCTCTTTCCACGCGAGCCCGCGGCCCTCACGACAAAGTCAGAAGGACAGAGGAGGGGCTGAGAGGAAGGGGAGACGCAGCCAGCGGTGGTGGACGGCGGGAAGTGAAACTGCATGTGTCCTTTCCAGTGGGGGAGCGGGACAGTCCCTGTGTTCACAAGGAAGGGACAGCATCACAGCCTGGAGCCGTGAGTTGGGAGGGGGGATGTTTGTTTGTTTGTTTGTTTTCTCAAAGGCAGCGGCTGCAAGTACAGCTGGACGGGGAGGTGCCGGGGCTGGCCGCCCGGATGCAAGCGGGCAGAGGGAGAGACAGAGGCTGGAGGCGGAGGAGGAGCAGGGGCTGGGGAAGCAGGAGGGAAAAGAAAGCCCTTCCTAGTGCTGGAGGGTGCAGCTGAACAATCGTCATTAAGGCGTCTTTCTAACAAAAGGAAGGGAGCCACGCAGCGCGCAGCGCGCTGGGTGTCAAACGCGCGGCACTGGGGGCGCTGAATAAAGCAGCCCGCCCCTCGTTACCTGCTTGGTGGTGACAGCCCTCCCAGGCAGGGAGGCGGGGGCTGCTGTGGCTGAATGCCTAACCAGACTCCCATCTCTTCCTGCCCTTGGGTGGGCCATGGAACCCAGAGCCCCTGTGCCTGGGCCCAGCTCCCAGCAGGGAGCCCCGAGGCAGAGCAGAACCTGCGGCAGTTTGATGAGGCTCAGAGAGCAAGTTCCAGCGCACGGAGGACACACCCAGTCCTGCCTGATGGGTCCTCCCTCACTCTGGCCTCAGTTTCCCCACTTGTGAGACGTAAAGAACTCCATCCCTGGTCCCTCACTCCACCCAAGAGGAAGAGGAAGATAAAGCATCTCAAGAATCACCAGCTCTTTGAAAACACAAAGGGAGCAAAAGAAATGCATAAAAATCACAGGATGTCAGAGCCCGAAGGGGTCTTCGAGGCGAGCTGGTCCAAGTCTACCATTGTGCAGATGTGGAAACTTAGGCCCAGAGAGGGGAGGTAACTTGTCCAGGGTCACACAGCCAGTTAGCAACTGCTGGGGCTAGAACCCAGGGCTCTGTGACCATGCACTGCTCTTTCCCACTCTCCCACCTGGATCCCAGGTGCAACTGAAGAGTTAACTGGTGCATGTCTTACATGAAAAGCGGGACTCGGCACTTCTATTGTAGAACCGGGGAGGAAACGTAGGCTTGGTGGCTGGGCCCACCGGGATCTCGCAGGCTGCTGGAGGGGCGTCTGCCCCGCCCTGCCCACCCAACCGCAACAAGATGTGAGGAGCCTCCATCCACGAGGGAGGAGAGGAAACAAATCGGCAATGGTGAGAATCCTGTCAGTCCTCCCACAGCGTTCAGCTCAACATGCGCTTGCCACACAGACGCCCCTCCTCCCATCAGGCAGGCTGAGAAAGGGGCAGGCAGAGGGGGACTCGAGGCGGAGGGGAGGGGACGGGCCTGCACCGCTCTCTTTGGCTGCCATAAATGGTAACGAATCAAGCACCTTGTGCACTCAGCTCTTCTGACTGCATCCACGTTTCTTCCCCCTGCCCGCCTGAGGGTCCCCAGGCCTCAGGGCCCAGTCAGGGCTCGTGTCCTAAATGACTCAGACATCAAAGAGCTCTTGCCCAGGGCCCAGGCTCATCGGCCTGACACGCCGTCGCTGGCTCTTGCCCACAGGCGGGGAGCACAGTTGGGCCTGGGAACATGCATGACCGCCCCCAGAGAGAACCCCGGGGCCGCCGCTCCAGCACAGAAGGCTCGGGAAGGTCCCGCCAGCAGCCGCCCTTTCCTTGGAGCCCCCTGCAAAGGGGCGTTGGGGTCTGTGGGCCAGGCCACATTCGCCTGTTCTCCAAACCTGCCACCTGCAGTCTGTAGCGTCCACTGGCTACCACGGACTGCGCCACGGAGCAAGTCCTTGCCCACCACACTCTGCTTCAAGCCCTATGCGTTAGTCCCTTCTCCGTCTTCCATACCACCTTCTTCTTCCTGCCCCCTTGTCCTCCAGGCTACCCCCGCCCCCTCTCATCCAGAACCTTCTCCCCAGCGGTACACCTCCCATCCCCCGGGTCCTGGAGCCCTGTCCTTTCTGGCCCTCAGCTACTCCCTGAGACCTGCTTTCTCCGTCAAGCCTGCTGTGCTCAGAAGACAGACGGCAGGGGCTGGACACGGACATGCTGACACCGCCCGCCAGGGTCAGGAGAGCACCCAGCTCCGTCCCCAGACACGGCAGGCACTCAACGCAGGGTCCGCTCCACCCCCGAGGGGTGCCCACAGGCAGGCACCCTGTGGAGGACCTCCTCCTCCTCCATGCTCACCTCCTTCCCAGGGTCCTGCTCCAGGTTTGCACCCTGCTGGCCTCGGGCCCCCCTTCTCACGTGCCTCCCCCTCGTCCAGGCCAGCCTGGGGGTTAGCAAACCAGGGCTCATCACTGAGGACACATTCTGGGGAACCCAGGGACTCAGCACCGAGGAAGGTCAGGACAACCCAGGGCAGGGCTGAAAGAACAGCACGGCCCGGCAGGCACACGCCAGAGCATCGGCTGGCTGGGCCTCTGCCCAGTGGTGGTCACCAGGGAGGGGTGTGGAAAGGGGCTGGCTGGCTAGGATCCAGGAATGTGCTTTGCTGGGAGATGCCCTGAAGAGTGTCCTGCCTCTGGCGGACCCAGAACACCTGCCCCTGAGCGACTCACACACACCTGGACGGCACAGCCAGGCGCTGGGCACACAGAGGAGCGCCCAGGCTGCCCATCTCGCCAGCAGAGGCAGCTGGCGTGGCCACGTGAACAGAACCAGGGCCGCTGGACGGGGCAGCAGCTGCTCCACCGCCCTGGGTCTCGCTTCCCCACCTGCTCCTGCCCTCCCTCTCCAGGAAGTGGGGCAGGTACGTCTCAGGGGATGAGCAGATCCCAGCGGCAGCAGCATCTGGCACTGGGGGGCAAACACTTCATCTGCCACTTTGCCCTCCCCTTCTTTCGGTATCAGCACCCGTTTTTCTTCAGGATATTCTCCTCCTCCCCAGTGCAGATGGCCCTGTCCCGTCAAGCTGGGTGCTCTGCTCACCCCTGCCCAAGGGTGGGCTCGTGACCAGCCAGACTCTCTCCCAGGGAAGCCAACTCTTAAACGGTGAGATCCAAGGGCCAAAGCAGCAGGAGCTGACGCATCCTGACAGAGTCCACGGGGCCAAGCTCACCATCAGCCCCTGGTACCGGCCCCCGGAGCACCCTGGTCCCTGGCCCATGTGTGGCCTGCTGCTCAGCCTTCCCTCCTAGCCTGTGAGCTCACCTGGTATCCTTCACAGATACTGAAAGACCCACAGAGAGAAAAACAGGGGTGCGGGTACTCAGAGAAGGGAAAAGAAAGCCGGGCCGGCAAAAATAAGAGACGTCTGCTCAACTGATTTGCCCCCAGATGCCAACTGACACTGCTGGGAACTGCTCACAGACAGAGAGATAAATGGGGAGATACGTTCTGTGCTCCTGAGTTAGCCCTGCCTAGTGTGCGGTGCTTGCAATCTGGGAGCCTCAGCTTGTACAGAATGCATCTAGAACGTGAGATGCTTAGATGAAGATGCCAGCTTATCCCCAAAGTCACACACACTTGGAGGGAATCTCTCTAAATATACATGTTCATATATGTATAAATATATACGCACATACGTACACTACAAATGTGTTTTAACTGTTTATATAGTCACACGGCATGCACACCTGTTTGTACATAAATACCGCATTAGGTTTGTATACACATGTGCACACATATACGCATACATATCTGTGTATGTGTGTGTATGGGGGGAAGCTCTGAGAACGTACAATTTGGGTACCTTGGGGAAGATGCAAGCGCAGAACCAGACCGGTGGAACACGAGGACATTTTAAAAACCCTCAGGGGGACCTCCCTGGCGGTCCAGTGGTTAAGACTCCACGCTTCCACTGCTGGGGGCGTGGGTTCCATCCCTGGTTGGGGAACCGCATGCCATGCAGTGGGGCCATTGTAAAAACCCTCAGGAACTTGCCCCGCCCTCTGTGCTATCACAGCATCTTCACACAGAGACAGACACACACCGGCTCCCCCTGACCCCACCCCTTCTGCTTCTACTCTGGACCGCAGGGTCCTGTGCTCTGAGACTTCTGAAAGGGCCTTCCCTGCCCAGGGCGGGGGGGAAAGCAGCTGGAGGGAGACACGCACACCCCCGCCTGACTCAAGCACGGGCCGCGTGGAGCCCCTGGACAGGCACCAGGGACCGAGTGGTGTTTGGTTTCGGGGTTCCCTCGGCTCCTCTTCTCCCAGAGGAGAATCTAACCCTACTTTCCCTCTTTCACTGCTCCTTTCATAGCCTTCTCCCCATCATCCCTCACAGCAGAACCACCCCTGGCAAAGGATGGAGGATCAAAAGTCTGCACTTAGCGGAAAATGTGTAAGACCCTCACGGAGAACATCAGAGGCCTAATACGTGGAGTAAACCACGTCCGTGAACAGAAATGCACGATGAGAATACAATTTATATTCTTGAATGCAAACACAAAGATGGCGATTCTCCCCAAGTTGATCAAGAGATTCAATGAAAGGACAATCAAAATACCACCAGGGCTGGGGAGTGGGGCTGATGGACTGATTTTTGGTGAAACTAGACAAACTGATTCCAAAACTTACACAAAAGAACAAAGGGCCGAGGACAGCCCAAGCATTCTTGAAAAGCATAAGATGAGCGGACTTGCCCTACCACTTACGGAGACTTGTTATAAAGTGGCCGTAATTCAGGCAGTGTAGCACAGGGAAAGGTGCAAGGTACCCATCAGTGGGGGAGAAGGGGCCTGGCCAGCTGGGGGTGGGGGGGCTCAGGCAGCTGATGTTACAAGGGGAGAGAGGAGTCGGAGCCCTGCTCACATCGCACGCAGATATACATTCCAGAGCTACGAAGCACTTAAATATGAAAAGTAAAGCCTTCAGAAATAAATACAGGGACTCGTCTTTGATCATGCATTCATTCATTCAGACCCTCATGAATATGAGCGTCTGTTATGTTGTGACAAAAGCACTGTCCTATTACCAGGGACATAAAGATGTCCCTGAGATGTTATGTTAAATAATACATAAAAAGTACCATCTCACAAAGAAAAGAGACTGATAAGTTTGACTACATTAATTTAAAGAATTTGTTTATCAAAAGACCTCTAAAGAAAGTGAAAAGACAAGCTACAAACTGGAAGTTGTCAACTGTGTTTGTGGTACACTTAGCAGACAACGGATGAGTATCCAGAACATAAATAAAACTCCTAAAAATTAGGAAGAAAAAGCAAACAACTCTATAGGAAAATGGACGAAAACATCAAGAGGCATTCACAGAAGAGAAAAGAATGGCTGATAAACCTATGAAAAGATGTTGACTAGTAATCAGAGAAATGCAAATTTAAAACATAACACAGCATTTTACACCCACCTATCGGAGAATGCCCCAAACTTTCCATTTTAAATTGCCATTCCACTGGGGGAAATGTCAATCGATGTTTCCAGTTTGGAAAACAATCTGTCATTCTCCAATAAAGCGGAAATGCAAGTATTCTAAAACTCATCAATGCCAATCCTTGCTATGTTTCCTAAAGCAGCTCTCCACATGTGGTCCATGGACTGGCTCAACGCTGAGGAACTTTATAGCAATTTGACATGGCCAGAACATTCAAGTGCGTGATCAACAGCTCGGGGATGCAGTGGGGTCACCTCTGGCTGGAGCTGGGTACCAGTCACGCACAGCAGAGCCCTGTCCAAAGACTGGAAGGAAGGAACTGCTCCTCCAGAGACACTTACAGAAGCGAGGCCCTAGAGACGCTCTGGCATATGTGCACCAGGAGGCTTATTCGAGAACGTCTCCAGAAGCATGTTTGCAAAGAAGGAAATAACCCAAATGTCATCACCAGAAGAATACACTGCGGCACACACACATAACGGAATCCCGTGGAGCAGCAAAAATAAACGCACTATCATCACACATATCAACACAGATGAATCAATAAACGTAACACTGAATTTTAAAAATTCAGAATGCTTCCAACTACCAAAAGTTTAAAAACAAGCCAAGCCAAATGATGTGGTGTTCAAGGATGCATACACATGCTGGAAAACCGTAAAGAAATATACTTAACACAAAATGTAAGGAGAATGGTTCTCTCTAGGCAGGATGCTGGGGCGAGACCAGGCAGGACCACACAGAGGCTTCGCAGGTGTAGATGATGTTTCATTCCTTAAACTCCATGGTGGGCACATGTTCGTTATATACATCTTTATATGAATTTAGATATGATATATTCTGCTATTTGAAAAAAGTTTTAAGCAACCATTTTTCAGGTTAGTAAAGTGACCTGGAGGCCCTAGTTGCCTGTCTTTTGTCAGCTCAGGTCACAGCCAAGCTGCCCAGCAGAGCCCAACCCTGAGTCTGTGCCGTGACCTGCCCTTGGAGCACCCAGGGCAGAGGACCATGGGACCCTGCCATGTGACCACAGGCCCAGCTGGCCCGATTCAGGCACCGGGAACAAAGGGAGGCAGGGGAGGGCGTGGCCAAACTGGGAAGAGTGCAGTGTGGCAGGGCAGCTGCAGGCCCCGGCGTCCGAGACCCCGGCCCTCCCTCACTGCCTTCCACCCCATCCTCTGTTCCCCCAGAGCCGCCTCCCCATTTCTACCATGTATCCCTGAGACCAGAGGGCATCTGGAACTCTCCCAGCCTAACAAGACATCTGGAGCTCCGTCCAGGCTCCAAAGCCCCGCCCAGCACTGTCACGCCAGCCCTGGGCACCTGACTCACTGTGGGGGGCTCCCTGGGGGTCCATGCTGTCACTGCAGGAGGGCGGTGACAACACCTGCAACCACTGGTCACTGAGTCCGGCATGCCAGCATCCCGCTAAGAAGCGGATCTCTGTCATGCACACACCGCCTCACCTGGGCCCCTGGCAACAGCCCTGCAGGACAGGTGATACTGTCACACGTGAAGAAGCCCAGGCACCAGGAGGGGTAGGAACGCTTCACAACGCAGGCCTCATTCCTGCGTGCTCCGAGTCAGTAGGTCGTAGGTCAAGGGGCACGGCGGCCTCTGTCCGTGGGCACAGCTGCCTGAGTGATTCGAACCTACACCCTAGGGAAGAGCCCCGGAACGGACGGGAAGCTCCCTGAAGGCAGTCACCCCCGCACCAGCCACCTAACCCGGCCTCCTGCGTGGTACTGAGCTGCCCACGCGACAAAGAGGATTTGAAACCCTGTGGCCTTCCCTTCCAGGGCTTTCCTGCAGGCTCTCAGGAGGCCTGCCGGGGCCCGAGGGAGGAGACGGCAGAACCCATCCGAATGGAAGCAGGGACCGACCACGTTAAAAGAGATTTCAGGCCCCCTGAGGTCCTGGGGCTGGGGGAGGAAGAGCGGGGGGTGTGGGGTGAGAGCCCCATCTCCACCCCGAGCTGCTCACCCTTCCCTCCACGTGCCACTTGTAATGTCCCTGCCCCAATGCCCCCCTCCACCACCCCCCCGCCCCGACTCCTGCTGGCAGATTAGCTTTCAAACGTGAGCAGGGACAAAGCTGGCTCAGAAGACTTAACTCTGCCCGACGGGTTTGCCTCAGCCTCAGAGCTTGCTAACTGGAACCACGGAAGCAGGTACATGGCAGCCGAAGGGGAGCGGTCGGGCGTCTCCGTAAGCTGCATCGGCGACAGCGACAGCTTGCAGCCCGAGCGGCACCACAAGACCCGTCTCGGGGGTCACCGCCCGAAAAGCAAAGCATCCCGTTCCGCAGAGCCCTGGTGATAAACCTAACGGCATCCCCAGCACCTCGCCCTCGGAACACAGGCCGAACTCACCTGGAAGCCGCCCTCGGCTGGCACCACCAGGCTGATACCGCCCTTTGTTTCCCTACGTTCGGCCCATTGCACACGTGCGGGAGGCTCAGTCTGGATCACCCTTCTCCCCAGCCCGGAACCCCATCCTCATCTATCCAGCAAACTCCTATCCGTCCTTCCAAGTCCAGCTGTCACTGTCATCTCTGTATCTCGTCTCTATTAAGCAGTATTAATTACTCTACTTAGAAGCTCGACTGAGCACTCAGTGCCCAGAAGTGTAATCATCTGTTTATGCACCTGACTGCTCCCAGGGACCTGGCTCACAGCAGGTGCTCGATAAATGCACACAGGGCACACTAGCCACAGGGCGCCCACTCAGCCCTTTCCATAAGAAGAAACAGAAAAGACACAACTCACTAATTCTTTTTTCCAAACTCACATGCTCCTAAAAGAAACGAGCTGTTTTTCCTTCCCTTTATTTCTGATGGACGCAAACATTTTAGAGGGAGCGAGACAGCCATCACACGGCGTGGGGGAAGGGAAGGACAGGCCAAGTCAGGCCCCCAGGACGGATGCTGAGTCCAGGCCTGCCGCTGCCCCGGCCCAGGATGCTGGGGAGGGGGAGGGGGGCTCCGGGTTCTGGTGCCTGGGGGAGGACGGGCCAGGTGACCTCTCCATCCACGACTTCCTGGCCCGGGAAAGCTGATCTGCCCTGTGCAAGCCCAGTCAGCCGGTCCTCAGCGCTGCAGGCTCCTGCGCACACAGCGGGCATTCAGGAAATAGTTGTGGCATGAGTGAACCGGCTCGATTGGGACCCTACAGCCCAGTAAGCCCCACAGCCCGCCGCCAAGTTCAGCCAAGGGCAGCCAGGCACGCGGAGGCAGGGGAGGGCGAGGCCCCATCCTCTGCAGAGGCCTGGGGAGGAGGCCTGTGGCTTTTTCGGTGCTCCTCAGGGCAGCGGGATGGGGGACAGGCCTGCGGCCCTTTCCCCACCAGGGTGACAGCACTCCCCCCGTTTCAGCGGAACTCTCTCTTCCCTACCCTCCTCCTCCCCACCCCCTCTTGACTGACACCAATGCTGCTCTGACATGATTTAAAAATAGATATCAAGACAAGGAAGTTTAATTTTTAATGCTTTGGAAAGGAAGCGAACACAGACCTGGCATTCCCTCACGGCCACATTCCCGGGTCTCGGGGCATCAGCCCCCATCTCCGAGCAGAGCCAGGCCTGACCCACCCTGAGGATCAGGACCCACGTGTAGCCGCCCTCTGGGGAGCCGGCCGGAGCCTTTGGGAAGCCTCTACATACTTGCCTCTTGCTGCCCAGCTTGGCCTGTATCTCCTGTTGGGACTCTGTTCTGACCCCTCAGCCCACTCACGACTTCCGTTCCCAGACAGAAGGCAGCCCACGGACTCAGGACACCCCAGGCCGCCCAGCCCGGATTGTACCCAGACCCTATCCTGGGCTTCACGGACACAGGGCAGCTACGGCATCCACTGGCGGCCAAGCCAGTACCGAACGCGTGCCTCCGAGGTGGCTGGAGAGCCGTGACCAAGCTGCCTGCACCCAGAGGGAGAGTAAGCAGCCCGAGAGGGGCCAGGCCGCGAAGGCCTGCCTCCATGTAGGGGAGGTTAATCAGGGTGCCCGCCCGACACCCGGCGCAGGCAGCCCCGCGCCAGCCCTTCTCCTGCCCCAGCAGGCACCCTGAACGCTGCCTCCTTGGCTAATTGGCCTTTCTTAAGGGACCAATCCACAAGGAATAGACTTTCCAGTAAGGCCAGAATGTCACTGCTCTGCCAGCCGTGATTTAAGGTGATGGGACAGCTCTGCTGGACAGCATGCAAAGTGACCATTATCCCGAGTGGCAATTACGCTAGCAACGCCAGCCCTACCCCCAACCACCGCCCCCATCAGATAGGAGCCCAATTTGGGTTGGGAGGAGGTGGGATGGGATCACGATTTGCTGTCCCGAGAAAGGGACAAAGGCCCCCAGCACTCAGAGCTCACCCCGATACTCAGAGTTCAAAGCTCTGAGCCTCTTGTGCCCTCCTGGAGGGGCTTAGCTTCGCTTAATCTCTGCCTGGAGTATTCCACCAGATGGTCCCGGGAGGACTGAGAGATGGGGCTGAGACGAGGAGAGATACCTGGGGTGGCTGGATTACTGGCGGACGGGCCCCTCAGTATGGGGAAACTTCTGTACCAGCTCATTCCCCATCCACCTAGAAGCCAGCATTCTCTTTGAGGATCCGGGTGGGGCGTGCACGGGCACAGAGGAGGTGGGACTCATTCAGGCAGGCTGACCTCTACCCCACCGTCTATATCAGGCCCTCAGAAATGCTGCCCTGGGCGCCAACCTGGCTAGCACCGGCCGGCTCTAGGCGGCGGTGCCAGGGGCAGACCTGGACACCATCCCCTCCTCCCCACAGGCAGGCACCCAGCAGCCTGCAAGGCACCTGCCCTTTCCTTCCTCGGAAGGAGGAGGAGGAGGAGGCCAGCGCACAGCTCCGCCTCCATCCTGCCCCCGGTGATGTCACTCGGGCCCTCGCCAATACCAATACCCTAGAAGTTCCACCCAGTGGCGAGGAACCAGGCCCGCTCAGGCCTGCGAGGGGCTGCAGTGTGAGGCAGCTGCACCTCTCCTGGCAGTGGGACTTCTCCCAGTGGGCTCCCGGGAGGCGGGCGGTGTGGCCACAGCGGTGGGTTTGGAGAACGACCAGGTAGGCTTCAGGATCTATGGGAAGATCTCGATCCATTGATTGCAGGCCTCAGGTTCAACTCTAATGCCTCCGAAAAGCCTCCTTTTGGGCTCTGAGCCATGAGACTAGAAAGTCATGGCTACGTAATTCCTAACAATTGCTCTGGGTCCCAGAGGGCGTGGCGCCGACCAGCCCCGCACGTCTCCTCGCACCCACCCTCTCACTCACGTCTGTCCTTGTCCCCCTGGTGCCCTGGGAAGCAGCAGGGGTCTCCAGAGGTCCTGCCTCACCCACAACACCACCCGCCTTCGCTCCTTCTCTTCCGAGTTGGCTCTTCCCTCCACTGCTCTATTTCAGGCCCAAGCACCTCCCGCAGGAAGCCTTTGCTGGACTGGGGCACAGGGACACACAAGACCAAGTCCTGGCTACACCTGCTCCTCCAGCTCCCAAGAAACGCAGCGGCCAACACTCTCAGACACACAAGCATCCGTTTCTCTTCTGCTGAATTTTCCATCTCTCCTAAGGTCTAGGCCTTATTTTATCATCCCATACGCTACAAGCATGAAAGAACTGGGTCTCTGAGACTCAAAATTTTTCCCAGCTCATAGCATGTTGTGGGAATTCTGAAAATATTAAGTAGCCAGAAAAGTCAGAGACTAGGAGAAATCGAGTCCTTGCCTGGTAAGAGAGAGGGGGTAGGCACTTTCTTATTAGAAAGAGTAAGTTCTCTCACTATAACCAAAAAGGAAGGCCATTCCACTGACCGCCCTATTAACCACAGGAAAACAGAAAGTCACTTGTCACCCCACAGCTAAGGCGCCAGGACAGCCTTCATCACTGGCAAGTTTGAGAACTAACTTCTCTTTCCTATCAGGTGGGATTGGGAATCCCTACCACATGTGTGGATTTACTGCGCTGACCCTCCCTTCATTCACTCACAAACACACAACCAGTGCCTTCCGTGTGCAGGGCACAGACCATAGCACTAGCTAGCACGTGGGGAGGTCCCTAAACGCCCGGAGAAAAAAAGAGGCGGCACACGCAGTTATACCTACTCTGGCCAGCAGGTGGCGGGGTGGGGGCGGGGAGGAGCGCGTCTGAGTGGGAGGTACTGGCCAGGGCACCGAGCATCCCAGGAGGGTCTTTCTAGTAAGAGTGGGGCAAGGCAGAAAGGCAGAAAGGTAGGCGGAGACTGAACAAGGACAGAGAGGGAAGCCGTGCACAATGAATGGGCAGCATTCATGGAAATCCGCAGGCCCCAGAGAAACACACACCAGTGCTTGGCTGACACGGATGCTGGCAAACGAGCCAGAGGACCAGGAGTACTTGCCCAGAGGCAGCCACAAGATCATTCTTGACATTCCAGTGGATCTGCCCCAGTTTCCACAAAACCCTCACCACAGGACAGGTAACGTCTTACCAGCAGTGGCCCAGACCCAGACCTGGGGAAATCCTACTCAAGAGATCTCAGACCAGGCTCCTCGGAAGAGAAGGGAAGGGGACTCCCTCCCCAGAGAGAAGGTAAGGAGGCAGGACGTCCCATAACTAAGGAGGCGAGTCTGTGAGGGGGACCATCACGACCGCCCCCCCATTGGACTGGAAAGGAAACCCAGTCCTTAAGGATAAAGTGATTTGCCCAAGGTCACACAAAGAGCTAATGCAGAACCAAGGCCAGGGCCCAGTCTTCCTCCCGCCCAGGCCTGAGCTCTTCCCTTCCCAGGGAAAAGCCACCCCACCCATACACACCCATGAAAGTTTTTCAGTTAAAGTGGGTCAGTTCACACAAGCACTGAACACCAAAGCACACCGCACCCAGCCCCTGGCACTGGGTGACTCTCCTGCCCCCATGCTCCTCCTGGACCATGGGCAGCGGACAGCCTCCACAAGGGAGGAGGACAGCCCTGGGGCAGAGCCAAACATCTGTGCTGACTACGTCTGGGCTCCAGAGAAGAAAGGCGGAGGCAGAAGTTGGGATGAAGGAAGAGTTAGATACGCATTTAAGAAGTTTTCAAATTCGCCTAGTATTTCTCGTGCACAGGGGCACACAGGGGCAGGAGAACAACAGGGGACTGAGCACAATTCCGAGCTGCCCCACCCACTGGCACCTGCTCTACAACCTCCTCTCTCACCAAGGATGGGGCACTCCCTTTGTCCCTTCCAGGCTCTGGGTCCCATGGCGGGAGCACATGGCCGGCCCGCTCCCTGCCCAGTCCACTGCAATCCCTCAAAAGCAGCTGCCGCCACCCGATGGCAGCGTCCCTCCCACACCCTCCCCCTCCACACAAGCCCTGACTCGGGGGCAGAGCTGCAGGCCAGCGAGCGGGTCCCTCGGCCTGGGATAGGGGCTCCTTCTCCTTTTCCTGGGATTCACTGAAAGGAGCAGGAGGGCGTGACCTCCACCACTCCCCCCATCTCACGCCCATAAAGTGCCGCAGACTGTGCTCGTGCGTGTTCAGGAGGAACACAAGAAGAAACTCAGAAAACCATCCGCACTTCTGCTTGAATTCAACTCAAGGTCACAGCTGTTAAAAATTCCGACACCACACCTCTTTCTGCACGTTACCCAGTCGGGGGCACGGGTTTCTTACAGGGGGAGAAGGTGGCGGCAAACTTCAGCAGCCTCCCGGGAGTAGAACAAGTCTCTCCTGGAAGACAGGCAACTTGCAGCCTCCATTCAGCCGCCAAGGAGAGAGAAGGGAAGAGAAAGATGAACGGAAGTGGGGGTGGGGGGCGGGGGCCGGGGGAGCGGCTTTTTAAAACCCACTTGCCGCTGTGCAGAGAGCAGAGCAATGCAGCTCCGAAGGGGAAGAGGGTACCGTGCTTAAGCAAAGAAGAGAGGAGACCAAGGAGAGATACTGGCAAGGACTTACCCAGAATATCAGATTGAAGAGGAACATCGTGTACTTCAAGCAGCAGAGGCAGCCTCTGGCCATGTTGCACTTCTTAAATTCTAGGAGGAGAACAAAGGACAGGTCCAGGTAAAACACCACGTACTTGCTGCCTTTGGGCGCATTGTACTTGTCGGTCTTCACGCCAGCCTCGGCGCGGCTCTGGCTGCGGGAGCCCGCGGTGCCGTAGAAGGCGCCGGCCGTGAAGCCGCGGCCGAACGGGCGGCCCGAGGTGGACGGTTTGGCAAAGTCCGAGTCCTTGCTGTCCAAAGATGGACTCCGGTGGATCGAAGAATCCTCGCTACTCGACTTCTCCATGCTCGCGTCGCTCCCGGGGGGCGCGGGGGGCGGGGGGCATCGCTCCCGGAGTGGCACGGAGGAGGCGCCCGAGTAGGGCGCGGGCTGCGGGCGGGTCGGAGGAGCCTCGCACGCCGCCGCTCAGTCCCGGGGCGCACTGCCGGCCGGACCCCGCGCTGGGGGTGCCGGCGCCCCGCTCCTCGCCGGCCGGCCCGGGAGGGCTCTGCGGCGCGGCGCGGCGCGGCTCCACGCGCGCTCCCCGGGAACCGGCTGGCCTGCGTAACTTAGCGTCTTTGGGGAAGCAGCGATTTGCCTGCTCGTTCCCGAGCGTCGGCTCGCCTCCCGGGCGCACCGCCGCTCCACGCGAGGCACCCGGGCGCCCGGCTCCGGGCTCCCCGGCACCCCTCTCCCCGTCCCAGCCCGGCCCGGCCCGGCCACTTTGCGGGCGCCCGCCTCCTCTCGCCCCGCGACTCTGCGGAGCTGCCCCCGGCCCTGGGCTGCCCGGCCGCGCGGCGGGCAGTGCCGAGGGATCCGCCGCAGCTGCAACCGCTGGGCTACCCCTGCGAAATCCCGGCCCGACTCCCGACTCTGAAATCTCCGGAGCCCCCTCCCCGGCCCTCGGCCCCGCCCCCTGGTTTGCATTCGGCCAATGAGCGCGAGGACTGCGGGGGGCAGCCTCCCTCCCGATGACACCACAGCTTTAATGGGATTAGCGTTCTGCCTGGTGCCTACACCAGTGCGCCGCGAGCCTCGCTAAATGTCAAGGGCTCCGGAGCCGGGGTGAACCAGAACCTTCATCGCAAGGCGCTGGCCTCTTTCCGGGGAGAGAAGGGGGCGGGAGGGGAGGGGAATGGCTGGAGGTACCACGACCCAAGGAAACCTCCCCAGAGGAAAGTGCTGGGGAGGACTGGAGGGGAAAGAAACGCGGCCGCTGTCCAGCTGGCCGCCGCCCCCTGTGCCCACGGGACCTGTTCGACCCGGGCACAAGGTCTGCCGGCTACACACACACAGGCGCGCGTGTCTGCACACGTGGGTCTGGCTAGGGCGCGCGGGGAGCTGGGACCGCAGGGGAGGCGCGAGGTGTGGGAAAGGCCCCCGCGACCCGCGCCGCCCGCCCCGCCCCCTCCGCGCACGCGCGCACGCGGTTCCGGAGGCTCCTGCAGCTGCTCGAGTCCCCCACCCCACTCTTGACCTGCGTTCCGGGCGGGACTCCCCACCCGGCTGAGAAGAGTAGGTGGCCCAGGTAGGGTCCTGCCTTGCCAAGGGTGATGTCGGAGTGCGCTGGGATACCGGCGCTCCGGGAGGGCTGGTCAGGGCCCAGTACCAAGAATGCCCTCGCTAGGAGCTTGGAGGCATCCAGAAGGAGCCCTTCATCCTACCATGAAACACCACCTGCGTCCCGGGCTTGTGCAGAGGTCTGCGCTGCCCAGTTGGCAAATAAAGAAGACCAGAACACAGGTGGGGGGCGGCACCTCTGCCACCAGCGAGAGGGTGCTGAGAGACCCAGAGCAGCGCCACGTCTCCCCTGGCCCTGCATCCCACACCTAACAGCTCGCTCGGCCGCCGGGAGGCGCTGGGCAGGGCGGCTGGATGGGGTGTGAGTGTGACAATGTCCTCCTGGGATCCCATCAGACGTTTACTCCACGCCTGCTCCGTGCTGAGCGCACGAGGCCCGGGGGAACAGGCATGAGGTGTGCTGCTCCCTGCCCTTCAGGTTCAGATACACAAGGTCTAGCCAGGAAGACAGGACATCAATCACCAAGGCCATGGGCAGGAACAGAGCTACCACATCCGCTCTGGCCGAGGGGGACATTCATTCCGACCAGACCCTTGTCACAGATGTTCTGCGGGGCCCTAAGCTGCTGAGTCTGCACCTCAGGGCCGGAGGCAGGCCTGCGTCCCAGAGGTGCGGGCACTCATTCTGAGGGCAGCCCAGCTTCTTTAAAGGGACCAACAGCGGAGCTACTATTCTGAGCCCCTGCCCCACTCAGATGGCAGCCCAGCAACGAAAGCCAGTGTGTGTCACAGACACGGCACCTTGCTGTCTCCTGGTTGGGCACAGCGGTCCCGTGGGTGCCGTGCACACATGAGGGGCAGATGTCCGGCTGGCTCCTGGCAGATCCCACGGCCAACCGACTGGAATGCCTCTTGTCCTCTTCAGCCTGGACCGGCTCCTGAGGGCTCGCGGCTGCCACATCACTTCTCTGATGCGGGAGAGATCACACCAGCTGGACTGAGAGTCAGGAGACCTGTTTTTCACTCTGAGCTCGATTCTGAGGTCTGTGATCAGGGCGAGGTGGCTCGCCTTTGTGAGGTGCTATCTCCTCCTCTTTAAAATGGGGTTCACAGAGCCCACCCCCAGAGGAGTCGGCCTGTGTGCGAACCGTCTGAGGCCCCTAAGAGCTGAGCCAGTACCAGGGGCCGTCATTACTAGTCTCAGATGTGGACGTGGAGTCAGCCAGCACCTCCCAGGCGGGCCCCCACTCCCCACCCCCGCCTTCTCGTTTCTTCTCATCTCTCTCTTCTCCCCAGCTTCACACCTTGTTCCGTGAGAACAGCCTCCGCACTGTCCTGGATCGTTCCACCCTCATTTCTGATTATACGTGGATTTGTGCCAATAGCTATCTCCTCAGCAGCTGAGGCCCTGGGGGGCCGGGGGTGCAGGACAACAGGCAGGTAGGAGAGGAAGAGGGGCCGCCCAGTGTAACCGCTCTGCTCTGCCCTCCTGGCCACGCTCATCAAAAGGCCACTGAAGTCCCACTCCTCAGCTCATCAACAAAGCCTCGGTGAGGTCCCGTGAGGGCTCTCTCCCAGCTTAGTCGTGGTCAGAAGCATAAGAGCAACTCCTAGTTGCAAGTCCCCAGTGTATCCCAGGCACCAAGCATCTCCCGCAGTAACTCACAGAATCCTCAGGGCAGCCCCACAAGATACGTATGGCCATTATCCCCATTTTACAGATAAGGAAACTGTGATTTCAAAGCCCATGTTCTTTACTCTCTTGGGCTCTAAACCTAGTTCCTGCCCTTGGGAATCTGCCAGTCTAACAGACAGAATCTAAAAGCATAACAGGGAGCCTGATGAGAGGTCATTAGCAGAAGGAGCTGAGTAAGGGGCAAAGGGGAGAGGGGTGGTCAGGGCAGTGCCGCTGGACCGGTCGTCAGCAAAGGGGAGTCCCCCAGGAGATGGCCCTACATTATCGTACAGCGGGCTGGAAGAAGGAAGGGTGAGGGGAGAAGGTAGTTTGCAAGACAGGAACTGAGTCCCCGATAGGAGGCAGCTCGGACAAAGCCGGGAGACCAGCCACGGGCAGGCGGTTTCAGCCAGAGTGTCGTCCTCCGCTGCCACCATGAAGAGACCACTCATGCGTCACAGACCGCCCATCGCGGGCGGGACACTGAGCAGGGGCACCGGCAGAGACAAAGGTGAGTGAGCCATGGCCGTGGCCCCAAGGAGCTCGAGATGCAGTGAACAGACCAGCTCTCCACCCCACTCCAGACCATCCCTGGGGAAGCCCACAGCAGAATGACAGAGCGCACATGTGCCGTGATAGGACGGCATGGAGCTGGAGTTTGGCCTGCCCTTGGAGAAGGGCTGGCTGGAGCAGGCGTGGCAGGGACAGAGGAGGGGGGAGAGCACGGCTGGGGGAACTTCGGGGGCAGTGAGGAGACGGGGCCTGGGGGGGTCACAGTGAGCTACCTGTGAGGCCTCGAGTGACACTAGGAGTCTAAGCTTCATCCCGGGGCTTCCCAAGCAGTGGGGCACGTGACAGAATCGGGGCCCTAGGAAGCCAGGCCTGGCAGCAGGGTGGAGAGGCAAGGTCAGCTGCTGTGCTGCCTCAATTTCTTAGACTTTGGGTGCAGAAGGAACCATCAGAGAGAGAGAAGGTGACGTGAGACACCATCTCTCCCCGGTGCTGGTCCTCATCTACTCGCCGGGCTCAGGAGAGCCGGAAGGTACAGACTGCCCTTGAGGATCTCAGAGCATGTGAACGAGGCAGAGCTGCCTTTTTCTTTCCTTTTTTTTTTTTTTAGACAACAAAAAAAGTAAGCGGGTACAGAATTCCCAGAGGGGAGGAAGAGATGCGAATATGTGAAATCAACATGCAACATCTCTGCTGCCTGGCAGCTGGGGAGACGTTGCATGTTGCAGCTTCAGAGTAATGCCAAGCTCCTGGTCTCTCCCTGCGTCTCTCAGGCCTTTGGGCTCTCGCTAACCTGCACACAGGTGATGGGCCACACAGATCCCCTTCTGGTCCCACACTGCGTATCTCTGTATCTGACACCATGTGTAGCTCGTGAGGCATCCTGGACCTCCGAGGCTCAGGCAGGGCGGCCCCACCAGAGTTCAGGTGAGACAGAGGGGCACTCGCTACCCAGAGGGGCCGCCATTACAGAAGGGAGCCGTATTCACCTCAGCTTAATTTTTAAACTCCCACCTTGGGATCCTCTTCAGCAATGTAGAAAATGCTTTGATTGCTAAGCAAACCATTTACCGATGGTGCCAAAAGGGAACAAGGATGGACGATGGATGAATAGAGATAAAGAAGTCGTGGTGTATATACGATGGAACGCGACTCAGCCACGAAATAGACAAAACCCTGCCATTGGTGACAACGTGGATGGACCTCACGGGTTAAGTGAAGTAAGTCAGACAGAGAGAGACAAATACCGTATGATTTCACTCATATGTGAGATATTAAATACATAAACAAACAAACCAAACCAAATGGATACAGAGAACAGAGCCGTGGTTATCAGAGGGGGAGGGAGGCAGCTGTAGGGTGATGGCTGGAAGCCACACCCTTGGTGGTGAGCATGCTGTAGAGTATACAAAAGTCAAGATACGATGTTGTACACGTGAAACTTATATGATGTTATAGACCAACGTCACCTCAATAAATTTTAAAAAGAAAGAGGGCAGGGGGAGAAGGATGGAGCGGTGCCTAAAAGGGGCCACACCCCAGGATGCTGGCATGAAGGTTCACTCTGCAGGGGGAGGTGAGGAGGGTCTGGGGCCGGGGGCAGGGGTGGGCCTCCAATTTGCCGTGGAAATTAAACAGCTCCAGGGCCACGAGTCACCAGACTTGGCCAGGATTCACGAAGGATGGTGATGATGGTAAAAGGGCTGGGGTAGAAAAGAACTAGAGGTCATTGTGTTTGTTATTTGTTTAGTTTCTGAGACCAGTAAGGAAAACAAACAAAGAACTGGGTTTGGCTGCAGTGGGAGGGTTGCCCTTAGAAGGAGGGATGTATTGCTCAGGACCTTCTACCAAGGGCGGCACCTCCTTCCCTGGGGAGAGGTTTGCCCCTCCTCCTTCGGGCCCCCAGATCTTCGTCCAGACAAATTAGTTTGTCCATCTGCCTCTGCTCTAGTCACTGGGCTTCTCAAAGGAGGCAGGGGCTGTGTCTTAACCATTTCCTCAGCCCCGGTGCCTGTCCCTGTGACCACCTCAGTCAGGGCAGGTGGAGGGCCAGGAAGCCCACCAGGCCTAGGCCCTGAGTTCTCCCCACGGACCACCCGGGAGCCCAAGTTCACTAACCAGAGGGAGGGACCCAAGCCAGACATGTATGGGGCCACTCCTGGGAAGCAGGCTGTCGAGGGCATCGGGACCTGGTGTGAAGACTATGGGGTCAGCTGCCGCTCACAGCCACGTCCCCAGCATGTGGCCCCGCCTGAGGTGGATGGACAAACGGACAGACGGGGAAACACACAAACTCACTGAGCAGAGAGGAAGAGTCGGAAAAGGTAGGAGGTGGGAAAAGGAGAAGACAGAGAACAGAACCCCTCCGGGCCCTCCCCGCTCTGGGCAGCCAGCCTGGTGGAGACACCCACGTCCAGCCCCGAGTCCCTGGTGGGCCCATGCAGAAGGGCCAACCTCCCTGCAACGATGGAACCTCCCTCGTTCCATCACACCTCCAGGCCCAAGAGGTGGTGGCCACTCCTGCCTACGGAGGGAGCACGCCCGTGAAGGGACCTCAGCTGTGTGTCCACACCCCTGAGGAACAGGTGGGCACGCACGTCAGAGCACGAGCTGCTGATACTGCGGACACTTAGCTCCAAGGAATCGCCGTCACAGCTCCAGACCAGCCGTACCACTCCTGACCCGCTCTCAGGGAGGCTTCTGGATCGAGGAACCAGGTGAGGTGAGGAGGGGTCGTCCCAAAGCCAACCCACTCGGCACCCCCCGCCTGCCCGTAACTGTGGGCCAGCGGGGCCCAGGTCTGGGAGAAAGGACAGCATACGCTCAGACGCCTGCAGTGACTGCCGTCCGTACCCACGACCCGCCCCGACCACAGAGAACAATGTCCTGCCAACTCCGGGCTTTGGGACTGGACGGATCTGTGTCCAGATCCCACCTGCAGTGAGCTACCCACGTGCCGGGTAACCTGGAATGACCACCTGCCTGCTCCATATCTCAGTTTCCCCAACCGTGAGATGGAGATGATAATACACACCTCCCGAGCAGTGTGCAAAAAAACAGAGACTGAAGGTTAGGAATGTGACGCACAAAGCACAATGTCGGACACAGAGAGTGTTCAGTGAATTGAGGCACGGCTATCACTACCAACAAGCATTATTTTAGTAAATATGGTCCCAGTCCCCATCTAATCATAAGGTGATTGAACAGAGAAAGATACAAGACAACACGTAATTGATGCAAAATGTTCTGTGGCTCAAATTCTGAGGGCAAGTGCTGGCAGGTCCTCCTCCGGGGGCTCTCCTCCCCTCTGCCAACACTCCTGCATCCGCCACCCCATCTGTTCCAGGGCCGTCCACATGCTGATGACACCTAAAGGTTTACCTGGGCCTGACCTGTCTTCTGAGCCCCAAGCACGCATACCCAACCCCTGCTTGGCATCCCCACGCGGCTGTCTCGCAGCAGCTCCCATTTCCCGTGCCCCAGAGGGGCACTGACCTTGCCCGTGCCCTGCTCCCCTGGCAGCGACCCCCTTCTCAATAAACGGCCTAAACACCCATCCCATTGCTCATGCCAGAGGCCCAAGATTCATCCTGACTCCCCGTGGTCACTGGCCCCCGCCTCCTCTCAAACACAAGTCCCACCCAATGAGCCTCCTTCTCCTTCTCACCGGCTCCAGGGGCACGGCCCTGGTCCAGCTCCTGCAGCATCTTGGCCAGGGCACTCCTTCCCGCCCCTGCCTGAGGCCCCTTCTCCAGGAGCAGCCACCCCACCTTCTCACTCACACTGCTCTCTTACCGCCCTCAGTGGCTTCCATTCTGCTGAGATTATGGTCATGTGTATGTGTGTGTCTGTGTGCGTGCGTGCGTGCATGCGTGTGTGTGTGTGTGGTATTTGCTGTTCTACTTTTCTATTACAATCCAAATTCCTTAAGCCACCTTGGAGGTCTGGAAGGACTGGCCCCTGCCCACCTCTCCAGCCCACTGTGCTCCAACCAGTGAACCGGCGGAGCTCGCCCTCCTCAGAGCCTTTGCCCATGCTGTTCCCTCTGCCTGGAATGCTCCTCCTCAACCCACCACCTGACGTACTTCTTCTCACCCCTGAGCTCTTGTGAGTTCTGCACAACAGTCTCTTCTGGTTTTGTGGCTCCCCTCCCACCCCATCTAAATTAAAGCTTAAATTCTCAGAGCTCCATTTCTCTTGCAGCACTTGTCAGTTTGGAAGCACATGCTTACTTGAGTGACAGTTTGCTGTCTGGTTCTCCTACCAGACCATAAACCCCAGGGCAGCAGGGGCTGTACCCAGGACAATGCCCGACCAGCAGCGGGACCAATGAATGCTGGGTGAACAAGAGAGGAGGAGCTCAAAGGAGGGGGAGCACGGGGACTGGGATGGCAGCATCACCAAGAAGGGCTTCCTGGGTCACCTGAGGAACAGAGCTTCAGGACGCCAATTACCTCCACCTCCTCAACTACAGAACAGGAAGTCTCTGCTGGTTGCTTCTCTAAGGCCCCTTCCAGCCCTGAAATTCCCACCCAGTGAAATGGGACCTACCTTGTTTCTTGGGAGATGGGCAGGACTGGTCAGGGCAGGAGGAGGCAGAGCATCCTGGTGGGAAAAGGCTGGGCGAAGCCAGAGGGAGAAGAGTGCCCAGGATATCCGGGGAGGACACGTCCACACACCCAGCCAAAACGAGGTTTCGCGGCAAGTGGACTGGGAAGGGAGGCGGGGGTGAAGCAGAAATGACCCCGGACGCCAGGTGCTCTCCCACCCCCACCCTTACCTGGCTAACCTCCCACCAGAACAGACCTCCCACGTCTGCCTCGCCCCCATCCGTGGCACTTGCTGCCTCCTCTGCCTGGACCTGCCTCCCCGCACCCTGACTGCCAGCGTCCACAGCGGGGCTCAGGCCTCTGCTTGGAGCACCAACGCACCTGAGTCCGTCCCACCTTGGAGCTACCCGCTCGCCAACATCCTGGCCCCAGACCGTGAGCCCCTTCAGGGCAAGGGCTGCGTCTATCATCTTTGTATCCCAGCCCTCGGCTCAGAGCCAGTGCCCAGCGCACAGGAGCTGTGAGATCACCACCGAACACACGCGTGCAGACAGCGGGCCTCGTGGGAGCCTCGAGCAACGTGACAGCCACTCTTCAGAAGAATGGGCCTTGCCTTTGAGAGGGGAGTGAGGGCTGCCACGCCTCCTCTTTGAGCAAGTTTACAGGATGCCAGCGCAGGCTGGGGGACCACCCGGGGAGCGGCACCCCCTGGGCTCGCAGGCCCTTTTTTCCAGGCAAGTCCCAAACGAGCCCCACCTTTCACCCCAAGCCCAATCAGCTTCCCTGTCAGATGCCCCAGAAGGGCCTGCTGTGTGCGGTGGGCACACCCCGCGCCATCCCCTCCCCGGACGCCGAGGAGCAATGAAGCACCATGATTAGCGCTTATCAAGGAGGGCAGGCGGCTTTCGGAGAATGAGATAAGGCCCGGCAGTGGGCCCAGGGAAGTGTGATGAAGCCCGAAGGTTACTGTCATGCACCAGTGGAATTTCCTGACCCAGCAAATCTAATATTTCTAAGCCACTCCATGGAGGGCACTGACGGCCGGCTGGGACAGCGCTCTCTGACACAGTGGCCAGCCTGTGCGAGCAGCCCACGCGGCTGGGACCCTCCCGCCGATTCAGGAGCTGCTGCCTCTTCCTGCCTCTTCGCTGAGGCTGGAGCCACTGCAGGGAGAGCAGCAGGCACACAGCATTTGTAGACGCTCCAAAGAAGACGGAGAAGCAACAGTGGCCGGGACCCCGTCTGCTCTGAAGCCATGGGGGAGGGGAGGCTGCACACGGCCACCCGCCCCCAGCGGAAGGGAATGAGAGGCGTGGGGATGAGTGGTGGGCGCATCTCTGTTGGGTAGAACTGGGCTGTCTGAGGACTCGGCGGTCTCCGTGCATGAAGCCACGTGGTCGCTGAAGCACTGGCCACTCTGCAAAGTGAGGCTCCCTCCCTGTGCCCGCCCAGGCTGCCCCGCGTCCAGGCGGCTGCCATTCAGGCTGCCTCCTACTGAGGGGCCTCGGAGGAGCGTCTGGGCCACCCCAGACCTGAAGGTAGTCTGCTCTTGGTACCGAAACTCTCAGGAAAGTTCTTTCCACAGTCTCTCTCCGGTTGCTCTAGCAGTGGGTGGTTGCTGGTGGAACCCGCTCACACACGATGGGGACCCAGCCTTGCTCAGAACCTCCCAGGATGCAGACGGCACACACAAGCCTGAAAGCAGAGGCTCCTGCTGGCCCAGTTCTCCCTCCCCTCCAGTCCCCTCCACAATTAACCTTGCCACCGGCTGCCACATAACTGTTCTGAGACACAGCCCTGGGGGTGCCACGCTGCCCCTCTCGCCAGCTCAAAACCTTCTCTGGCTCCCCAGGGATTTGACACAAGTACTCAAGCATGGGGCTGTGACCTCTGGCGCTGTGCTCTGTCAGTCCTGACCTGTGCCCTAGCTCCCAGCACGCGGAGCTCCCCACCTCCCCACCGCTCCCCACTTCTCTGCCTCCATTTGGGGGTCCGTGGTGCCCTCCACCACCGCCACCCAGCCACCTCTGCCTTCAGTGGATGCTTTGAGGCTCGTCTCAGATGCCACGTCCTCCACGAAGGACCCCCCGAACTGAGAGGCCCTCTTCTTGTCCCTAACCTACCTCTCTTCGGGGCGCTGATTTCACTCTCCCTTGTATCAAGGTTGTTTGCATACATGTCTTCCTACAGGAAGCCCCTGAGGGGATGAACCCACCGAGTTTCCTCTCGCAGGATCCGTGGTGGACACGTAAGAAATCTGAAGGGCCATTAACTGAACCCCTCACGCAATGCACACAGCCCCCAAGGCTCCCTGCCTTCCTTGTGTGTACTCACCTCGGCCCATGCGCTGGACGCCCCCCAACACCGCCCTCAGCCTTGCCGATGGGCGCGCATCTTGCCAGATCACCACGATTTGTCCTCGCCCTGGAGGCCCTCTCTAGGGTCACCGGCCAGCTTCGGTCCCCTCCTGAACCCTGGGGAGCTCAGAGAATGTGGCTGGGCTCCGCAAGGCCCGACGCATCTGGGTGACTGCGTGTCGCTCATCCCCCGAGCTCCGGCCCCAGGGGGCGCTTCCATATCCCATTCGGGCTGGGCGCCAGGGCACACCTGCTCTTCCCCTCCCCCACACCGTTGCCGGAGGAAATGCCAGCCTCGGCCAGGCAGGACGACACAGCAGGATCAGGCCCTGACCACCGGCGCCGCCCCTCCTCGCCTCACCCCGCATCCCTCCGCGGGTGCCCGCTTGTCCTAACGGCAGCACAGGGCACACGCTCAGACAGCAGGGAATCGGGCCCAGGCCCAGCTCTGACACTTGCCACCTGTGTGACCCGGACCAGAGACGCACAGCTCTCGGAGCGGCGTGCAGGTTTTTTGAATGAATGAACGAATGAACGAAGGAGTGAGGCTGTTTCCATTTCCTCGTCTGCAGAGTGGGGTTAGGGAGGACTCCGGGGGGCAGAGAGGCACTGCTGGGAGAGGGCTTTACCAGGTGGGCCGTTTACACCCCAGAACCTTCCGTCTACACACACACAACCAGCCAGCACATTCAAGGGCTCCATACGAAGACCAAGGACACAGACAATCATTACCAGTCACTAAGACTCCCCAAGTACCCATTGTGGGCCGCCCTGGGCTCGCCGCTGTGGCTGTGACCGAGGAGCTCGCGTCCACCCAGGGGAAGAGCCGAAAACTGAAAAGGCAGCTCGAGCACGAGCCAGAGTGGGTGGCGTGAACCGAGGGCAGGGAGGCCTGGCCTATCCAGGAAGGCTTCTTGGAGGAAGTGGGAGCGTGTTGGGCTGTCACCCCCACTGGAGGCGGGTGGAGGAGGGGCCCCAGGTGCTGCACACCGAGTGCAAAGGCGTGATCGCGGGGACTCAGCTGGTCCTAGGTGCGGTCCTCACCGCACGCGTGTGTGATACACAAGCAGGGCGGTCATCCCAGTCATACACGAGGAGACTAGGCCGGAAGAGCAGAGGGCTCTTCTAAGCTAGTTAGTGGCAGAGCTGGGGCTCCTCACTCCGGACAGAGACCTCTCCTTACGCCTAGTGGTTCTGCCCGGGCCTGGCGCTGGACCCTGGTCTTATGCACAGAGGTACAAAGCCGTCCCACACGCACAGAGGGAGCAAAGGGAAGGAAAGAAGTGGAGTGCGAGGGCCCTCAGGACCACGCATCCAGGAACAACAGAGAAGCCCCCCGTCACCGGCCCATGGACGTGCTTTGGAAATCCCAGGGAACACGCCAGCACCACCCCACGTCACCCCCCAGCCAACACGTCCCCCGCGCTCCGACCTCGTAGAGCCTGAACGCTGGTGCGGGTGCCAATGAAAGCAGGCAGAGGCCCCGCCCCCCGAAACCCCGGCCCAGGGAGAGTGGGGATGACAACCAGGGGTGGGCTGTCCACGCTTATCAGCCAGCTCTCCAGGGAAAAGCCGTGATCCGTCGTGCTCGCCACTTTCCACGGTGCAAATATTCCCACCGCGGCCAGTTTCTAGCTCCTGATGGCAAATTTCCTGATTCTTTACTAACAGGCTCTTGACCGCCAGCATGAGCAGCCTCCGGCCAACCACTGCAACGGCCCAGCTCCCTCGGTCCAGGAGAAACTCCAAGGCAAGGAGAAGAACCCAGCACCCTGCTCGTCCCCCCCAGGAGAAGTCGCACGTTGGGGGTGGGGACAGGAATGGAGGCTGGACACGTCATGGCGAGGGTCTCCCGGCGTCCCCCACAGGTGGCCTAATAACCAGAGAAAGACCGCTGACATTAGCTGCCGTACACTGTAAGTCAGGCCAGGTCCCTGCTCTTCTCAAAACCCTGGAACGGAGGACTTCCTGGCGGTCCCGTGGTTAGGACTCCACGCTTCCATTGCAGGGGGCACGGGTTTGATCCCTGGTCGGGGAAATAAGATCCCCCATGCTGCGCGGCCATAAAATAAAAAACAAAACCCTCTTAACGGCTCCCATCTCTCCCAGAATAAGAGACAAAGCTCCCGCAGCATTTTCACCGTTGACACACACACGTCCATCCCACTCATCCCTCCACTCCGGCCACTCGGTCCTTCCTGCCGTTTCTCACGGGGGAGCCTTTATGCCGGCTTCTCCCTCCTCTGGGTCACCCCTGCCCCAGGTGTCTGCTCTGCCAGCTCTCACTCCTTCACAGCTCCACCCAAAGCCACCTCCTCAAGGGCTGCCCCACTGAACTCTGTACCTCCCCCAGTGCACCCAGTATCAGCCAGCTCCGCTCTTTCCACAGCACTTAACCCCAGCGTACGGTGTAATTTGCTTTTTTATTCATTGACTGTTTAGGATCTCTCTTCTTCACCAGAACTAAGCTTCATGAGGGCAGGGTTTTGGCTGTGTTTCCGCAGCCAAGAACGGCTCTACACATGGTCAGTAGTCAGGAAATAGTTGTTGAGTGAAGGAAAGCCCAGAGAAGGCTTCTGCCCAACCCAACAGGAGGCAGCTGGGGAGCAAGGGGCCCAGTGATCAGTGCCCGCCCGGCTGGGACTCCAGGTGCCCGTGACCTGGCACCCCACCTCTGCGTCTCATTTTCTCTTCTCATTTAGGCTGTACGGGACCCTACATGGCTAAAGGATGCCGGGTCTGAAGCCCTCTGACTCTACAGCAGGAGGCCCCAAGGTCAGGTTCGAGGCCTTCCCTTAAAAGGTCTTGGGAAAGACAAGCTCTTCGCGTCCCCTCTGCACCAGCCACACCTGAGCCCCCGGCCACACCGCCCCCTGTCCCCCAGCCCTGAGATCGGGAGAAGCTCCCAAAGAGCACTGTCCACCCCTGGGTCAGGGCCACTGGCGCCCCAACTCCAGGCAGCTGCCCATCACGCCCCGCGGGCGCCCCACATGCAAAGCGGCCAGCTCACCCAGCTATTTTAAGCTCTGCGGGCCCAGCTGCAGCTCGTCACCACAGCGGGCTGGTGGCCCAGGGTGCAGGCAGGAGCAGGCAGCTCACAGAGGCGCACTGACCTGGGGAGCTCCGAAGGGGGCCGGTCATCCTTTGTGACCGCAGCCCTCCTAGGAGGGACCGGAAACTCCCGTCCACGCCCTCAGATCCACCAGCCGTGGGAAAGTGAGTCAAGGGCTGCCCTGGGCACGCCCAGATTCCACTGCTGAATGTGACCCCTGAGTTTCCACATCAGAATGAGCCCTGGTCCCGCCCTGCCTACCCCCAGACATTCCAACCACGCTGGAGCTCCCACTGCACCCACCCTCCGGGGCCTGACAACTCGAGACAGACCACGATGTGGACAGAAGACCTGGGAACGGCTCACTCACTGGGCCCCCAGCCTTTTCCCCTCTCGGTCTCCCCAGCGACTGTGCACAGTGCTGGCTCACAGCTACGCTCAACAAGCCCTTGTTGACCAAATGGTTGTTTCTAAATGTGTTCTGAACCACATGTGACGGAAGCGGTAGAGGGACAACTCAGTCTCAGGGGCTGTTATCAGTATCAACACTACTGCGTACATTTCTGCCGACCCCACTGGGCACCAGACCTGAGGACAGAGACCATAGAACCAAGGAATCAAGAGAGTTCAGTGACAACACAGGGGCGCCCCAAGCTGCAGCCCTTTCCGGGAGGGCTGCCACCCCCAACTCCGGGGGGACGGTTACACTGTGTTCTCTGGGAAGAGGGTTCCCTGAAGTCGTGCGACGCGGACGCCCTGCTCCAGCCCACCCTCCTCCGTAGGACCTCCAGCAACCAGGAGCTGCCTGGAGAAGCAACGCACAGAACAGAAACCCTGGGTGTGAGCTACTCCCACCGCCAGCCTCCCGCCGCAGGACATCAGCGAGCCCAGGGCAGACAGGTCACACATGCCTGAGGCTCCCAGCCACATCCTCTGGCTCTAATTGCTCCGTTTAAGCAACATCAGCACCCAGGGGAAGAGGGAAGGAGATCCAGAAGGTGCTGTAATTAGGGAGCTCCGCGACCTATCCCCTTGCTCTACCTCGAGAGGGAACCTGCCACCCACACCTGAAAGAAACAGACCCACCACCTGCATTAGGGGGAGGAAGCGGGAAATTCCTTGAATTTCCTTGTTGGAGGAAGATCCCAGAAGCTGAGGGTCTTCAGAGACCATTCAGTCCAGTCTCCTCCCTTCCCCTCCCCTGGCTTCCATCATTCCAGACTCTGCTGAACATTTCTATTATAACTGTAAAAGCAATGACAGCAGCCTGCGTTTACAGAAAAAAAAAAAAGAAAAGAAAAGTACATTGTTGAAAGAGATTTCACACAAGCGACTCTCCCCAAAGTAGGTGCAGAGAGCATCGTACGGAAAACGAGATGACCTGCACCAGGGCCTTCACACTGCCATCCAGTCCCATGCTCCCTCAGCGAGCTGCCCAGGCCCCCACTTCGGAGTCCTGGGGCGTCTGGTACCAAAGTCAGAATTTCTGGAGCCAGGACTACGATGACCTCCTCTGTTACTGACCTCCCTCCCCGCCTTGAGAAGGTGGTTCACTACCCAAGCAGCAACTCAAGTCCCACCACCTCTAGGAAATCTTCCAAAACCAGAGGATCTGGGGGGGGGTGAGACCCTCCCCCCCGCCCTGTTTGGTGCGTCTCCTGAAGAGACATCTGCACACGATCACCAAAGTGGCGCTGAGACATTTCAGTCCGTAATGTGAAGTCACACCAGCTGGGGAGGCATCCTGGCCAAAATCTCCCCCTCCAGCAGGGACAGATCTGCCAAAACCACTCAGTCAGCCGGAGCCCATCCTCACAGACGTGCCTGATGCAGGGGGATGGGGGGAGAGGACAGAACGATAGGATGAAGTCACCACAGGGCTGCCCCTCCCCCTCGTGCTGTGTCATCAATGCTGCGGGTTCTGCCTTTGTTCACCCTCAGGCAGGCCCTCACCCCGACACAGCTGCACAGCACAGACACCTCGGGTTCTGTGCACCCCCCTAGAGATGGCTTTCGATCCGTCCTCCACCCGCCCTGACCCTGAACCCACCACCCTTCCCAGCCTCGGGGAGGCCTGCGCGCCTGGCTCAGCTCTCTCCAGCTGCCCCAGTTCCAGGCTTCCGTTAGCCTCCCCCCTCCAGCCTGGGGGCTCCTCGGGCCTGTGGCCCAGTTACAATCCCCCTCCGCACGGCCCCCCGCCTCGCCGCCCCCATCACGTGGTCTCGCTGACTCAGCCCGAGCAGCCGCATGGTCAGGTCACGTCTTGGCCAGCGGACTGTTGGCCTCAGGAGAGCAGAGCACAGTCGGATTCTCGCCACGTCCCCTCAGCTTCCACCACGTCCCAGTCCCGAGCCAGGGACCCCACGAGCACTTGTCGAATGAATGAACGATGTCTGGAAATCTGGCCCAGCCGGCTCTCCTGGCATCTCCGGCATCTCGTGTCAACAGAAAAATGGGGAAGGAGAGGGAAGAAAAGCCCAGGGAGAGAGAGAAAAGGAAAGGAAAGAGGAGAGCTCGCCTACAGGCCAAGACCAAGGCCATCGGCTTGGGGGCCATAGGCCCACGGAGCTTAGCGGGTGCTCGGACACTCCCTATCCCCCCAGGGCCCCGTCAGGGACCAGAACTGGCCAATTAGCAGCTTCCTCCTTCCATCGGCAGGGGATCTCCCAAGCAGAGAGCCTGTCTGATCTGGGTGAATTAACTGAGCAATTAACTTCCTTAATCTGCTGCCCCGGGGCCCACCTTTCAGAAAGGACGGCAGCGCCAGGCCTGCAGGGGGCAGGGCAGAGCACCTGCCCTTCAAGATCCCACCGCCTTGTCCACCAGCCCCGCAGTGCCAGGAACTCCAGCCTGCCTACGCCACGTCACACACAGCCCCAAGACTTCACCACCCGCAGGGCCTCCACGACACGCACACGCGTGCACACGCGCGCACACACTGGCTGTGGTAACACCTCTCCACCAGCCAGGGTGCTGGCCGTGGCCTCCGTCTGGAGCCTGGGAGTCTGTGGGGTCCAGAAAGGAGCAGGGAAGAACAGGCGCAAGGAAGCCCAGAAGGCGGGACTGCGGGGCGGGTTTGGGGGGGCAGAGCAGGGGGCAGGAAGGGCACACAGGGTGGGGGGAAGCAGAAGACCCAGGCTTGAGTCCTGTCTCTCAGGGCCTGTGCGACTCTGGGCGAGCCACTTAACCCCTTGAGGTGCCTGCAGTCTGCCTGTCTGCAAAATGGACACAGAGCCTACCTCCCCCGAGGGCTTCCTGAGGATCAGGGAGCCCAGGAAGAGTTACTCGCTTACGTCCAATCTCCTCCCCTCTGCAGAAACCCCCTGGGGAGACCCCGTACAGACAGCCTTCACCTGCTGCTGGAACACTGTCACCAGGCAGCTGTTCCCTAAGTGAGCCCTACCTGCCCACCTCTGACTTCTACCTGGGCGGCTCGGCCATGGAATCAGCCTGGTGACAGGAGCTCTGCCCCTTCACATGTCACTCGCTGCTCCATGAATCATGAGTACAGTACGTGCACGGAGCCCATGCGTGACGTACACACCGGGCCTGATTCAGTGCCCGGCATGCGCTGCACTTAATAAAGAGTAGATGATATTTCTTTTCATTAGCATCATCATCGTTACCCTGGCTAAAAGAATTAGTTCTTCCCTCTGGAGCGGTAAAGCGGAGGCCGAATTCCTCTCCCAGGTGCCAGCCTGTCACACGTAGGGAGACAGTGTCAAGTCGCTCGAGCCTCTCTCTCCAAGCAACACACCCCCTTCTCAGCAGCCTGCAGGGCTTTGCCACCCCACCCAACTCGCCTTCCTGCCCTCCCTGAAACGCAGTGCCCTGAACTGCTACGTCTGAGCCCCTGGCACGTAGTAGGGGCACAGAATCGTTTGGTGCCCTAGCACTTGATGAATGAGCTGGACACTCTGCTCCATGGAATCTGAACATTGCAAGTGGCAACAGGCTGGCTGGCTGTGGACGCTCCATCCCCACCGGTGCAGCCTGGCACCACCTCCCTTCACACTGTGACCACTGGAGACAGAGCCCTGAGCGGCACCGGGGCCTGCCCGCTGTCTCACCTCAAGTGCTTCAAGCTAGAGCTCCCCGATCAAAATTCCTGCCACTTCTACATCTAAGTAACCCAAGTAAGGACTTGGGCTACAGGGGCAACTGTAAACATCTGCCCACTGTCTTTCATCTTGTTAGTTTTTCTCCATCCTTACCGACACTAGTGATTTAAAGCCTCAGTTCTAACATCCAGCGTATTGGTAAATTCTCTCAACGTTCAGAAGATCACAGAATTTTTGCCCTAGAATGCACATAAGAGATGGTCAAATTCAATGCCTTCCATATCCACATGAGGAAACTGAGGCCCAGAAAAGTGATGTAACTTGTCCGAGGACACCTTGTAATTTTGTGGCAAAACTGAGATGTGAGCCCTGGATCCTTCCTCTCAGCCCACATCACTAAGAGTGATGCTATAGCACTTTGGAGTGCTTGCCTTGTGCCAGGATGTTAATATCTGTTTTCTCCAATCCTCATTACAAACCTGCAAGATAAACACTGCTTCCCTATTTGACGGATGAGAGAACTCAGGTAACTGGTCCTGGACCACACAGACCAGGAGCGTGTGGCCAAAGAAGGAAGAGAGGCTGCTCCATCTTACCCCAGATGCGCCCCCCCGCCCCCGCCTCCCAAGGTCACTGAGCGTCGGAGCATCTCCAGCCAGACGCCCGACAGAAACGCGAACCCACAGATCTAAATCTAAATTCGTTATCTTCTCTCTCCAACACCTACCTGTTCCTCCCTTGGTATTTTCTACTGTTAATAGCATCACCACCAATGTGGTCACTTAAACTAGAAACCGAGAGAGAGATCCCTCAGACTCTGTTACTTTACCTCTTCACCCCACAGATGCAAGCCAGCTCCCAGGAACTCGAACCCATCCGTCTTCCTCTCCTTCATCCCCCTGGCAAGGCTCCTCAACCTAATCCTCCTTCCGAAACCTACACGAGACTATTACCAACACCTCTGCCTGGTTTCTCTCTCCCCATCTCCATCTCCTGAGCACTTTTCACGTTTGTCCTCACAATCATCTTTCTAACATAAGCTGATCTTACGTTGCCCCAACTTAAGAACTTGGTTGGTTCTATTCCAGATTTCCTTGAAGAGCAGACCAGCTCCTTCAGCACAACCTGGCAGACCTTCCACTTGAACTCCTGTGCATCCTGCAAGACCCAACTCAGACTCCACCTGCTCCTCGTCTGGCCCCTGCCCTCCCGACCTCCCTAAGTCACTTGTTCTGACTCAGCCTCCGCGAGTGCCTCTGCCCCTCACTGTGTTTGCTCATCAGGTCTCTCCCTTCTCTTTTGGAGGTGAGCTCCTTGAGGGCAGGAAGGTGGCATTTCTGAATCCCCAGCTCCAACTCACGGATATGCTCATCTATTCATTTGCTGATTTACTCCACCTTGAAAATGCTCAGTGAAAACGGTTGAGCAAACTAGCAAGTTCATAAAGCAGGGCTCTGTTTATAATTTTATTATAAAAAATAATCTTCTGTTAAATAAAAACCTGTGTCTTGAGTTAAGATCAAATATATTTTAGAAACATGATGTTAAAATACTGACTGACAAGGGTCCTTGTAAAAATGCACGAAATTCAAGCTTCCTGGTTGTCAGGCACTCACTTTGGAGGCATCAGTGACAATAAAGAGTAGAAAAATCCAATTTTGAGAAATAAAGAATCTGAGCTGTAACAGATATAATAGATGTGTGACTATGACCCAAATGAATTAATTTGCTAATTGTTTCCATTTGCTGTCATCTGTAGGAACTCCCAGATTAGTGCTTTTCATACTGCGGGTGGGTCATTTCTCATTAGTGGGTTATAAAATCAGTTTAGTGGGTCAGGAAGAGTATTTTTTAAAAATTAAAACAAAACAGAAAATACCAGAATGTATCTCACACAGCAGTTTTGCGAAACATTTTTTTCAGGGGTAGCACGCACATATACACACACACACACATGCACATACTAAGTCACAAAGTTTGAGAAACACAGCCCTGGGTCTTTCAAGGTGACATGTGTGGCCCACAAGAGTCTCAGAACATGGGCCAGCTGCCCATGAGAATATGTACTTTCTAGGCACGAAATTCAGAGCCAGTTACTTTCTGCAGGGGGCCACCCCAACTGCAGGAAGTACACTTGGATTCACCCTCCAAGATGGAAATGTGCTTAAAGGATGCCAACAAGTTACATGTACCGTGAGAAGACAGAGCAGGTCTTATCCTAGGGAAAATGCGTCCCTGTGTCATGGGATCCAGCAACATCATCTGCTGGACAGAACCTTGGCTGGGAAAGTGGACGCAGGGTGCTGGCCTGCAAAACGGGAGATCAGTGCCCACGTCACAGTGAAGCAAAACCTCAAACGGACCATGGATAATATGGACTCTTTATTCATGTATTCCTCTTTTGATTGCTGAAACAAATCAAAGTTGGTTTAAAAAATGCATGAAGTTAGCTCAGCGCAGAACTATACCTTCCGAACCCATTAAACTAGAGAAAACCAATTCTGAACTGAGCCAATATTTTATCCGCCACAAAGTCTACTCAGCTGTCTGCCTCATGTGGCTGAAGGAAACACCACCTCCCGCTGGTTCCCCAAAACAGAGGGAAAACATCGGCCCTCGTGCATCCGAAGGCTCTTTGCTGAGGACAGTGGGCTAGGGTCTTGTTTCACTTCAGGCAGGACGAGAGGAATGGCCTTGAAACACAAGGGGAAGCCTCCAGAGGAGAGCTGTTAAGGACAGGGACAGGTGACAGAGCAGGTGCCCGCCGCCACCCCGGCAGGCTGAACCCCACCCCACCTGGAGCCCGGCTGGGCCGCGTCGTGTCGGGCATGTAATGCAATGCAGCCGGCATGGGAGCAGCCCGGTCCCTTCCTTCCTAGATGACTTTGGGAGGTGCCTTCCTGTCTGCGGCATCCCTGGTTCCAGGATGAGGAGCGATGGTGACCATGGCGTTGCCACCAACAATGGGCCCTCCCCCTGGGCCCCACGGCCTATTTCCAGCCCCCGATGGTTCCTGTCTAATGCCAACGTCGACTGAGGAATCCAGGGCATCCCGGGCCCAGCATTGTTCAAATCACACATTCCTCTGCTTAAAAAGCTACTGAATAACTCTCATTCCTCCACCTCCCAGGAGAAACCACATCAGAGGACAAGCAACCAGATCCCTGGTGTGTGATGGGAACAAAGGGGGACGGCCACAGGGTGTCCCCTGCCCGTCAGCTCCCCGGCAGCGGGTGCAGACCTGCCCAGGAAGCTCACCGGCCCCTTCCAACAGAGCCCCTGCCACGGAGCCCCTGCCCATGGAGCCCCTGCCTCGGAGCCCCTGACCACGGAGCCCCTGCCTCGGAGCCCCTGACCACGGAGCCCCTGCCACGGAGCCCCTGCCTGCGGGCCTAACCCACCTCCAGTCACAGCAGCCAAGAGCAGCTGTGAGCAGCCTGGGCCCCACCTGTCCCCTCGGTCCGGACATGCTCGACATGCTGCCTTTGAAGTGTCCGTGTCTCTACACCACCTATCTCCCTGGCTCTTTGTGAAAACTGCAACGAAACCCTCGGGGAAGGGAAGAAGATTGCTGATTTTTACCTCAGGCACTGGGTTTAGCACTCGGGTGAGAAACCTCCCGATCCCTATGGGTCACCAGATGGAGACGGAAATGCAAATGGAGGGAAAAGACCACAAGAAATATTATGCTGAGCACTGCAGGGAGGGATGAGGAAAGGAGGGGAGGAAGGGAAACGGGCAGAAACAAAGAACAATGGAGTCTGCCGTGGGGAGAGGATGGCACTGCCCTGTGACCTGGGGCACGAGGTGAAGACCCCGCTGTCTTAACCCGCTCACAGAGGTCAAGCACGACGCGGGACTTGCGTGCGGCCCACGAGGAGCCCGCCATCTGACGGGAGGCCAGTCAGCGGGCCAGACCCCTCCCCGGGGCAGAGCTCGCAGAACCCCACACCCCAGGCAGCACCCGCCCCATCCTTCCCACCAACCACGTCACCAACCGGTGAGGTGGGCTCTGTGTGAATAACTTCTGCCATGAGGAATTCCACTACTTTGTTTCTTGGCTGTAAAAAACACTTGGGAACACGAAAAGTCAGGGAAATACAAATTAAAACAGCCAAGCTATCGCTGTTCACCCCCCAGGTTAGCAAAACGTATGCATCCGGTTAAGCAAGGCCGTCCAGCGCTGGCCGGGGTGGGGTGCACCTCCTGGGTCCCTCCCAGCCTCGCCTGCCCCTCCTCCCCAGGGCACCCTCCTAAGGCTCAGACCCGCTCCTTTCACTCACCTGCTGGCTCCGATTTTAAGGAGTGTTTGAAGAACAGCGCTGGTGGGTACCTTGGGGCAGACTGGACAGGACTCAGCAGGGCCTAAAACACACACAATTCATGGCCAAGTGGGGGAGGGTGGGCCGGGCTGTGATGAAAAGATGGGGCCTGGGGTACATTTTCCTTGGGATTTTCCCTGACAGTGACCTGACACCCTCTCGCCTGTGACCAGGCCCCAGAAAGGGGTCCAAGTCACTAGATGAAAAGGAAGGAAGCCCTAGTGGTGGTGAAGCTGTTTAGTCAACGGCTTAGTCTCCTTTTAACTAACTTTTCAATTGTGACCAGGCCAAGGGACCAATACTGTAGTCAATCAGCAGACACTGGCAGAGCATCCTCTGACCCGTGGGAGGCCAGCAGGGAGGAGCGGAGCGCTACCTGGGTGGGGCTGTCCACTGGCCACGCTTCCACGCACGCCCTCCCTTGGCCGCGCGCGGCTTGCTCCGTGAAGCCCGCCTCCCCGATCCCAGGCAAAACCAGACCTTCTCTTCTGCACTCGGAGCCCTGGACTAAAGCTTGCTCTGCCTGCCCCTCTGCAAGTCTCAGTGCTCAGACGGGGAGGAGGGGCAGCGGGGAGGGCTCCTGTCCATCCTGGGATCCCAGAACCCAGCACAGCGCCTGGCCCCTAGCAGGGGAAAATGAGCGAACGAATGCATGAATGACCCATCGAACAGACGCACGCCCGGCAGAGAACGTCCACAGAGGTGGGGTAGACAGATCCAAAGCCCTGGGAGGGCTGGGCTGGGCTAGGCAGCGGGTGTTCCAAGCAGGCAAGGAGCAGGCATGGGGCCAAGCAGAGTGCTGGGCGTCAGCGTGGGTCTGGTTAAGATGCAGTGTGCAGAGTCCCAGAAATCAATGCTCATTTTTAAAACACTGCTGCCTGGAGCCACCCTCCCTGCCTGATTCCAGGCTCGGTGTTAAGTATCTTTCTATTTATAAAGCGACTCCCGGCAGCGGTGCAATGCCAGTCCCACACCGGCCACAGGGTGGGGCAACCTGGGCCAAAGGAGAAACTGAGGCCTAAGAACAAGACGCCGGGAACGCCCGGCGGGTTCCAGCCCGAGAGAGGCTCCCCCGACCCCGAGCCCCTCACCAGCTGGAAGGCGCTGCCCTTCCCTGGGGCCTCCATGACCACTGCCAGGTAGGCCGGGCCTTCCAGAGTAAGTTCTCTGAGCGCTGGAGACAGAGCCCAAGGGGACATGAGCACGGGAGCCTGGCTTCCTGGGTCCAGGCTGCTGAACTCCCTGCACCCCATCACACACGTTCCCCGGGGCGGTCATGCTGCAGCTCAAGGGACAGCCTCCTGGTTCCCTGTCCATCTCTCCGGCCCCCGACACCTCCAGGGGCCTGGACACCCTGACGCCTTCATGCTCGAGGCCGAGGAGGAGCGCCTACGCCTCCCACGCCGCCCTCGGGGCATCTCCCGCCCACTCCGGCTTCAGGCTGAGGACTGTCCTGCTCCCCGGGTCCCAGCGCCTGGCTCCTAAGTCCCTCAGGACCAGCACATCACAGAGGACACCCTCCACTCGGCAGGGTGCACCCACAGAGCCCTCGAGAAGTCAGAGGCTGGTCCCACACCGCACATCACACGGGGCACAAAGCTGCGAGCAGGGCCTTGTGAGTACTCCTGGCCGCCTGCTCAGCAAATAAGGAAGGAAAGGTGAGGGGCCTGGCAGGGGGACGCTTGAGGCCCGGCAGCGTGTGCACCCCCAAATCAGGAGGCTCCTGAGGTCCCGCTCAGGTTAACAACACGGCCGAACAGCACTGTGCGCTGGGCCCGTCACCAGGCACCTGGGGAAGGCCCTTGTCCAGGCACGCAGGACACACGCTCTGCGTCTCTAACACAAAACCAGGGAGGTTAGAACTGGAAGGCGACCTAGAAATCACTCAGGTGTGTGCCCTCTTTACACCGGAAAAAAAAACGAGCTTCCAGAGGGAAGAATGAATGAATCCAGAGTCATCCAGCAAGGCAGTAACAGAAGCAACACAAACCCCAAGGCTCTTGACTCCATGGTCAGGCCTCTCCACCAGGGGCACCCGGGCCGACCCAGCGGTGAGTCGCACCTGCCGGCCTAGCAGAGGGGGAGGAAGGGCATCCCTGCCCCAGGGGGAGCTGACGGCACAGGCGAGACCCAGAGGCTGGACAAACGTGACGGGATCCCGTCGGGACAAGAGCAGGAGGGCAGGTGCGTGCAGCCTGTGAGAGCCTCGAGGGCAGGGCTGCAGCCCCACTCAGGGCCCGGAAGGCCACACAGAGCCTGGGTCTGCCCCCAGGATGACCAGCGACCCCTGCAGTGACTCCACCCAGGCTCGGTGCACATTCCCCCGGCGGCAGGCACAGGCACCCAGGCCCGCGGGCACGGCCGCTCCGGAGCTCGGCGAAGACGGCTTGAGGGGGCCTGGATAGGAAGCTACTCTAAGGTTCAGGCAGGAGACCCTGAGCATCTGCACTGGGACAGGGGGATGGAGAGACAGAGTGAGGAAGGAGACCACAGAATGTGGAGGCAGGGGTCGGGAGAAAAACCGAGAAAGACTCCCAAACGTCTAGCAGGGGAGGCGGGGTGGGCAGGGCCGCCCTGCAGGAGGCTACCCTCTCCGTTGAATAGATTCCCCTGCCTTTGGTTAGTCACCTCTGGTGCCTACACGCCTACGGCAGCTCTGTGCTCCCCATGGCCTCAATCAATACCTGCAGGCAGACGCTGATTACAAGGCAAGCGCGACTCCAAAGATGATGAAATCCAGGCTAAGTGACAGTGCTGATGGATCTAGTGCCGGAGAGGGTCACACAAAGCGGCCCATCCCACCACCTAACCCATCACCCATCTCACTCTTCATGTGTCCCGTCGATGGCTCCTGACCAGGAGCGGGCACCAGGAGCACCCCAGCAGGGGCCCAGGAAGGTAAGAGGAAACACCTAAGGCCAACCCCCTGCAATGCTGACTGTGCGCTAGGGCGGGACTCACGAGCTGCTTTTAAATTCCCAGGTGACTCAGCTGCTCGCTCCAGACTAAAAACCACCAATTATTAACCCCCTCGTTTTAGAGATAAGCAGGCCTGCAGAGCTAAGCAGTGGTGCACGGCTTTGAATAGAGAACAGACATGGTCCCATCTGTGCTGGCTCCCCAGGGCCACCCGCAGAGCCGGGCAGGAAGGCAGAGCTGCGGCACCTGCATCCCAGGACCAGTCCGCATCCCTCCCTCCACAGCAGTGCGCTGAGAGCAGGTGGGGATGGGGGAGCTGTGATGGATGGGTCCTGCTTTGCCGGCTGCTGCCAGAGGGCCAGGGAGGAAGAGGAGAAATGAAAAGCAGCCTGGAGATATTTTCCCTGTGATTTGTGCCGGCCAAGATGTGCTGTAGCAATATTTATCCTGAGGCTCTGTCCCACTTTCATTTATTATCCAGCTTAGCCTGAGTTATCACAACCAGGACGGACCTGTAAACTAGCTACTTGACACCATCGGGACCGTGAAGCGTATTTTAAAATCTCAAGGAGCAGCTTCCACTCTCCATGGAAGTTTAAAGGAATAGGTGCACTCCTCACCCTCTGGGGACTGTGGCCATTCTCGAAGCAGACACAGGAGCCCCGTCCCTCGGCCACCGCTCCAAGCGCTGCACCATCCACGCCCCTCCACATCCCACCAACCAGTGCAGACCACCCTCTGCCACTGTCCCTTGTCCAGCCCGTAAGGCACACCTTCAAAAAGCCCAGATCATTTCCAGGGTTGAATTTTAATCATCTGTCAACAGCAATTCATTAAAACATTTGCCAGTAAAGGAATGAAAACCGAATTTTTTGAGCATCTTCTATTACACACTAGGGCTGTGTTGGGCAAAGGGGCTGGGGTATAAGACCAGGTCCTCAATCATCTTACCTACCAGATCTACCCATACAGAACACAGGGCCGGATAACTAACCATTCATGAAAGACAGGCGTCTGCCAGGGGGAGCGGACAGGACAGCAGGGTGGCCAGAATGTCCAGGGCAAGGGACCCTCGGGGGTTGGCGCTGGCATCAAGGAAAACATGACAAGAGGGTGGACAGTAATTTCCAAACTGACAGCAGTTTCTAAAGATCACAGATTAGTCATGCAATCTAGTTACTAGGTTTATGGCATAGCACAAAACCAGAAGGAAAAAAAGACCAAAAAACCCCTGCCCTCATATGGCTTATATTCTGATTTGAGGGCAAGTGGGTGACAAAGAAAGACAATTAAGAAAGAACTAAAAAAATACATGTCTGATAAGCTAAGTAGAAAATAAAGAGGGATGGGGGAGACCATGAATATACGGGGTGCGGAGTGGGCAGCTATTTTAAATAATGATCAGGGAAGGTCTCCGTGGTACCTCTGAGCAAGGGCAGTGGTAGGGAGACACCTTGGGAAGTTGTATCAAAATCCAAGCAAGAGATGATGGACATTGGCTCAGATCAGGGCCGTAGCAGTGGAGGGAGTAAGGAAAGCTGGATCCTGGAGCTGTAAGGAGGAAATAGGGTAGGGAAGCCAAGGAGGCTGTCAACACATTAAGATGTCTATCAGTCATCTAAGCAGAGAGGCGAACCCACAACTTTACGAGCCGGAGAACTTTAGAAACAGGAGACACTTCACAGAGGACAATCTGAGAGTCCTCGCCCGACAGGTAGGTAGTGACGTGCTGGTGGCCCAGGAAGCCTCCCCTGCAGCCCTCCCAGCAGGGGCCGTGGCCATGCTGGTCTTTCTGCTCTACTCTGGGGTCCATGTCAGAATCCCCAGCATTGCTGCTTGGCTCACTGGAGAGGCCTGGTCTCTGCACCCGTCTCATTCTGCAGGTGAGCTACTCTGAGGCTGGCAGAGCCAAGTGACGGGGCCGAGGCCACCCCCGCCGGCAGCAGAGGCCGCCTGGGTGAGCCCTTCTCTATGCCGCCCAGATCCACAAACTAGATTTTGTCTCCAGGTATGTGATTTTGATGACAAGGGAAAGATCTCTGCTTCTAGAAGTTTTCTCATAAAGTTGCTTTTGAATTCTGATTTCTTTCCTACGAACATACATTACATGCAAAATCCACGCTCCCTGATATCTGGAGGCGAACTGGACACAGACAGGCAGGTCTGACACAAGAATATAGGTTATTGGTATGAAATTGGCACAACTGCAAAGTCTGTCTCCACAGAAAGGAAGGAAAATACTGAGCCCTGGCCTGGACCGATGTGCATGTGTCAAAAGGCTCTGGAATATTCCCAGCAAATGCCATAAACGAGATGGATGGGAGAGAAATTCAGATTTAAGTGGCATTTATTGAGCACCTTCTATTTCCAGGCTGTTCTATGGCTTCACTCAATCCTCACAGCGACCCTATAAGACAGGTATTATGATTCCCAGATGAAGGAAGCGGAACGTAGACAGGTAAGGGACACGCTCAAGGTCACAGCAGCCAGAAAATGACAGACGGGGGATTCGGGACGCCTCGCCCGCCCAAGACACTCTCCTAAATCAGAGCCCTCCCACTGCTACACAGCTTCCCAAAAGGAGGGCAGAAGGGCCCCCCCACGCAGGTCCAAGGGGATGGCTCAGTCTGACTCGGGGAACCGGAGTCCGGGCTCCCTGCATTCTTCACCTCCTCCACCCCCAGGTGGCATCTTCCAGGACCATTACTTCTGCCACCGTGATGCTTGACATAGTCTTCTTCCCTCCTCCAAATACTGTTCAAAGCTGCCCCTTTGTCAAGGGCTCCAGGCTCACCGCCGTGCTCCAGCCCCTCCAATGAGCTCGGGGACTTGGGAGGACCTCACAAACACCCAGCTCTGAACTGCGTGACCTCGGCCTGAGGATCCATAACCCTTCCAGATGCAACTGCTCACGACCCCCACCGATACCTAGATACCTACGGCCTGAGTGTAACGACAACAGCACTTGTTACCAACAGCGATGTCACAGGACTTCTGCACTGCACTTCTCCCAGGCTGTCACGTGGCTAACACACAGGGTCCTTCTCACGACCCTGGGTGGCAGGAGGGCAGCATGCATATCATCATTTGACGTGTGCAGAAACTAAAATGTAGGGGCCAGGGGACCTTTCCAAGGACACCAAACTAATTAATATCTGAACCAGATCTAGAAATCAGAGCTGCTCATTTCGAGGCCGAGGTCTTTCGGCCAGACCCTACGCACTCCCTCTCTCTGCCCCGACGCCCTGGAGCTGAGTCCTCCCCGTGCCTCCACCATGTCCTCAGAGAGCCCCAGGGCCAGTAAGCCTTCCCGACAGCCCATCCCAAACCCCCGGAACAGAGGGAGCGCCTCCTGCTCCCTACGGGGAGGGCAGAGTGCTTCACAGAGAGAAGGCAGCGCGGGTGAAGGGCCTGCGCCCCATCCGATGCTCCAACGGGCAGGAGACCCATGAGTGGGTGACAGGGCAGCCAGGGTCCGCCGACTAGCCTCCGTGGAGAGTACTGTCAGGGGGTCTGGGAAGAGGAGGGAATGACGGAAGACGCAGGTACCCACCCCTCGTGTTCCCGGCTCCATTTAATGCCACATGAGATCACTCCCTTGAATTTCTCCTACCTTCCTCCTGAGTCAGGTCCAAACCTGAGCTCATACATCCGCACGCCAGTCCGGTGCCAGCCAGAGAGGGAGCGGGCAGGTGGCCACGCACCACCTCCCATCCAGTCATTTGCTCCTCGGGTGCTTTGCTGATGGCGGGGGCGGTGGGGGGAGGCTGCCTTGGCTTCCCGAGGGACGGGGGGCCTGGGAGGGGAGCTGAGATTCACCAAATCCTCCCCACCCACACCCTGTTCTTCCTCGATCCCTCCAACCTCTCTGGAGACATCTGTCCGTAGAGAGACGGGATGCACGCGTCATGAGTGAGTAATAATGCTTCCCAGACGGAAAGAGACCGGGAGGCAGGGGGATGGGCGGGGGTGGGGAAGAGGCAGGAAGTGAGTACGCGCCTCTGCCGGGACCCCCCCTCAGTCCTCGTTACTCTCACACCTGGTCCCGCACGCGTTACTAGTGTCCACGCACCCTGCTCTTCATGCTACACTCTGGGCAGCTTCGGGGCGGGGGGGTCGGGGGTTTGCCCACCCAGCGCCGCCGAGCACTTGGCGCCCCCAGAGCACCTGGGGCGCAAGCACTGGGGACGCACACGTGCTGCCCCCACTCTTGGTTTCGAAGTGAAGGAGGCATAAAGAAGAGGGGCCAGAGAGGCAAGTTCACAAAGGCCTTATCAACCAGAAGGTTTGAAGCATGTGGAAGGAGGTGGTGTAGCAGAGAGAGACGAGATTTTTCTGATGATAAAGAAGAGAGGAAGTGGATTTTGCAGAGGACAGTTGCAGGGCCCCTGGCAGGGAGCTGAGCTAAAAGGTGTGTGCTGTCTGAGCTTCTACAGTAAGTTTTGGTGCATTACTTCTGACAGATGGCTGCCCCGGGGCTGCTCTTCCCCTGTAGCCTGGGGGCTGCCCAGGGCCCTACATGGGGAATCACCCCGGGCTGCGCCTTCATCAACAAAGACCTGCAGCCGGTGCCGACTTTACTCCCTCCCAGGGCATCTGCCCACAACCTGACCCTGCAGAATCAGGCTAGAGCTCCCAAAGGAGCCAGAGGATGGGCCCAGCAAGCACACTGCCCCAGACAGGGACTCTGCAGGTCCAGCGTAAGGTACTCCCAGACCCTGTGCCGGCCAAGGACCCTGGAGGAGACCCACCACCTTGGCCCCTGCATTCCAGGTGAAGGTCCACATCTGTCCCCCACAGCTCCCAGCTCCTGCCATCCCAAGCTTGCAGAGGGACCACGGGAGGCCGTGCTCACAGCGCCTAGCCAGCAGCTGGCAGAGCAAGAGCCGCATCTGAGAGGCCTGAACACACCTTGAATCCACCCCATCCTGGGCTCCGTAACCCACACCCCCGCAGCCCCCCCCATCATGCCTCTCCAGCTGAACCTTGAGTCCATGCCGTCCCCTGTCTTCACTGAGCATTATCCTCACCACCAAAGGGGAGGCAGGTGCAAAAGGACACAAGCCACAGCCCTAGCCTCAAGGCACTTGCAGCTGTTTCTATGCTAAGCTTGGAGCTCTATGTTTACTTATCATCCCTCAAATATGTCTTCTCTCTGGGTCCTCCTTGGCTGGCAGAGAGTAACTTCCTTGATTCTGGAAGAGCTAAAAACCCCAGTTTGTGCTCAAAATCCCATTTCTAGGGCTCAATGTCACTGGTCATCAGAGAAATCAAATAAAGGCCGCAATGAGATACCACTACACAGCCACCAGAAGGCTAAAACAAAAACAACAGAAAACACCACATGCTGGCACAAACACGGGGCATCCAGAACCCTCACACACCGCTCCTGGGAGCAAAGGTTGAAACAACCACTTTGGAAAAGTGGTCACGTCTACAGAATTGGAATTTACCCATATTCCACGTCCCAGCAATTCCGGTCTTTGCTATAAACCAATAGAAATGGGTTTCGATGAAAAGAAGATGCATAGAAGTACGACTTAAAAATAACCAAAATCCGGAGGGAAAATGTTGAGGAAAAGGAGTCAGACACAAAAGAGCACATACTGTACGATCCCAGCGATGTCAAGTTCAAAACTATTCTGTGCTATCAGATGTCAGGAGAGCGGTTACACTGAGCAGGGTAGTGGCTGGAGGGGCAGGAGGGGGCTCGGGAGGGCTAGTAATGTTCAGTTTCTTGTTTGGGCTGTGGTCACTTTATAAAGGTCCTCTGAATGCTACCTCTTTGTGTATGCAAGTTATACTTCAATAAGAAGTTAGGAATTTTCCCATTTCTCTCCACTTATGCAGCCCTGCAGCCCTTTCATATTGGAAGGACAAAGCTGCTCATGTAAAAAGAATCGCTGATCGCGTGCGAGCACGTGTAATAACCTAGTGTTTTTTCATCTCCAAAATGAAGGCTGTGAGATGATCTCTAAGGAACCCTCCAGCTCTAGACAGTACGATGCTTTGATCCTATTCTTAGTAAAAAAACCTCATTAATCAGTAATAAGAAATCATTCTCAAATTAATGAAAAGTAAAAAATATGCAACATTTGTTTAAAGATGACAGAGTGACTGCTTTCAAGAACTAAGCATATTACAAATTAAAATGTAAATGTCTACTAAATTGAAGTTAATGAAAAAAATGGCAATATACATTAGACTTAATACTACTTGAATATTATTAAAATTCTATGTCTTGCTCATGTGAGATCCTTATTTCAACCATTTTAATCGAGAGGAGGCATGAATGCCAAATGACTACATCTGCTGTGTGACAAGTGACCAAATCAGAGCGTCCTGAGGGTAACACAGGTACAGACACCCCTGACTCCCAAGCCCGGCCCTTCGCTTCCTGGCGTGAGACCCTCCCACACCTGGGAGAAGCCGAGCCCGGTCTGAGCCCCGAGCTGACCCCCTCCTTGAGGACCGCCCTCTGCATCAGGCTGCCTTCAAACACAGATTACTTGGGAGACTTAAGACGCCCCTGGGAGCTGGACAGCACCAGCGATGGTCACAGATTCACGCAGGCAGCAGGACGGGGATTCGAAGCGTCCTCATAAATAAAACCTCTGCACGGCGGCTAATCTCCCGGGCGCCTCGCAAGCACACGAACAGATCCACGAAGGCCCGCAGCCTCAAGAGCTTCCGCCCGAGGCTCCTCCCCACCGCCGCCGCCTGCACAACCACAGCATTGCAGGTCCCTCCCCCCAGGGCCTCGGTGTCTCCCTCTGTACGATGGGGACACCCGCTCTGCGCCCCTCGCCCTGCTTCGCAGACACAGGAACTGATGCACTTGGAATGTTTCTGGGCTCCCTCAACACCCAAGGGAGCAGGGGGAACACAGCACAAAGGAAGTCACTTCCTGGGGCCACGATGCGACTCAGAAGGGCAGGTCTGCCCAGGGAATTGCACCTGGAGGAAGTCCCCTGACCAGAGGGCGGGTGGACCTGGACCCGCAGCCAACGCACCACGGTCTGCTCTCCTTCCCCACCAGCCGAGGCTGAACCACGGGATGGGGGCCAAGTACTTAACTCACGGGGTTCAGCTCCTCTGCCAAGATCTAACCGCACTGAGGACCCGGCCTGAAGACCTTCAGTCCATCAGAAGGAAGGGCAGCTGGGCTGGGCCTCCCTTCCCCCGGCCCTGGAGCGACCGGCGAACTCCCCCTCCTCTGGGCTCCACCACCTGTCTCTGGACCAAATTCGGATCACAGAGAGGCATTTCCTGAGCTCTGCAAGCCTGCTGACCCCGGAGGTTAATCCGACCCCTCCATGGCCAGGCCACGTGGTGACGAGGCCCCCCTCCCCAAGCAAGGGAACCGCGGAATCCTAGCGTTTCAGGGACCTGAGGCATTGCTGTGTTCCAAATCCAGAAAACTCTGCTTGTGTGTCAAATCGACTCTTCATTACTGAGTGCCCGCTATTTGTTTATGGGACAAACGTGCATGAAACACCCACTGTGTGCAAGGAAAAGTGTGGCTTCCTACCCAACCTACATCCCAGGCATGGGAGCCCACCTGACCCTGCCACTACCCCTTCTCTCTGCAGACCTGGGCCTGAAGACAGAGCTAAAAACAGCTCCCAGGATTGTTGTGAGACTCAAACCTGGAAATCCACGTGAAAGGACGTTCCTTAGGAAACAGAAAGCCCGTCAGCACCGATGGTCAGATTGCTCCCTCCCTCCCTTTTCTCTCTTAGGGACAAGGCGCCCATCCAGCCCAGCGTCCCTAAGGCCCTCCTCAGCTCAGCGCCCCAAGGGGCTTCTCCATCCCTGCTGCGGCCTCTTGCCCCACTCACCCCACCTTCCAGGTCAGGACTGTGGGGGGAGCCGGGGTTCCCACAAAGAGGAGAGAACAAAGAGGGCAGCCCCACCGACGGGAGGAAGGAGGCCTGCAGCAGCAGGTGAGTTCCTAACATCCAAGGCAGCAGCTCACTCCAGAGGTTTTCTGTATCCTCCAGGGCAGAGCACGGATTATCACTGATGTGTTATCTGCGCCAATTCTTCCTGCCAGGAGTCAAGTATAACGCCTCAGTAATGCGGCCGCCTGATGGTCTCCACACAGAGATATGTAAATTACACACAACAGCAGCGCGACGCACGCGTGCCGCCATCTGTCTCCCGCAAATAATTCCTCCTCCAGGATGTGAGACCACGGAAAATCCTCGGGGCAGCATGAATCTGCAGGCGGGACAGGAGCCTGGGGGGCAAGGCCCAGCCCCAGTAACCCGAGGCCCAGGCACTGTGACTTGAGCAGACTGTTGAGTGGCAAAGTCCGCAAAACCCCGCGCTGGGTGTGGCGGAGAGGGAGTGAGCGGACACGCGGGAAAATACAGAACGAGAAAGCACGGCCCCCACGCCACGCCCTGTGTTCCACTTCTGGGGTGAAGACGTACGCGCAGATATTTTACCACAGGACAGAGCGTGGCAAGTGGCAAAACAGAGGTAGAAGCATAAAGAAGGGAAGGCTCGGAAGTGAAGAGATCATCATATTCAACAAGGGGGCAAGACGGGGTGGCAGGGCTTTATGGACAAGATCTTTAAGCCGGACCCTGAACAGAGACGCCAAAGGGCAATGGGGAAGGAGGGAGAGGATAGCTTGCGATCCAGGTGGAAAAGCACGCGTTCACCCATCTGCTCATCTGACAACTGCCTGTAGCACCAGGCAGCTCGCCGTGCCACAGACGCAGAGGTGAGCAGGACAAACGAGCCCGGGAGGGGTCTGCGTGACCCCAGCAGGGACCATGGAAGAGGATGGGAAGAGCCTGGGAAAGACAGTTGGGGGTCTGCTGGAGAGATTCGCCTCCCCATCCCAGTCTGTCAACAGTGGCAGGAAGGAGAAGCCCTGAGCCCTCTGAGGGCCCCACTGCCCTCCACCCAGCAGGCTGCCCTGGCCCAGCTCTCGTGGTGGGGGAGATGGAGCTTTGAGCCTTGGCCCAGGAGGCCTGGGGAGAAAAGGGGGACACATAGCCTAGAGTCTGGTATAACCAAAACTTGTCTCACTAACTCCCCTTTAATCCACCCAGAGGACTTATTAGCGCTGCTGAAAAAAATGTTGAGGGGGAAGAAAATGGTCCTTGCCTGGCCTGAATGCAGAGTTGGATTAAAGGAGCCAAAGAGCTGAAAATGCCCTCTTTCTTTTTTTCCCCAAACATCCATCACCTCTGGTCTCAGTTGTCACTGTCATCTCCTCCCCAGCTTGAGGACGGGCCTGCCAGGGTCCCATCACCTGGACTCTGGTAGAAGCAAGCTGATGACTTCCCTGCTGTTGGTTCCAGTGGGTCTCGTGAGGCAAGGACAACCTTGTTATGATGGCAGCCCCCAGCCTCCACCATCACAGAATCAATGATTTGGCACCCAGCTGCACACAACACTATTCTGGAAGTTGTTAAGAGCAAGTTAAACACACATAGAATGATAAAATCTCAACACAAAAGACTGTCCAGGACTTCCCCGGCGGTCCAGTGGTTAAGACTCTGTGCTTCCAATGCAGGGGGTGCGGTTCAATCCCTGGTCAGGGAACTAGGATCCTGCATGCCATGCAGCAGAGCCAAAAGAAAAAAAAAGATTGTCCAGCAGGGCTGGAGGCTGCATGTGGGTGCTGGTGCCCAGAGCATTTTCCCTGGGCCGGGCTCCACACTCCTCAGATGGCAGCCTGCTCCAAATGAACCTTAAGATCCCATCCATTTCAACAAACTGTGCTGGACATCCACAAACCCACACACACACAAAATGAAGCTGGACCCCTACCTCACACCATATACAAAAGCTAACTCAAAAGGCATCATGGCTATACATGTAAGAGCTAAAACCATAAAACTCTTACAAGAAAACATAGGAGTAAATCTTGGGTTAGGCAATGGTTTCTTAGATATGACACCAAAAGCAAAAGTAACACAAGAAAAATTAGATAACTTGGGCTTCATCAAAGTTAAAAACTTTTATGCTGCAGATGATACCACCAAGAAAATGAAAATGAAAAGACAACCCTTAGAATATGAGAAAATATTTGCAGATCATATATCTGATAAGGGGATATATATAAAGGACTCCTACAACTCAGTAATTAAAAGACAACTCATTTTAAAAATAGACAGAGTATATTAATAAATATTTCTATACAAATGGCAAATAAGTACATGAACAGATGCTCAACATTATTAGTCGTCAGAGAAATGCAAACCAAAACCACAATGAGATACCATTTCACACCCACTAGGATGGCTACAAAAAGACAATAACAAGTGTTGACAATGGTGTGGAGAAACTAGAATCCTCTATGCACTGCTGGTGGGAATGTAAAAT